>NC_137818.1:68765147-68772647 GCF_963921795.1 Nannobrachium achirus | reverse complement strand
GTTTTCCAGCATAATTGTGGCAGTCTAGAACCCTACACTGACAGAAATGCACTCATAGAATACTGGAATTTATCTCGGTTAATAAAGTCATCAGTTGAAATCATTAAGCTACATGGCTCAGTGAGTTTAATCGATCTTCACCTTTCACTCTCCAAATAAAACCAAACTGTTTCCCAAAGCTTGTGCTTTGACTTAGATTATTAAATTACCTGTCTAGCAAACAGGATATCCTGTCTTTAACTCCCAGCAGTGCCTGAGAGCCTCTCATTTTGTCCTACAATATTATCAGGCGTATAGGTAATTTCGAACCCAAATCCCTTATTTCCAACCCAAATATTTGAATGAAGCGAGGCTCCACCCACTGCCCTTTGAGGGTGGGGCTCTGTGGCGCAATGGATAGCCCATTGGACTTCTAGGCGTGTTGAAAGAGGTATTCAAAGGTTGTGGGTTCGAGTCCCACCAGAGTCGCTAGGCAATGTTTCTAGCCCCCTGTCATTTCAGAATATTTCAAATGAAAACCTGAAATATTTTTTTTCAGATTGGGCTGTATCGAACCCGAGATGAAATGAATGATCAAGGTTAATTATAGTCTACTAGGCATGTTGAAAGAGATATTCAAAGGTTGTGGGTTCGAGTCCCACCAGAGTCGCTAGCCAATGTTTCTAGCCCCCTTTCCTTTCAGAATATTTCGAATGAAAACCTGAAATATTTTTTTCAGATTGCGCTGTATCGAACCCGAGATTAAATTAATGGTCAAGATTTCTTGCAGTCTCTGTGGCGCAATAGGCTAGCGCGCTCGGCTGTTAACCGAGAGGATGGTGGTTTGAGCCCACCCAGGGACGAGACAATGGGACTTTTCCAGCATAATTGTGGCAGTCTAGAACCCTACACTGACAGAAATGCACTCATAGAATACTGGAATCTATCTCGGTTAATAAAGTCATCAGTTCAAATCATTAAGATACATGGCTCAGTGAGTTTAATTGATCTTCACCTTTCACTCTCCAAATAAAACCAAACTGTTTCCCAAAGCTTGTGCTTTGACTTAGATTATTAAATTACCTGTCTAGCAAACAGGATATCCTGTCTTTAACTCCCAGCAGTGCCTGAGAGCCTCTCATTTTGTCCTACAATATTATCAGGAGTATAGGTAATTGCGAACCCAAATCCCTTATTTCCAACCAAAATATTTGAATGAAGTTAGGCTCCACCCACTGACCTTTGAGGGTGGGGCTCTGTGGCGCAATGGATAGCGCATTGGACTTTTAGGCGTGTTGAAAGAGATATTCAAAGGTTGTGGGTTCGAGTCAATAGGCAATGTTTCTAGCCCCCTGTCATTTCAGAATATTTCAAATGAAAACCTGAAATCTTTTTTTCAGATTGGGCTGTATCGAACCCGAGATTAAATGAATGATCAAGGTTAATTATAGTCTACTAGGCATGTTGAAAGAGATATTCAAAGGTTGTGGGTTCGAGTCCCAACAGAGTCGCTAGGCAATGTTTCTAGCCCCCTGTCCTTTCAGAATATTTCGAATGAAAACCTGAAATATTTTTTTCAGATTGGGCTGTATCGAAACCGAGATTAAATGAATGGTCAAGATTTCTTGCAGTCTCTGTGGCGCAATAGGCTAGCGCGCTCGGCTGTTAACCGAGAGGATGGTGGTTCGAGCCCACCCAGGGACGAGACAATGGGACTTTTCCAGCATAATTGTGGCAGTCTAGAACCCTACACTGACAGAAATGCACTCATAGAATACAGGAATCTATCTTGGTTAATAAAGTCATCAGTTCAAATCATTAAGCTACATGGCTCAGTGAGTTTAATCGATCTTCACCTTTCACTCTCCAAATAAAACCAAACTGTTTCCCAAAGCTTGTGCTTTGACTTAGATTATTAAATTACCTGTCTAGCAAACAGGATATCCTGTCTTTAACTCCCAGCAGTGCCTGAGAGCCTCTCATTTTGTCCTACAATATTATCAGGCGTATAGGTAATTTCGAACCCAAATCCCTTATTTCCAACCAAAATATTTGAATGAAGCGAGGCTCCACCCACTGACCTTTGAGGGTGGGGCTCTGTGGCGCAATGGATAGCGCATTGGACTTCTAGATTTGTTGAAAGAGGTATTCAAAGGTTGTGGGTTCGAGTCCCACCAGAGTCGCTAGGCAATGTTTCTAGCCCCCTGTCATTTCAGAATATTTCAAATGAAAACCTGAAATATTTTTTTTCAGATTGGGCTGTATCGAACCCGAGATTAAATGAATGATCAAGGTTAATTATAGTCTACTAGGCATGTTGAAAGAGATATTCAAAGGTTGTGGGTTCGAGTCCCACCAGAGTCACTAGCCAATGTTTCTAGCCCCCTGTCCTTTCAGAATATTTCGAATGAAAACCTGAAATATTTTTTTCAGATTGGGCTGTATCGAACCCGAGATTAAATGAATGGTCAAGGTTTCTTACAGTCTCTGTGGCGCAATAGGCTAGCGCGCTCGGCTGTTAACCGAGAGGATGGTGGTTCGAGCCCACCCAGGGACGAGGCAATGGGACTTTTCCAGCATAATTGTGGCAGTCTAGAACCCTACACTGACAGAAATGCACTCATAGAATACTGGAATCTATCTCGGTTAATAAAGTCATCAGTTCAAATCATTAAGCTACATGGCTCAGTGAGTTTAATCGATCTTCACCTTTCACTCTCCAAATAAAACCAAACTGTTTCCCAAAGCTTGTGCTTTGACTTAGATTATTAAATTACCTGTCTAGCAAACAGGATATCCTGTCTTTAACTCCCAGCAGTGCCTCAGAGCCTCTCATTTTGTCCTACAATATTATCAGGAGTATAGGTATTTTCTAACCCAAATCCCTTATTTCCATTCAAAATATTTGAATGAAGCGAGGCTCCACCCACTGACCTTTGAGGGTGGGGCTCTGTGGCGCAATGGATAGCGCATTGGACTTTTAGGCGTGTTGAAAGAGATATTCAAAGGTTGTGGGTTCCAGTCCCACCAGAGTCACTAGGCAATGTTTCTAGCCCCCTGTCATTTCAGAATATTTCAAATGAAAACCTGATTTTTTTTTTCAGATTGGGCTGTATCGAACACGAGATTAAATGAATGATCAAGGTTAATTATAGTCTAGGCATGTTGAAAGAGATATTCAAAGGTTGTGGGTTCGAGTCCCACTAGAGTCGCTAGCCAATGTTTCTAGCCCCCTGTCCTTTCAGAATATTTCGAATGAAAACCTGAAATATTTTTTTCAGATTGGGCTGTATCGAACCCGAGATTAAATGAATGGTCAAGATTTCATGCAGTCTCTATGGCGCAATAGGCTAGCGCGCTCGGCTCTTAACCGAGAGGATAGTGGTTCGAGCCCACCCAGGGACGAGACAATGGGAGTTTTCCAGCATAATTGTGGCAGTCTAGAACCCTACACTGACAAAAATTCAATCATAGAATACTGGAATTTATCTCGGTTAATAAAGTCATCAGTTGAAATCATTAAGCTACATGGCTCAGTGAGTTTAATCGATCTTCACCTTTCACTCTCCAAATAAAACCAAACTGTTTCCCAAAGCTTGTGCTTTGACTTAGATTATTAAATTACCTGTCTAGCAAACAGGATATCCTGTCTTTAACTCCCAGCAGTGCCTGAGAGCCTCTCATTTTGTCCTACAATATTATCAGGCGTATAGGTAATTTCGAACCCAAATCCCTTATTTCCAACCCAAATATTTGAATGAAGCGAGGCTCCACCCACTGACCTTTGAGGGTGGGGCTCTGTGGCGCAATGGATAGGGCATTGGACTTCTAGGCGTGTTGAAAGAGGTATTCAAAGGTTGTGGGTTCGAGTCCCACCAGAGTCGCTAGGCAATGTTTCTAGCCCCCTGTCATTTCAGAATATTTCAAATGAAAACCTGAAATATTTTTTTTCAGATTGGGCTGTATCGAACCCGAGATGAAATGAATGATCAAGGTTAATTATAGTCTACTAGGCATGTTGAAAGAGATATTCAAAGGTTGTGGGTTCGAGTCCCACCAGAGTCGCTAGCCAATGTTTCTAGCCCCCTTTCCTTTCAGAATATTTCGAATGAAAACCTGAAATATTTTTTTCAGATTGCGCTGTATCGAACCCGAGATTAAATGAATGGTCAAGATTTCTTGCAGTCTCAATGGCGCAATAGGCTAGCGCGCTCGGCTGTTAACCGAGAGGATGGTGGTTCGAGCCCACCCAGGGACGAGACAATGGGACTTTTCCAGCATAATTGTGGCAGTCTAGAACCCTACACTGACAGAAATGCACTCATAGAATACAGGAATCTATCTCGGTTAATAAAGTCATCAGTTCAAATCATTAAGCTACATGGCTCAGTGAGTTTAATCGATCTTCACCTTTCACTCTCCAAATAAAACCAAACTGTTTCCCAAAGCTTGTGCTTTGACTTAGATTATTAAATTACCTGTCTAGCAAACAGGATATCCTGTCTTTAACTCCCAGCAGTGCCTGAGAGCCTCTCATTTTGTCCTACAATATTATCAGGCGTATAGGTAATTTCGAGCCCAAATCCCTTATTTCCAACCAAAATATTTGAATGAAGCGAGGCTCCACCCACTGACCTTTGAGGGTGGGGCTCTGTGGCGCAATGGATAGCGCATTGGACTTTTAGGCGTGTTGAAAGAGATATTCAAAGGTTGTGGGTTCCAGTCCCACCAGAGTCGCTAGGCAATGTTTCTAGCCCCCTGTCATTTCAGAATATTTCAAATGAAAACCTGATTTTTTTTTTCAGATTGGGCTGTATCGAACACGAGATTAAATGAATGATCAAGGTTAATTATAGTCTAGGCATGTTGAAAGAGATATTCAAAGGTTGTGGGTTCGAGTCCCACTAGAGTCGCTAGCCAATGTATCTAGCCCCCTGTCCTTTCAGAATTTTTCGAATGAAAACCTGAAATATTTTTTTCAGATTGGGCTGTATCGAACCCGAGATTAAATGAATGGTCAAGATTTCTTGCAGTCTCTGTGGCGCAATAGGCTAGCACGCTCGGCTGTTAACCGAGAGGATGGTGGTTCAAGCCCACCCAGGGACGAGACAATGGGACTTTTCCAGCAAAATTGTGGCAGTCTAGAACCCTACACTGACAGAAATGCACTCATAGAATACTGGAATCTATCTCGGTTAATAAAGTCATCAGTTCAAATCATTAAGCTACATGGCTCAGTGAGTTTAATCGATCTTCACCTTTCACTCTCCAAATAAAACCAAACTGTTTCCCAAAGCTTGTGCTTTGACTTAGATTATTAAATTACCTGTCTAGCAAACAGGATATCCTGTCTTTAACTCCCAGCAGTGCCTGAGAGCCTCTCATTTTGTCCTACAATATCAGGCGTATAGGTAATTTCGAACCCAAATCCCTTATTTCCAACCAAAATATTTGAATGAAGCAAGGCTCCACCCACTGACCTTGGAGGGTGGCGCTCTGTGGCGCAATGGATAGCGCATTGGACTTTTAGGCGTGTTGAAAGAGATATTCAAAGGTTGTGGGTTCCAGTCCCACCAGAGTCGCTAGGCAATGTTTCTAGCCCCCTGTCATTTCAGAATATTTCAAATGAAAACCTGATTTTTTTTTTTTCAGATTGGGCTGTATCGAACACGAGATTAAATGAATGATCAAGGTTAATTATAGTCTAGGCATGTTGAAAGAGATATTCAAAGGTTGTGGGTTCGAGTCCCACTAGAGTCGCTAGCCAATGTTTCTAGCCCCCTGTCCTTTCAGAATATTTCGAATGAAAACCTGAAATATTTTTTTCAGATTGGGCTGTATCGAACCCGAGATTAAATGAATGGTCAAGATTTCTTGCAGTCTCTATGGCGCAATAGGCTAGCGCGCTCGGCTGTTAACCGAGAGGATAGTGGTTCGAGCCCACCCAGGGACGAGACAATGGGGGTTTTTCAGCATAATTGTGGCAGTCTAAAACCCTACACTGACAGAAATGCACTCATAGAATACTGGAATCTATCTTGGTTAATAAAGTCATCAGTTCAAATCATTAAGCTACATGGCACAGTGAGTTTAATCGATCTTCACCTTTCACTCTCCAAATAAAACCAAACTGTTTCCCAAAGCTTGTGCTTTGACTTAGATTATTAAATTACCTGTCTAGCAAACAGGATATCCTGTCTTTAACTCCCAGCAGTGCCTGAGAGCCTCTCATTTTGTCCTACAATATTATCAGGCGTATAGGTAATTTCGAACCCAAATCCCTTATTTCCAACCCAAATATTTGAATGAAGCGAGGCTCCACCCACTGACCTTTGAGGGTGGGGCTCTGTGGCGCAATGGATAGCGCATTGGACTTCTAGGCGTGTTGAAAGAGGTATTCAAAGGTTGTGGGTTCGAGTCCCACCAGAGTCGCTAGGCAATGTTTCTAGCCCCCTGTCATTTCAGAATATTTCAAATGAAAACCTGAAATATTTTTTTTCAGATTGGGCTGTATCGAACCCGAGATGAAATGAATGATCAAGGTTAATTATAGTCTACTAGGCATGTTGAAAGAGATATTCAAAGGTTGTGGGTTCGAGTCCCACCAGAGTCGCTAGCCAATGTTTCTAGCCCCCTGTCCTTTCAGAATATTTCGAATGAAAACCTGAAATATTTATTTCAGATTGCGCTGTATCGAACCCGAGATTAAATTAATGGTGAAGATTTCTTGCAGTCTCTGTGGCGCAATAGGCTAGCGCGCTCGGCTGTTAACCGAGAGGATGGTGGTTCGAGCCCACCCAGGGACGAGACAATGGGACTTTTCCAGCATAATTGTGGCAGTCTAGAACCCTACACTGACAGAAATGCACTCATAGAATACTGGAATCTATCTCGGTTAATAAAGTCATCAGTTCAAATCATTAAGCTACATGGCTCAGTGAGTTTAATCGATCTTCACCTTTCACTCTCCAAATAAAACCAAACTGTTTCCCAAAGCTTGTGCTTTGACTTAGATTATTAAATTACCTGTCTAGCAAACAGGATATCCTGTCTTTAACTCCCAGCAGTGCCTGAGAGCCTCTCATTTTGTCCTACAATATTATCAGGCGTATAGGTAATTTCGAACCCAAATCCCTTATTTCCAACCCAAATATTTGAATGAAGCGAGGCTCCACCCACTGACCTTTGAGGGTGGGGCTCTGTGGCGCAATGGATAGCGCATTGGACTTCTAGGCGTGTTGAAAGAGGTATTCAAAGGTTGTGGGCTCGAGTCCCACCAGAGTCGCTAGGCAATGTTTCTAGCCCCCTGTCATTTCAGAATATTTCAAATGAAAACCTGAAATATTTGTTTTCAGATTGGGCTGTATCGAACCCGAGATGAAATGAATGATCAAGGTTAATTATAGTCTACTAGGCATGTTGAAAGAGATATTCAAAGGTTGTGGGTTCGAGTCCCACCAGAGTCGCTAGCCAATGTTTCTAGCCCCCTGTCCTTTCAGAATATTTCGAATGAAAACCTGA
>NC_137818.1:68727647-68762647 GCF_963921795.1 Nannobrachium achirus | reverse complement strand
GTCGCTAGCCAATGTTTCTAGCCCCCTGTCCTTTCAGAATATTTCGAATGAAAACCTGAAATATTTTTTTCAGATTGCGCTGTATCGAACGCGAGATTAAATTAATGGTCAAGATTTCTTGCAGTCTCTGTGGCGCAATAGGCTAGCGCGCTCGGCTGTTAACCGAGAGGATGGTGGTTCGAGCCCACCCAGGGACGAGACAATGGGACTTTTCCAGCATAATTGTGGCAGTCTAGAACCCTACACTGACAGAAATGCACTCATAGAATACTGGAATCTATCTCGGTTAATAAAGTCATCAGTTCAAATCATTAAGCTACATGGCTCAGTGAGTTTAATTGATCTTCACCTTTCACTCTCCAAATAAAACCAAACTGTTTCCCAAAGCTTGTGCTTTGACTTAGATTATTAAATTACCTGTCTAGCAAACAGGATATCCTGTCTTTAACTCCCAGCAGTGCCTGAGAGCCTCTCATTTTGTCCTACAATATTATCAGGCGTATAGGTAATTTCGAACCCAAATCCCTTATTTCCAACCAAAATATTTGAATGAAGTGAGGCTCCACCCACTGACCTTTGAGGGTGGGGCTCTGTGGCGCAATGGATAGCGCATTGGACTTTTAGGCGTGTTGAAAGAGATATTCAAAGGTTGTGGGTTCGAGTCAATAGGCAATGTTTCTAGCCCCCTGTCATTTCAGAATATTTCAAATGAAAACCTGAAATCTTTTTTTCAGATTGGGCTGTATCGAACCCGAGATTAAATGAATGATCAAGGTTAATTATAGTCTACTAGGCATGTTGAAAGAGATATTCAAAGGTTGTGGGTTCGAGTCCCACCAGAGTCGCTAGCCAATGTTTCTAGCCCCCTGTCCTTTCAGAATATTTCGAATGAAAACCTGAAATATTTTTTTCAGATTGGGCTGTATCGAACCCGAGTTTAAATGAATGGTCAAGGTTTCTTACAGTCTCTGTGGCGCAATAGGCTAGCGCGCTCGGCTGTTAACCGAGAGGATGGTGGTTCGAGCCCACCCAGGGACGAGGCAATGGGACTTTTCCAGCATAATTGTGGCAGTCTAGAACCCTACACTGACAGAAATGCACTCATAGAATACTGGAATCTATCTCGGTTAATAAAGTCATCAGTTCAAATCATTAAGCTACATGGCTCAGTGAGTTTAATCGATCTTCACCTTTCACTCTCCAAATAAAACCAAACTGTTTCCCAAAGCTTGTGCTTTGACTTAGATTATTAAATTACCTGTCTAGCAAACAGGATATCATGTCTTTAACTCCCAGCAGTGCCTCAGAGCCTCTCATTTTGTCCTACAATATTATCAGGCGTATAGGTAATTTCGAACCCAAATCCCTTATTTCCATTCAAAATATTTGAATGAAGTGAGGCTCCACCCACTGACCTTTGAGGGTGGGGCTCTGTGGCGCAATGGATAGCGCATTGGACTTTTAGGCGTGTTGAAAGAGATATTCAAAGGTTGTGGGTTCGAGTCAATAGGCAATGTTTCTAGCCCCCTGTCATTTCAGAATATTTCAAATGAAAACCTGAAATCTTTTTTTCAGATTGGGCTGTATCGAACCCGAGATTAAATGAATGATCAAGGTTAATTATAGTCTACTAGGCATGTTGAAAGAGATATTCAAAGGTTGTGGGTTCGAGTCCCACCAGAGTCGCTAGCCAATGTTTCTAGCCCCCTGTCCTTTCAGAATATTTCGAATGAAAACCTGAAATATTTTTTTCAGATTGGGCTGTATCGAACCCGAGATTAAATGAATGGTCAAGGTTTCTTACAGTCTCTGTGGCGCAATAGGCTAGCGCGCTCGGCTGTTAACCGAGAGGATGGTGGTTCGAGCCCACCCAGGGACGAGGCAATGGGACTTTTCCAGCATAATTGTGGCAGTCTAGAACCCTACACTGACAGAAATGCACTCATAGAATACTGGAATCTATCTCGGTTAATAAAGTCATCAGTTCAAATCATTAAGCTACATGGCTCAGTGAGTTTAATCGATCTTCACCTTTCACTCTCCAAATAAAACCAAACTGTTTCCCAAAGCTTGTGCTTTGACTTAGATTATTAAATTACCTGTCTAGCAAACAGGATATCCTGTCTTTAACTCCCAGCAGTGCCTCAGAGCCTCTCATTTTGTCCTACAATATTATCAGGCGTATAGGTAATTTCGAACCCAAATCCCTTATTTCCATTCAAAATATTTGAATGAAGTGAGGCTCCACCCACTGACCTTTGAGGGTGGGGCTCTGTGGCGCAATGGATAGCGCATTGGACTTTTAGGCGTGTTGAAAGAGATATTCAAAGGTTGTGGGTTCCAGTCCCACCAGAGTCACTAGGCAATGTTTCTAGCCCCCTGTCATTTCAGAATATTTCAAATGAAAACCTGATTTTTTTTTTCAGATTGGGCTGTATCGAACACGAGATTAAATGAATGATCAAGGTTAATTATAGTCTAGGCATGTTGAAAGAGATATTCAAAGGTTGTGGGTTCGAGTCCCACTAGAGTCGCTAGCCAATGTTTCTAGCCCCCTGTCCTTTCAGAATATTTCGAATGAAAACCTGAAATATTTTTTTTCAGATTGGGCTGTATCGAACCCGAGATTAAATGAATGGTCAAGATTTCTTGCAGTCTCAATGGCGCAATAGGCTAGCGCGCTCGGCTGTTAACCGAGAGGATAGTGGTTCGAGCCCACCCAGGGATGAGACAATGGGAGTTTTCCAGCATAATTGTGGCAGTCTAGAACCCTACACTGACAGAAATGCACTCATAGAATACTGGAATCTATCTCGGTTAATAAAGTCATCAGTTCAAATCATTAAGCTACATGGCTCAGTGAGTTTAATCGATCTTCACCTTTCACTCTCCAAATAAAACCAAACTGTTTCCCAAAGCTTGTGCTTTGACTTAGATTATTAAATTACCTGTCTAGCAAACAGGATATCCTGTCTTTAACTCCCAGCAGTGCCTGAGAGCCTCTCATTTTGTCCTACAATATTATCAGGCGTATAGGTAATTTCGAACCCAAATCCCTTATTTCCAACACAAATATTTGAATGAAGCGAGGCTCCACCCACTGACCTTTGAGGGTGGGGCTCTGTGGCGCAATGGATAGCGCATTGGACTTCTAGGCGTGTTGAAAGAGGTATTCAAAGGTTGTGGGTTCGAGTCCCACCAGAGTCGCTAGGCAATGTTTCTAGCCCCCTGTCATTTCAGAATATTTCAAATGAAAACCTGAAATATTTTTTTTCAGATTGGGCTGTATCGAACCCGAGATGAAATGAATGATCAAGGTTAATTATAGTCTACTAGGCATGTTGAAAGAGATATTCAAAGGTTGTGGGTTCGAGTCCCACCAGAGTCGCTAGCCAATGTTTCTAGCCCCCTGTCCTTTCAGAATATTTCGAATGAAAACCTGAAATATTTTTTTCAGATTGCGCTGTATCGAACCCGAGATTAAATTAATGGTCAAGATTTCTTGCAGTCTCTGTGGCGCAATAGGCTAGCGCGCTCGGCTGTTAACCGAGAGGATGGTGGTTCGAGCCCACCCAGGGACGAGACAGTGGGACTTTTCCAGCATAATTGTGGCAGTCTAGAACCCTACACTGACAGAAATGCACTCATAGAATACTGGAATCTATCTCGGTTAATAAAGTCATCAGTTCAAATCATTAAGCTACATGGCTCAGTGAGTTTAATTGATCTTCACCTTTCACTCTCCAAATAAAACCAAACTGTTTCCCAAAGCTTGTGCTTTGACTTAGATTATTGAATTACCTGTCTAGCAAACAGGATATCCTGTCTTTAACTCCCAGCAGTGCCTGAGAGCCTCTCATTTTGTCCTACAATATTATCAGGCGTATAGGTAATTTCGAACCCAAATCCCTTATTTCCAACCAAAATATTTGAATGAAGTGAGGCTCCACCCACTGACCTTTGAGGGTGGGGCTCTGTGGCGCAATGGATAGCGCATTGGACTTTTAGGCGTGTTGAAAGAGATATTCAAAGGTTGTGGGTTCGAGTCAATAGGCAATGTTTCTAGCCCCCTGTCATTTCAGAATATTTCAAATGAAAACCTGAAACCTTTTTTTCAGATTGGGCTGTATCGAACCCGAGATTAAATGAATGATCAAGGTTAATTATAGTCTACTAGGCATGTTGAAAGAGATATTCAAAGGTTGTGGGTTCGAGTCCCAACAGAGTCGCTAGGCAATGTTTCTAGCCCCCTGTCCTTTCAGAATATTTCGAATGAAAACCTGAAATATTTTTTTCAGATTGGGCTGTATCGAACCCGAGATTAAATGAATGGTCAAGACTTCTTGCAGTCTCTGTGGCGCAATAGGCTAGCGCGCTCGGCTGTTAACCGAGAGGATGGTCGTTCGAGCCCACCCAGGGACGAGACAATGGGACTTTTCCAGCATAATTGTGGCAGTCTAGAACCCTACACTGACAGAAATGCACTCATAGAATACTGGAATCTATCTCGGTTAATAAAGTCATCAGTTCAAATCATTAAGCTACATGGCTCAGTGAGTTTAATCGATCTTCACCTTTCACTCTCCAAATAAAACCAAACTGTTTCCCAAAGCTTGTGCTTTGACTTAGATTATTAAATTACCTGTCTAGCAAACAGGATATCCTGTCTTTAACTCCCAGCAGTGCCTGAGAGCCTCTCATTTTGTCCTACAATATTATCAGGCGTATAGGTAATTTCGAACCCAAATCCCTTATTTCCAACCAAAATATTTGAATGAAGCGAGGCTCCACCCACTGACCTTTGAGGGTGGGGCTCTGTGGCGCAATGGATAGCGCATTGGACTTCTAGGTGTGTTGAAAGAGGTATTCAAAGGTTGTGGGTTCGAGTCCCACCAGAGTCGCTAGGCAATGTTTCTAGCCCCCTGTCATTTCAGAAGATTTCAAATGAAAACCTGAAATATTTTTTTTCAGATTGGGCTGTATCGAACCCGAGATTAAATGAATGATCAAGGTTAATTATAGTCTACTAGGCATGTTGAAAGAGATATTCAAAGGTTGTGGGTTCGAGTCCCACCAGAGTCGCTAGCCAATGTTTCTAGCCCCCTGTCCTTTCAGAATATTTCGAATGAAAACCTGAAATATTTTTTTCAGATTGCGCTGTATCGAACCCGAGATTAAATTAATGGTCAAGATTTTTGCAGTCTCTGTGGCGCAATAGGCTAGCGCGCTCGGCTGTTAACCGAGAGGATGGTGGTTCGAGCCCACCCAGGGACGAGACAATGGGACTATTCCAGCATAATTGTGGCAGTCTAGAACCCTACACTGACAGAAATGCACTCATAGAATACTGGAATCTATCTCGATTAATAAAGTCATCAGTTCAAATCATTAAGCTACATGGCTCAGTGAGTTTAATTGATCTTCACCTTTCACTCTCCAAATAAAACCAAACTGTTTCCCAAAGCTTGTGCTTTGACTTAGATTATTAAATTACCTGTCTAGCAAACAGGATATCCTGTCTTTAACTCCCAGCAGTGCCTGAGAGCCTCTCATTTTGTCCTACAATATTATCAGGAGTATAGGTAATTTCAAACCCAAATCCCTTATTTCCAACCAAAATATTTGAATGAAGTGAGGCTCCACCCACTGACCTTTGAGGGTGGGGCTCTGTGGCGCAATGGATAGCGCATTGGACTTTTAGGCGTGTTGAAAGAGATATTCAAAGGTTGTGGGTTCGAGTCAATAGGCAATGTTTCTAGCCCCCTGTCATTTCAGAATATTTCAAATGAAAACCTGAAATCTTTTTTTCAGATTGGGCTGTATCGAACCCGAGATTAAATGAATGATCAAGGTTAATTATAGTCTACTAGGCATGTTGAAAGAGATATTCAAAGGTTGTGGGTTCGAGTCCCACCAGAGTCGCTAGCCAATGTTTCTAGCCCCCTGTCATTTCAGAATATTTCAAATGAAAACCTGAAATATTTTTTTTCAGATTGGGCTGTATCGAACCCGAGATGAAATGAATGATCAAGGTTAATTATAGTCTACTAGGCATGTTGAAAGAGATATTCAAAGGTTGTGGGTTCGAGTCCCACCAGAGTCGCTAGCCAATGTTTCTAGCCCCCTGTCCTTTAAGAATATTTCGAATGAAAACCTGAAATATTTTTTTCAGATTGCGCTGTATCGAACCCGAGATTAAATTAATGGTCAAGATTTCTTGCAGTCTCTGTGGCGCAATAGGCTAGCGCGCTCGGCTGTTAACCGAGAGGATCAAATCAAAATCAAATCAAATCACGTTTATTTATAGAGCACATTTAAAAACAACTTTCATCGTACCAAAGTGCTATACAGACATTTCATCATTCAGGTAATACAGTAAAGAAAACATCTCAAGGTATAACAATAAAAGCAATAAACACAATTACAATGTAGTAAACTAAAACAGTGCGATAAAAACAGATAAAATGTGTCAGGGGGATTCAAAAGCTTGTGAGTAAAACAGGGTTTTGAGCCTGGATTTAAAAGAGTCAATGGAGGGGGCAGATCTAATATGGAATGGAATGCTGTTCCAAAGCTTCGGAGCAGCGACGGAAAAGGCGCGGTCACCTCTACGAATCAGGTTGGATATTGGGACATCTAATAGACCTAGGTCAGTTGACCTTAGGTGCCATCTGGTGGTGGGGGGGTGGTTTATAAGGCCAGTAATATAAGCGGGGGCAAGTCCATTTAGGGCTTTGTATACAAACAGGAGAGTTTTAAATTGAATTCTAAATTGGACTGGTAGCCAGTGCAGGGAGGCTAGGACGGGGGTGATGTGGTCACTTTTCTTGGTGCCGGTCAAGAGCCTGGCTGATGAATTTTGAATGAGTTGGAGACGAGATAGGGCTGACTGACTGATTCCTGTGTAGAGTGAGTTACAGTAGTCTAACCGGGATGTTATGAGGGCGTGTATGACAATTTCGAGGTTATGGGTGGAGAGAAATGACTTAATTTTTGATATGGAGCGGAGATGAAAGAAGCTGGATTTAACTACTGCGTTTATCTGTTTATCGAACTTGAAATCGGAATCAAAGAGGACGCCCAGATTCTTGGCATGGGGCTTAACGAGGCCGGATAGGTTGCCTAGGTCGTTCTGAATCTGTGTGATGGAGTCTGGGGGGCCAAATAGGATTATTTCAGATATTGAATCATTGAGTTGAAGGAAGTTGTTTGCCATCCAGCATTTGATGTCTGTAAGGCAGCTTCTCAGGTTGTCGAGTTGTGAATGATTATTTGGTGTCAGGGGGAGGTAGATCTGTGTGTCATCGGCGTAGCAGTGAAATGATATATTGTATTTGCGGAATATTTGGCCTAGGGGGAGCATATAAATGGAAAATAAAATGGGGCCCAGGATTGATCCCTGAGGGACCCCGCAGGAGAGACAGGCGGGGGGGGAGGAGAAGTTGCCAATGTTAACAGTAAAGGTTCTGTCACTGAGGTAGGAGGTGAACCAGCTCAACGCTGTGCTGTCAATACCAGCATTGTGCTGGAGACGCTGGAGTAAAATGTCATGATCGACTGTGTCGAATGCTGCACTAAGATCTAAAAGTAACAGGATGGCACAGTTGCCAAGATCAGTGGTGCGGAGAAGGTCATTATGAACCATTAATAGTGCGGACTCTGTACTGTGGTTGGCTTTGAATCCGGACTGAAATGTTTCTGTGATATTGTTGTGAAGTAGGTAGGGGATGAGTTGACTGAGGATGACCTTTTCGAGTACTTTGGATATGAAGGGTAATTTGGAAATAGGCCTATAATTACTGGGAAGGGAGGGGTCTGTATTTGTTTTCTTGAGAAGGGGCTGGACTACGGCTTGTTTAAAACAAGATGGAACGGTACCAGTGGCCAGGGAGCTGTTGATAATGCTTAGAATACTGGGCCCGGTTGTGTTAACAACCTCCTTCAGGAGTGTCGAGAGAATGATGTCAAGTGGACAAGAAGTAGTTTTCATAGTGGAGATGATTTTGATTAGGGTTGGGAGTGTAATTGGGAGGAAGCTGTCTAATTTGGATGTGCAGAGCATTGGATTGTTTGGTTCGAGCCCACCCAGGGACGAGACAATGGGACTTTTCCAGCATAATTGTGGCAGTCTAGAACCCTACACTGACAGAAATGCACTCATAGAATACTGGAATCTATCTCGGTTAATAAAGTCATCAGTTCAAATCATTAAGCTACATGGCTCAGTGAGTTTAATCGATCTTCACCTTTCACTCTCCAAATAAAACCAAACTGTTTCCCAAAGCTTGTGCTTTGACTTAGATTATTAAATTACCTGTCTAGCAAACAGGATATCCTGTCTTTAACTCCCAGCAGTGCCTGAGAGCCTCTCATTTTGTCCTACAATATTATCAGGCGTATAGGTAATTTCGAACCCAAATCCCTTATTTCCAACACAAATATTTGAATGAAGCGAGGCTCCACCCACTGACCTTTGAGGGTGGGGCTCTGTGGCGCAATGGATAGCGCATTGGACTTCTAGGCGTGTTGAAAGAGGTATTCAAAGGTTGTGGGTTCGAGTCCCACCAGAGTCGCTAGGCAATGTTTCTAGCCCCCTGTCATTTCAGAATATTTCAAATGAAAACCTGAAATATTTTTTTTCAGATTGGGCTGTATCGAACCCGAGATTAAATGAATGATCAAGGTTAATTATAGTCTACTAGGCATGTTGAAAGAGATATTCAAAGGTTGTGGGTTCGAGTCCCACCAGAGTCGCTAGCCAATGTTTCTAGCCCCCTGTCCTTTCAGAATATTTCGAATGAAAACCTGAAATATTTTTTTCAGATTGCGCTGTATCGAACCCGAGATTAAATTAATGGTCAAGATTTCTTGCAGTCTCTGTGGCGCAATAGGCTAGCGCGCTCGGCTGTTAACCGAGAGGATGGTGGTTCGAGCCCACCCAGGGACGAGACAATGGGACTTTTCCAGCATAATTGTGGCAGTCTAGAACCCTGCACTGACAGAAATGCACTCATAGAATACTGGAATCTATCTCGGTTAATAAAGTCATCAGTTCAAATCAATAAGCTACATGGCTCAGTGAGTTTAATTGATCTTCACCTTTCACTCTCCAAATAAAACCAAACTGTTTCCCAAAGCTTGTGCTTTGACTTAGATTATTAAATTACCTGTCTAGCAAACAGGATATCCTGTCTTTAACTCCCAGCAGTGCCTGAGAGCCTCTCATTTTGTCCTACAATATTATCAGGCGTATAGGTAATTTCGAACCCAAATCCCTTATTTCCAACCAAAATATTTGAATGAAGTGAGGCTCCACCCACTGACCTTTGAGGGTGGGGCTCTGTGGCGCAATGGATAGCGCATTGGACTTTTAGGCGTGTTGAAAGAGATATTCAAAGGTTGTGGGTTCGAGTCAATAGGCAATGTTTCTAGCCCCCTGTCATTTCAGAATATTTCAAATGAAAACCTTAAACCTTTTTTTCAGATTGGGCTGTATCGAACCCGAGATTAAATGAATGATCAAGGTTAATTATAGTCTACTAGGCATGTTGAAAGAGATATTCAAAGGTTGTGGGTTCGAGTCCCAACAGAGTCGCTAGGCAATGTTTCTAGCCCCCTGTCCTTTCAGAATATTTCGAATGAAAACCTGAAATATTTTTTTCAGATTGGGCTGTATCGAACCCGAGATTAAATGAATGGTCAAGATTTCTTGCAGTCTCTGTGGCGCAATAGGCTAGCGCGCTCCGCTGTTAACCGAGAGGATGGTGGTTCGAGCCCACCCAGGGACGAGACAATGGGACTTTTCCAGCATAATTGTGGCAGTCTAGAACCCTACACTGACAGAAATGCACTCATAGAATACTGGAATCTATCTCGGTTAATAAAGTCATCAGTTCAAATCATTAAGCTACATGGCTCAGTGAGTTTAATCGATCTTCACCTTTCACTCTCCAAATAAAACCAAACTGTTTCCCAAAGCTTGTGCTTTGACTTAGATTATTAAATTACCTGTCTAGCAAACAGGATATCCTGTCTTTAACTCCCAGCAGTGCCTGAGAGCCTCTCATTTTGTCCTACAATATTATCAGGCGTATAGGTAATTTCGAACCCAAATCCCTTATTTCCAACCAAAATATTTGAATGAAGCGAGGCTCCACCCACTGACCTTTGAGGGTGGGGCTCTGTGGCGCAATGAATAGCGCATTGGACTTCTAGGTGTGTTGAAAGAGGTATTCAAAGGTTGTGGGTTCGAGTCCCACCAGAGTCGCTAGGCAATGTTTCTAGCCCCCTGTCATTTCAGAATATTTCAAATGAAAACCTGAAATATTTTTTTTCAGATTGGGCTGTATCGAACCCGAGATTAAATGAATGATCAAGGTTAATTATAGTCTACTAGGCATGTTGAAAGAGATATTCAAAGGTTGTGGGTTCGAGTCCCACCAGAGTCGCTAGCCAATGTTTCTAGCCCCCTGTCCTTTCAGAATATTTCGAATGAAAACCTGAAATATTTTTTTCAGATTGGGCTGTATCGAACCCGAGATTAAATGAATGGTCAAGACTTCTTGCAGTCTCTGTGGCGCAATAGGCTAGCGCGCTCGGCTGTTAACCGAGAGGATGGTGGTTCGAGCCCACCCAGGGACGAGGCAATGGGACTTTTCCAGCATAATTGTGGCAGTCTAGAACCCTACACTGACAGAAATGCACTCATAGAATACTAGAATCTATCTCGGTTAATAAAGTCATCAGTTCAAATCATTAAGCTACATGGCTCAGTGAGTTTAATCGATCTTCACCTTTCACTCTCCAAATAAAACCAAACTGTTTCCCAAAGCTTGTGCTTTGACTTAGATTATTAAATTACCTGTCTAGCAAACAGGATATCCTGTCTTTAACTCCCAGCAGTGCCTCAGAGCCTCTCATTTTGTCCTACAATATTATCAGGAGTATAGGTATTTTCTAACCCAAATCCCTTATTTCCATTCAAAATATTTGAATGAAGCAAGGCTCCACCCACTGACCTTTGAGGGTGGGGCTCTGTGGCGCAATGGATAGCGCATTGGACTTTTAGGTGTGTTGAAAGAGATATTCAAAGGTTGTGGGTTCCAGTCCCACCAGAGTCGCTAGGCAATGTTTCTAGCCCCCTGTCATTTCAGAATATTTCAAATGAAAACCTGATTTTTTTTTTCAGATTGGGCTGTATCGAACACGAGATTAAATGAATGATCAAGGTTAATTATAGTCTAGGCATGTTGAAAGAGATATTCAAAGGTTGTGGGTTCGAGTCCCACTAGAGTCGCTAGCCAATGTTTCTAGCCCCCTGTCCTTTCAGAATATTTCGAATGAAAACCTGAAATATTTTTTTCAGATTGGGCTGTATCGAACCCGAGATTAAATGAATGGTCAAGATTTCTTGCAGTCTCTATGGCGCAATAGGCTAGCGCGCTCGGCTCTTAACCGAGAGGATAGTGGTTCGAGCCCACCCAGGGACGAGACAATGGGAGTTTTCCAGCATAATTGTGGCAGTCTAGAACCCTACACTGACAGAAATGCACTCATAGAATACTGGAATTTATCTCGGTTAATAAAGTCATCAGTTGAAATCATTAAGCTACATGGCTCAGTGAGTTTAATCGATCTTCACCTTTCACTCTCCAAATAAAACCAAACTGTTTCCCAAAGCTTGTGCTTTGACTTAGATTATTAAATTACCTGTCTAGCAAACAGGATATCCTGTCTTTAACTCCCAGCAGTGCCTGAGAGCCTCTCATTTTGTCCTACAATATTATCAGGCGTATAGGTAATTTCGAACCCAAATCCCTTATTTCCAACCCAAATATTTGAATGAAGCGAGGCTCCACCCACTGACCTTTGAGGGTGGGGCTCTGTGGCGCAATGGATAGCGCATTGGACTTCTAGGCGTGTTGAAAGAGGTATTCAAAGGTTGTGGGTTCGAGTCCCACCAGAGTCACTAGGCAATGTTTCTAGCCCCCTGTCATTTCAGAATATTTCAAATGAAAACCTGAAATATTTTTTTTCAGATTGGGCTGTATCGAACCCGAGATGAAATGAATGATCAAGGTTAATTATAGTCTACTAGGCATGTTGAAAAAGATATTCAAAGGTTGTGGGTTCGAGTCCCACCAGAGTCGCTAGCCAATGTTTCTAGCCCCCTGTCCTTTCAGAATATTTCGAATGAAAACCTGAAATATTTTTTTCAGATTGGGCTGTATCGAACCCGAGATTAAATGAATGGTCAAGATTTCTTGCAGTCTCTGTGGCGCAATAGGCTAGCGCGCTCGGCTGTTAACCGAGAGGATGGTGGTTTGAGCCCACCCAGGGAAGAGACAATGGGACGTTTCCAGCATAATTGTGGCAGTCTAGAACCCTACACTGACAGAAATGCACTCATAGAATACTGGAATCTATCTCGGTTAATAAAGTCATCAGTTCAAATCATTAAGCTACATGGCTCAGTGAGTTTAATTGATCTTCACCTTTCACTCTCCAAATAAAACCAAACTGTTTCCCAAAGGTTGTGCTTTGACTTAGATTATTAAATTACCTGTCTAGCAAACAGGATATCCTGTCTTTAACTCCCAGCAGTGCCTGAGAGCCTCTCATTTTGTCCTACAATATTATCAGGCGTATAGGTAATTTCGAACCCAAATCCCTTATTTCCAACCAAAATATTTGAATGAAGCGAGGCTCCACCCACTGACCTTTTAGGGTGGGGCTCTGTGGCGCAATGGATAGCGCATTGGACTTTTAGGCGTGTTGAAAGAGATATTCAAAGGTTGTGGGTTCGAGTCCCACCAGAGTCGCTAGGCAATGTTTCTAGCCCCCTGTCATTTCAGAATATTTCAAATGAAAACCTGATTTTTTTTTTTTTTTCAGATTGGGCTGTATCGAACACGAGATTAAATGAATGATCAAGGTTAATTATAGTCTAGGCATGTTGAAAGAGATATTCAAAGGTTGTGGGTTCGAGTCCCACTAGAGTCGCTAGCCAATGTTTCTAGCCCCCTGTCCTTTCAGAATATTTCGAATGAAAACCTGAAATATTTTTTTCAGATTGGGCTGTATCGAACCCGAGATTAAATGAATGGTCAAGATTTCTTGCAGTCTCTATGGCGCAATAGGCTAGCGCGCTCGGCTCTTAACCGAGAGGATAGTGGTTCGAGCCCACCCAGGGACGAGACAATGGGATTTTTCCAGCATAATTGTGGCAGTCTAGAACCCTACACTGACAGAAATGCACTCATAGAATACTGGAATTTATCTCGGTTAATAAAGTCATCAGTTGAAATCATTAAGCTACATGGCTCAGTGAGTTTAATCGATCTTCACCTTTCACTCTCCAAATAAAACCAAAATGTTTCCCAAAGCTTGTGCTTTGACTTAGATTATTAAATTACCTGTCTAGCAAACAGGATATCCTGTCTTTAACTCCCAGCAGTGCCTGAGAGCCTCTCATTTTGTCCTACAATATTATCAGGCGTATAGGTAATTTCGAACCCAAATCCCTTATTTCCAACCCAAATATTTGAATGAAGCGAGGCTCCACCCGCTGACCTTTGAGGGTGGGGCTCTGTGGCGCAATGGATAGCGCATTGGACTTCTAGGCGTGTTGAAAGAGGTATTCAAAGGTTGTGGGTTCGAGTCCCACCAGAGTCACTAGGCAATGTTTCTAGCCCCCTGTCATTTCAGAATATTTCAAATGAAAACCTGAAATATTTTTTTTCAGATTGGGCTGTATCGAACCCGAGATGAAATGAATGATCAAGGTTAATTATAGTCTACTAGGCATGTTGAAAGAGATATTCAAAGGTTGTGGGTTCGAGTCCCACCAGAGTCGCTAGCCAATGTTTCTAGCCCCCTGTCCTTTCAGAATATTTCGAATGAAAACCTGAAATATTTTTTTCAGATTGGGCTGTATCGAACCCGAGATTAAATGAATGGTCAAGACTTCTTGCAGTCTCTGTGGCGCAATAGGCTAGCACGCTCGGCTGTTAACCGAGAGGATGGTGGTTCGAGCCCACCCAGGGACGAGACAATGGGACTTTTCCAGCATAATTGTGGCAGTCTAGAATCCTACACTGACAGAAATGCTCTCATAGAATACTGGGATCTATCTCGGTTAATAAAGTCATCAGTTCAAATCATTAAGCTACATGGCTCAGTGAGTTTAATCGATCTTCACCTTTCACTCTCCAAATAAAACCAAACTGTTTCCCAAAGCTTGTGCTTTGACTTAGATTATTAAATTACCTGTCTAGCAAACAGGATATCCTGTCTTTAACTCCCAGCAGTGCCTGAGAGCCTCTCATTTTGTCCTACAATATTATCAGGCGTATAGGTAATTTCGAACCCAAATCCCTTATTTCCAACCAAAATATTTGAATGAAGCGAGGCTCCACCCACTGACCTTTTAGGGTGGGGCTCTGTGGCGCAATGGATAGCGCATTGGACTTTTAGGCGTGTTGAAAGAGATATTCAAAGGTTGTGGGTTCGAGTCCCACCAGAGTCGCTAGGCAATGTTTCTAGCCCCCTGTCATTTCAGAATATTTCAAATGAAAACCTGATTTTTTTTTTTTTTTCAGATTGGGCTGTATCGAACACGAGATTAAATGAATGATCAAGGTTAATTATAGTCTAGGCATGTTGAAAGAGATATTCAAAGGTTGTGGGTTCGAGTCCCACTAGAGTCGCTAGCCAATGTTTCTAGCCCCCTGTCCTTTCAGAATATTTCGAATGAAAACCTGAAATATTTTTTTCAGATTGGGCTGTATCGAACCCGAGATTAAATGAATGGTCAAGATTTCTTGCAGTCTCTATGGCGCAATAGGCTAGCGCGCTCGGCTCTTAACCGAGAGGATAGTGGTTCGAGCCCACCCAGGGACGAGACAATGGGATTTTTCCAGCATAATTGTGGCAGTCTAGAACCCTACACTGACAGAAATGCACTCATAGAATACTGGAATTTATCTCGGTTAATAAAGTCATCAGTTGAAATCATTAAGCTACATGGCTCAGTGAGTTTAATCGATCTTCACCTTTCACTCTCCAAATAAAACCAAACTGTTTCCCAAAGCTTGTGCTTTGACTTAGATTATTAAATTACCTGTCTAGCAAACAGGATATCCTGTCTTTAACTCCCAGCAGTGCCTGAGAGCCTCTCATTTTGTCCTACAATATTATCAGGCGTATAGGTAATTTCGAACCCAAATCCCTTATTTCCAACCCAAATATTTGAATGAAGCGAGGCTCCACCCGCTGACCTTTGAGGGTGGGGCTCTGTGGCGCAATGGATAGCGCATTGGACTTCTAGGCGTGTTGAAAGAGGTATTCAAAGGTTGTGGGTTCGAGTCCCACCAGAGTCACTAGGCAATGTTTCTAGCCCCCTGTCATTTCAGAATATTTCAAATGAAAACCTGAAATATTTTTTTTCAGATTGGGCTGTATCGAACCCGAGATGAAATGAATGATCAAGGTTAATTATAGTCTACTAGGCATGTTGAAAGAGATATTCAAAGGTTGTGGGTTCGAGTCCCACCAGAGTCGCTAGCCAATGTTTCTAGCCCCCTGTCCTTTCAGAATATTTCGAATGAAAACCTGAAATATTTTTTTCAGATTGGGCTGTATCGAACCCGAGATTAAATGAATGGTCAAGATTTCTTGCAGTCTCTGTGGCGCAATAGGCTAGCACGCTCGGCTGTTAACCGAGAGGATGGTGGTTCGAGCCCACCCAGGGACGAGACAATGGGACTTTTCCAGCATAATTGTGGCAGTCTAGAATCCTACACTGACAGAAATGCTCTCATAGAATACTGGGATCTATCTCGGTTAATAAAGTCATCAGTTCAAATCATTAAGCTACATGGCTCAGTGAGTTTAATCGATCTTCACCTTTCACTCTCCAAATAAAACCAAACTGTTTCCCAAAGCTTGTGCTTTGACTTAGATTATTAAATTACCTGTCTAGCAAACAGGATATCCTGTCTTTAACTCCCAGCAGTGCCTGAGAGCCTCTCATTTTGTCCTACAATATTATCAGGCGTATAGGTAATTTTGAACCCAAATCCCTTATTTCCAACCAAAATATTTGAATGAAGCAAGGCTCCACCCACTGACCTTTTAGGGTGGGGCTCTGTGGCGCAATGGATAGCGCATTGGACTTTTAGGCGTGTTGAAAGAGATATTCAAAGGTTGTGGGTTCCAGTCCCACCAGAGTCGCTAGGCAATGTTTCTAGCCCCCTGTCATTTCAGAATATTTCAAATGAAAACCTGATTTTTTTTTTTTTTTCAGATTGGGCTGTATCGAACACGAGATTAAATGAATGATCAAGGTTAATTCAAGTCTACTAGGCATGTTGAAAGAGATATTCAAAGGTTGTGGGTTCGAGTCCCACTAGAGTCGCTAGCCAATGTTTCTAGCCCCCTGTCCTTTCAGAATATTTCGAATGAAAACCTGAAATATTTTTTTCAGATTGGGCTGTATCGAACCCGAGATTAAATGAATGGTCAAGATTTCTTGCAGTCTCTGTGGCGCAATAGGCTAGCGCGCTCGGCTGTTAACCGAGAGGATTGTGGTTCGACCCCACCCAGGGACGAGACAATGGGACTTTTCCAGCATAATTGTGGCAGTCTAGAACCCTACACTGACAGAAACGCACTCATAGAATCCTGGAATCTATCTCGGTTAATAAAGTCATCAGTTCAAATCATTAAGCTACATGGCTCAGTGAGTTTAATCGATCTTCACCTTTCACTCTCCAAATAAAACCAAACTGTTTCCCAAAGCTTGTGCTTTGACTTAGATTATTAAATTACCTGTCTAGCAAACAGGATATCCTGTCTTTAACTCCCAGCAGTGCCTGAGAGCCTCTCATTTTGTCCTACAATATTATCAGGCGTATAGGTAATTTCGAACCCAAATCCCTTATTTCCAACCCAAATATTTGAATGAAGCGAGGCTCCACCCACTGACCTTTGAGGGTGGGGCTCTGTGGCGCAATGGATAGCGCATTGGACTTTTAGGCGTGTTGAAAGAGATATTCAAAGGTTGTGGGTTCCAGTCCCACCAGAGTCGCTAGGCAATGTTTCTAGCCCCCTGTCATTTCAGAATATTTCAAATGAAAACCTGATTTTTTTTTTTCAGATTGGGCTGTATCGAACACGAGATTAAATGAATGATCAAGATTAATTATAGTCTAGGCATGTTGAAAGAGATATTCAAAGGTTGTGGGTTCGAGTCCCACTAGAGTCGCTAGCCAATGTTTCTAGCCCCCTGTCCTTTCAGAATATTTCGAATGAAAACCTGAAATATTTTTTTCAGATTGGGCTGTATCGAACCCGAGATTAAATGAATGGTCAAGATTTCTTGCAGTCTCTGTGGCGCAATAGGCTAGCGCGCTCGGCTGTTAACCGAGAGGATGGTGGTTCGAGCCCACCCAGGGACGAGACGATGGGAGTTTTCCAGCATAATTGTGGCAGTCTAGAACCCTACACTGACAGAAATGCACTCATAGAATACTGGAATCTATCTCGGTTAATAAAGTCATCAGTTCAAATCATTAAGCTACATGGCTCAGTGAGTTTAATCGATCTTCACCTTTCACTCTCCAAATAAAACCAAACTGTTTCCCAAAGCTTGTGCTTTGACTTAGATTATTAAATTACCTGTCTAGCAAACAGGATATCCTGTCTTTAACTCCCAGCAGTGCCTGAGAGCCTCTCATTTTGTCCTACAATATTATCAGGCGTATAGGTAATTTCGAACCCAAATCCCTTATTTCCAACCCAAATATTTGAATGAAGCGAGGCTCCACCCACTGACCTTTGAGGGTGGGGCTCTGTGGTGCAATGGATAGCGCATTGGACTTCTAGGCGTGTTGAAAGAGGTATTCAAAGGTTGTGGGTTCGAGTCCCACCAAAGTCGCTAGGCAATGTTTCTAGCCCCCTGTCATTTCAGAATATTTCAAATGAAAACCTGAATTTTTTTTTTTTTCAGATTGGGCTGTATCGAACCCGAGATGAAATGAATGATCAAGGTTAATTATAGTCTACTAGGCATGTTGAAAGAGATATTCAAAGGTTGTGGGTTCGAGTCCCACCAGAGTCGCTAGCCAATGTTTCTAGCCCCCTGTCCTTTCAGAATATTTCGAATGAAAACCTGAAATATTTTTTTCAGATTGGGCTGTATCGAACCCGAGATTAAATGAATGGTCAAGATTTCTTGCAGTCTCTGTGGCGCAATAGGCTAGCGCGCTCGGCTGTTAACCGAGAGGATGGTGGTTCGAGCCTACCCAGGGACGAGACAATGGGAGTTTTCCAGCATAATTGTGGCAGTCTAGAACCCTACACTGACAGAAATGCACTCATAGAATACTGGAATCTATCTCGGTTAATAAAGTCATCAGTTCAAATCATTAAGCTACATGGCTCAGTGAGTTTAATCGATCTTCACCTTTCACTCTCCAAATAAAACCAAACTGTTTCCCAAAGCTTGTGCTTTGACTTAGATTATTAAATTACCTGTCTAGCAAACAGGATATCCTGTCTTTAACTCCCAGCAGTGCCTGAGGGCCTCTCATTTTGTCCTACAATATTATCAGGCGTATAGGTAATTTCGAGCCCAAATCCCTTATTTCCAACCAAAATATTTGAATGAAGCGACGCTCCACCCACTGACCTTTGAGGGTGGGGCTCTGTGGCGCAATGGATAGCGCATTGGACTTTTAGGCGTGTTGAAAGAGATATTCAAAGGTTGTGGGTTCCAGTCACACCAGAGTCGCTAGGCAATGTTTCTAGCCCCCTGTCATTTCAGAATATTTCAAATGAAAACCTGATTTTTTTTTTTCAGATTGGGCTGTATCGAACACGAGATTAAATGAATGATCAAGATTAATTATAGTCTAGGCATGTTGAAAGAGATATTCAAAGGTTGTGGGTTCGAGTCCCACTAGAGTCGCTAGCCAATGTTTCTAGCCCCCTGTCCTTTCAGAATATTTCGAATGAAAACCTGAAATATTTTTTTCAGATTGGGCTGTATCGAACCCGAGATTAAATGAATGGTCAAGATTTCTTGCAGTCTCTGTGGCGCAATAGGCTAGCACGCTCGGCTGTTAACCGAGAGGATGGTGGTTCGAGCCCACCCAGGGACGAGACAATGGGACTTTTCCAGCATAATTGTGGCAGTCTAGAACCCTACACTGACAGAAATGCACTCATAGAATACTGGAATCTATCTCGGTTAATAAAGTCATCAGTTCAAATCATTAAGCTACATGGCTCAGTGAGTTTAATCGATCTTCACCTTTCACTCTCCAAATAAAACCAAACTGTTTCCCAAAGCTTGTGCTTTGACTTAGATTATTAAATTACCTGTCTAGCAAACAGGATATCCTGTCTTTAACTCCCAGCAGTGCCTGAGAGCCTCTCATTTTGTCCTACAATATCAGGCGTATAGGTAATTTTGAACCCAAATCCCTTATTTCCAACCAAAATATTTGAATGAAGCAAGGCTCCACCCACTGACCTTTGAGGGTGGGGCTCTGTGGCGCAATGGATAGCGCATTGGACTTTTAGGCGTGTTGAAAGAGATATTCAAAGGTTGTGGGTTCGAGTCCCACTAGAGTCGCTAGCCAATGTTTCTAGCCCCCTGTCCTTTCAGAATATTTCGAATGAAAACCTGAAATATTTTTTTCAGATTGGGCTGTATCGAACCCGAGATTAAATGAATGGTCAAGATTTCTTGCAGTCTCTATGGCGCAATAGGCTAGCGCGCTCGGCTCTTAACCGAGAGGATAGTGGTTCGAGCCCACCCAGGGACGAGACAATGGGAGTTTTCCAGCATAATTGTGGCAGTCTAGAACCCTACACTGACAGAAATGCACTCATAGAATACTGGAATTTATCTCGGTTAATAAAGTCATCAGTTGAAATCATTAAGCTACATGGCTCAGTGAGTTTAATCGATCTTCACCTTTCACTCTCCAAATAAAACCAAACTGTTTCCCAAAGCTTGTGCTTTGACTTAGATTATTAAATTACCTGTCTAGCAAACAGGATATCCTGTCTTTAACTCCCAGCAGTGCCTGAGAGCCTCTCATTTTGTCCTACAATATTATCAGGCGTATAGGTAATTTCGAACCCAAATCCCTTATTTCCAACCCAAATATTTGAATGAAGCGAGGCTCCACCCACTGACCTTTGAGGGTGGGGCTCTGTGGCGCAATGGATAGCGCATTGGACTTCTAGGCGTGTTGAAAGAGGTATTCAAAGGTTGTGGGTTCGAGTCCCACCAGAGTCACTAGGCAATGTTTCTAGCCCCCTGTCATTTCAGAATATTTCAAATGAAAACCTGAAATATTTTTTTTCAGATTGGGCTGTATCGAACCCGAGATGAAATGAATGATCAAGGTTAATTATAGTCTACTAGGCATGTTGAAAAAGATATTCAAAGGTTGTGAGTTCGAGTCCCACCAGAGTCGCTAGCCAATGTTTCTAGCCCCCTGTCCTTTCAGAATATTTCGAATGAAAACCTGAAATATTTTTTTCAGATTGGGCTGTATCGAACCCGAGTTTAAATGAATGGTCAAGATTTCTTGCAGTCTCTGTGGCGCAATAGGCTAGCGCGCTCGGCTGTTAACCGAGAGGATGGTGGTTTGAGCCCACCCAGGGAAGAGACAATGGGACTTTTCCAGCATAATTGTGGCAGTCTAGAACCCTACACTGACAGAAATGCACTCATAGAATACTGGAATCTATCTCGGTTAATAAAGTCATCAGTTCAAATCATTAAGCTACATGGCTCAGTGAGTTTAATTGATCTTCACCTTTCACTCTCCAAATAAAACCAAACTGTTTCCCAAAGGTTGTGCTTTGACTTAGATTATTAAATTACCTGTCTAGCAAACAGGATATCCTGTCTTTAACTCCCAGCAGTGCCTGAGAGCCTCTCATTTTGTCCTACAATATTATCAGGCGTATAGGTAATTTCGAACCCAAATCCCTTATTTCCAACCAAAATATTTGAATGAAGCGAGGCTCCACCCACTGACCTTTTAGGGTGGGGCTCTGTGGCGCAATGGATAGCGCATTGGACTTTTAGGCGTGTTGAAAGAGATATTCAAAGGTTGTGCGTTCGAGTCCCACCAGAGTCGCTAGGCAATGTTTCTAGCCCCCTGTCATTTCAGAATATTTCAAATGAAAACCTGATTTTTTTTTTTTTTTTCAGATTGGGCTGTATCGAACACGAGATTAAATGAATGATCAAGGTTAATTATAGTCTAGGCATGTTGAAAGAGATATTCAAAGGTTGTGGGTTCGAGTCCCACTAGAGTCGCTAGCCAATGTTTCTAGCCCCCTGTCCTTTCAGAATATTTCGAATGAAAACCTGAAATATTTTTTTCAGATTGGGCTGTATCGAACCCGAGATTAAATGAATGGTCAAGATTTCTTGCAGTCTCTATGGCGCAATAGGCTAGCGCGCTCGGCTCTTAACCGAGAGGATAGTGGTTCGAGCCCACCCAGGGACGAGACAATGGGATTTTTCCAGCATAATTGTGGCAGTCTAGAACCCTACACTGACAGAAATGCACTCATAGAATACTGGAATTTATCTCGGTTAATAAAGTCATCAGTTGAAATCATTAAGCTACATGGCTCAGTGAGTTTAATCGATCTTCACCTTTCACTCTCCAAATAAAACCAAACTGTTTCCCAAAGCTTGTGCTTTGACTTAGATTATTAAATTACCTGTCTAGCAAACAGGATATCCTGTCTTTAACTCCCAGCAGTGCCTGAGAGCCTCTCATTTTGTCCTACAATATTATCAGGCGTATAGGTAATTTCGAACCCAAATCCCTTATTTCCAACCCAAATATTTGAATGAAGCGAGGCTCCACCCGCTGACCTTTGAGGGTGGGGCTCTGTGGCGCAATGGATAGCGCATTGGACTTCTAGGCGTGTTGAAAGAGGTATTCAAAGGTTGTGGGTTTGAGTCCCACCAGAGTCACTAGGCAATGTTTCTAGCCCCCTGTCATTTCAGAATATTTCAAATGAAAACCTGAAATATTTTTTTTCAGATTGGGCTGTATCGAACCCGAGATGAAATGAATGATCAAGGTTAATTATAGTCTACTAGGCATGTTGAAAGAGATATTCAAAGGTTGTGGGTTCGAGTCCCACCAGAGTCGCTAGCCAATGTTTCTAGCCCCCTGTCCTTTCAGAATATTTCGAATGAAAACCTGAAATATTTTTTTCAGATTGGGCTGTATCGAACCCGAGATTAAATGAATGGTCAAGATTTCTTGCAGTCTCTGTGGCGCAATAGGCTAGCACGCTCGGCTGTTAACCGAGAGGATGGTGGTTCGAGCCCACCCAGGGACGAGACAATGGGACTTTTCCAGCATAATTGTGGCAGTCTAGAATCCTACACTGACAGAAATGCTCTCATAGAATACTGGGATCTATCTCGGTTAATAAAGTCATCAGTTCAAATCATTAAGCTACATGGCTCAGTGAGTTTAATCGATCTTCACCTTTCACTCTCCAAATAAAACCAAACTGTTTCCCAAAGCTTGTGCTTTGACTTAGATTATTAAATTACCTGTCTAGCAAACAGGATATCCTGTCTTTAACTCCCAGCAGTGCCTGAGGGCCTCTCATTTTGTCCTACAATATTATCAGGCGTATAGGTAATTTCGAGCCCAAATCCCTTATTTCCAACCAAAATATTTGAATGAAGCGAGGCTCCACCCACTGACCTTTGAGGGTGGGGCTCTGTGGCGCAATGGATAGCGCATTGGACTTTTAGGCGTGTTGAAAGAGATATTCAAAGGTTGTGGGTTCGAGTCCCACTAGAGTCGCTAGCCAATGTTTCTAGCCCCCTGTCCTTTCAGAATATTTCGAATGAAAACCTGAAATATTTTTTTCAGATTGGGCTGTATCGAACCCGAGATTAAATGAATGATCAAGATTTCTTGCAGTCTCTGTGGCGCAATAGGCTAGCGCGCTCGGCTGTTAACCGAGAGGATGGTGGTTCGAGCCCACCCAGGTACGAGACAATGGGACTTTTCCAGCATAATTGTGGCAGTCTAGAACCCTACACTGACAGAAACGCACTCATAGAATCCTGGAATCTATCTCGGTTAATAAAGTCATCAGTTCAAATCATTAAGCTACATGGCTCAGTGAGTTTAATCGATCTTCACCTTTCACTCTCCAAATAAAACCAAACTGTTTCCCAAAGCTTGTGCTTTGACTTAGATTATTAAATTACCTGTCTAGCAAACAGGATATCCTGTCTTTAACTCCCAGCAGTGCCTGAGAGCCTCTCATTTTGTCCTACAATATTATCAGGCGTATAGGTAATTTCGAACCCAAATCCCTTATTTCCAACCCAAATATTTGAATGAAGCGAGGCTCCACCCACTGACCTTTGAGGGTGGGGCTCTGTGGTGCAATGGATAGCGCATTGGACTTCTAGGCGTGTTGAAAGAGGTATTCAAAGGTTGTGGGTTCGAGTCCCACCAGAGTCGCTAGGCAATGTTTCTAGCCCCCTGTCATTTCAGAATATTTCAAATGAAAACCTGTTTTTTTTTTTTCTTTCAGATTGGGCTGTATCGAACACGAGATTAAATGAATGATCAAGGTTAATTATAGTCTAGGCATGTTGAAAGAGATATTCAAAGGTTGTGGGTTCGAGTCCCACTAGAGTCGCTAGCCAATGTTTCTAGCCCCCTGTCCTTTCAGAATATTTCGAATGAAAACCTGAAATATTTTTTTCAGATTGGGCTGTATCGAACCCGAGATGAAATGAATGATCAAGGTTAATTATAGTCTACTAGGCATGTTGAAAGAGATATTCAAAGGTTGTGGGTTCGAGTCCCACCAGAGTCGCTAGGCAATGTTTCTAGCCCCCTGTCATTTCAGAATATTTCAAATGAAAACCTGATTTTTTTTTTTCAGATTGGGCTGTATCGAACACGAGATTAAATGAATGATCAAGGTTAATTATAGTCTAGGCATGTTGAAAGAGATATTCAAAGGTTGTGGGTTCGAGTCCCACTAGAGTTGCTAGCCAATGTATCTAGCCCCCTGTCCTTTCAGAATTTTTCGAATGAAAACCTGAAATATTTTTTTCAGATTGGGCTGTATCGAACCCGAGATTAAATGAATGGTCAAGATTTCTTGCAGTCTCTGTGGCGCAATAGGCTAGTGCGCTCGGCTGTTAACCGAGAGGATGGTGGTTCGAGCCCACCCAGGGACGAGACAATGGGACTTTTCCAGCATAATTGTGGCAGTCTAGAACCCTACACTGACAGAAATGCACTCATAGAATACTGGAATCTATCTCGGTTAATAAAGTCATCAGTTCAAATCATTAAGCTACATGGCTCAGTGAGTTTAATCTATCTTCACCTTTCACTCTCCAAATAAAACCAAACTGTTTCCCAAAGCTTGTGCTTTGACTTAGATTATTAAATTACCTGTCTAGCAAACAGGATATCCTGTCTTTAACTCCCAGCAGTGCCTGAGAGCCTCTCATTTTGTCCTACAATATCAGGCGTATAGGTAATTTTGAACCCAAATCCCTTATTTCCAACCAAAATATTTGAATGAAGCAAGGCTCCACCCACTGACCTTTGAGGGTGGGGCTCTGTGGCGCAATGGATAGCGCATTGGCCTTTTAGGCGTGTTGAAAGAGATATTCAAAGGTTGTGGGTTCCAGTCCCACCAGAGTCGCTAGGCAATGTTTCTAGCCCCCTGTCATTTCAGAATATTTCAAATGAAAACCTGTTTTTTTTTTTTTTTTCAGATTGGGCTGTATCGAACACGAGATTAAATGAATGATCAAGGTTAATTATAGTCTAGGCATGTTGAAAGAGATATTCAAAGGTTGTGGGTTCGAGTCCCACTAGAGTCGCTAGCCAATGTTTCTAGCCCCCTGTCCTTTCAGAATATTTCGAATGAAAACCTGAAATATTTTTTTCAGATTGGGCTGTATCGAACCCGAGATTAAATGAATGGTCAAAATTTCTTGCAGTCTCTATGACGCAATAGGCTAGCACGCTCGGCTGTTAACCGAGAGGATAGTGGTTCGAGCCCACCCAGGGACGAGACAATGGGAGTTTTCCAGCATAATTGTGGCAGTCTAAAACCCTACACTGACAGAAATGCACTCATAGAATACTGGAATCTATCTCGGTTAATAAAGTCATCAGTTGAAATCATTAAGCTACATGGCTCAGTGAGTTTAATCGATCTTCACCTTTCACTCTCCAAATGAAACCAAACTGTTTCCCAAAGCTTGTGCTTTGACTTAGATTATTAAATTACCTGTCTAGCAAACAGGATATCCTGTCTTTAACTCCCAGCAGTGCCTGAGAGCCTCTCATTTTGTCCTACAATATTATCAGGCGTATAGGTAATTTCGAACCCAAATCCCTTATTTCCAACCCAAATCTTTGAATGAAGGGAGGCTCCACCCACTGACCTTTGAGGGTGGGGCTCTGTGGCGCAATGGATAGCGCATTGGACTTCTAGGCGTGTTGAAAGAGGTATTCAAAGGTTGTGGGTTCGAGCCCCACCAGAGTCGCTAGGCAATGTTTCTAGCCCCCTGTCATTTCAGAATATTTCAAATGAAAACCTGAAATATTTTTTTTCAGATTGGGCTGTATCGAACCCGAGATGAAATGAATGATCAAGGTTAATTATAGTCTACTAGGCATGTTGAAAGAGATATTCAAAGGTTGTGGGTTCGAGTCCCACCAGAGTCGCTAGGCAATGTTTCTAGCCCCCTGTCATTTCAGAATATTTCAAATGAAAACCTGATTTTTTTTTTTCAGATTGGGCTGTATCGAACACGAGATTAAATGAATGATCAAGGTTAATTATAGTCTAGGCATGTTGAAAGAGATATTCAAAGGTTGTGGGTTCGAGTCCCACTAGAGTCGCTAGCCAATGTATCTAGCCCCCTGTCCTTTCAGAATTTTTCGAATGAAAACCTGAAATATTGGGCTGTATCGAACCCGAGATTAAATGAATGGTCAAGATTTCTTGCAGTCTCTGTGGCGCAATAGGCTAGTGCGCTCGGCTGTTAACCGAGAGGATGGTGGTTCGAGCCCACCCAGGGACGAGACAATGGGACTTTTCCAGCATAATTGTGGCAGTCTAGAACCCTACACTGACAGAAATGCACTCATAGAATACTGGAATCTATCTCGGTTAATAAAGTCATCAGTTCAAATCATTAAGCTACATGGCTCAGTGAGTTTAATCTATCTTCACCTTTCACTCTCCAAATAAAACCAAACTGTTTCCCAAAGCTTGTGCTTTGACTTAGATTATTAAATTACCTGTCTAGCAAACAGGATATCCTGTCTTTAACTCCCAGCAGTGCCTGAGAGCCTCTCATTTTGTCCTACAATATCAGGCGTATAGGTAATTTCGAACCCAAATCCCTTATTTCCAACCAAAATATTTGAATGAAGCGAGGCTCCACCCACTGACCTTTGAGGGTGGGGCTCTGTGGCGCAATGGATAGCGCATTGGACTTTTAGGCGTGTTGAAAGAGATATTCAAAGGTTGTGGGTTCCAGTCCCACCAGAGTCGCTAGGCAATGTTTCTAGCCCCCTGTCATTTCAGAATATTTCAAATGAAAACCTGAATTTTTTTTTTTCAGATTGGGCTGTATCGAACACGAGATTAAATGAATGATCAAGGTTAATTATAGTCTAGGCATGTTGAAAGAGATATTCAAAGGTTGTGGGTTCGAGTCCCACTAGAGTCGCTAGCCAATGTTTCTAGCCCCCTGTCCTTTCAGAATATTTCGAATGAAAACCTGGAATATTTTTTTCAGATTGGGCTGTATCGAACCCGAGATTAAATGAATGGTCAAGATTTCTTGCAGTCTCTGTGGCGCAATAGGCTAGCGCGAGAGGATGGTGGTTCGAGCCCACCCAGGGACGAGACAATGGGACTTTTCCAGCATAATTGTGGCAGTCTAGAACCCTACACTGACAGAAATGCACTCATAGAATACTGGAATCTATCTCGGTTAATAAAGTCATCAGTTCAAATCATTAAGCTACATGGCTCAGTGAGTTTAATCGATCTTCACCTTTCACTCTCCAAATAAAACCAAACTGTTTCCCAAAGCTTGTGCTTTGACTTAGATTATTAAATTACCTGTCTAGCAAACAGGATATCCTGTCTTTAACTCCCAGCAGTGCCTGAGAGCCTCTCATTTTGTCCTACAATATTATCAGGCGTATAGGTAATTTCGAACCCAAATCCCTTATTTCCAACCCAAATATTTGAATGAAGCGAGGCTCCACCCACTGACCTTTGAGGGTGGGGCTCTGTGGCTTAATGGATAGCGCTTTGGACTTCTAGGCGTGTTGAAAGAGGTATTCAAAGGTTGTGGGTTCGAGTCCCACCAGAGTCGCTAGGCAATGTTTCTAGCCCCCTGTCATTTCAGAATATTTCAAATGAAAACCTGAAATATTTTTTTTCAGATTGGGCTGTATCGAACCCGAGATGAAATGAATGATCAAGGTTAATTATAGTCTACTAGGCATGTTGAAAGAGATATTCAAAGGTTGTGGGTTCGAGTCCCACCAGAGTCGCTAGCCAATGTTTCTAGCCCCCTGTCCTTTCAGAATATTTCGAATGAAAACCTGAAATATTTTTTTCAGATTGGGCTGTATCGAACCTGAGATTAAATGAATGGTCAAGATTTCTTGCAGTCTCTGTGGCGCAATAGGCTAGCGCGCTCGGCTGTTAACCGAGAGGATGGTGGTTCGAGCCCACCCAGGGACGAGACAATGGGACTTTTCCAGCATAATTGTGGCAGTCTAGAACCCTACACTGACAGAAATGCACTCATAGAATACTGGAATCTATCTCGGTTAATAAAGTCATCAGTTCAAATCATTAAGCTACATGGCTCAGTGAGTTTAATCGATCTTCACCTTTCACTCTCCAAATAAAACCAAACTCTTTCCCAAAGCTTGTGCTTTGACTTAGATTATTGCCAGACCCATGAAATGGGTAGGCCTACATAAGCAAATGTCGGTCTGTTCCTTTTCTATATAAAGGGTATATATGATGATGACATGATGATGACATGCCTATAAAAGGCATGATGTCATAAATGATGATGACAGACAGGGGGTCTGGCACAACCAGGTTGACCTGGTCTAGTTAAATTACCTGTCTAGCAAACAGGATATCCTGTCTTTAACTCCCAGCAGTGCCTGAGAGCCTCTCATTTTGTCCTACAATATTATCAGGCGTATAGGTAATTTCGAACCCAAATCCCTTATTTCCAACCAAAATATTTGAATGAAGCGAGGCTCCACCCACTGACCTTTGAGGGTGGGGCTCTGTGGCGCAATGGATAGCGCATTGGACTTTTAGGCGTGTTGAAAGAGATATTCAAAGGTTGTGGGTTCCAGTCCCACCAGAGTCGCTAGGCAATGTTTCTAGCCCCCTGTCATTTCAGAATATTTCAAATGAAAACCTGATTTTTTTTTTTTCAGATTGGGCTGTATCGAACACGAGATTAAATGAATGATCAAGGTTAATTATAGTCTAGGCATGTTGAAAGAGATATTCAAAGGTTGTGGGTTCGAGTCCCACTAGAGTCGCTAGCCAATGTATCTAGCCCCCTGTCCTTTCAGAATTTTTCGAATGAAAACCTGAAATATTTTTTTCAGATTGGGCTGTATCGAAGCCGAGATTAAATGAATGGTCAAGATTTCTTGCAGTCTCTGTGGCGCAATAGGCTAGCGCGCTCGGCTGTTAACCGAGAGGATGGTGGTTCGAGCCCACCCAGGGACGAGAAAATGGGACTTTTCCAGCATAATTGTGGCAGTCTAGAATCCTACACTGACAGAAATGCACTCATAGAATACTGGAATCTATCTCGGTTAATAAAGTCATCAGTTCAAATCATTAAGCTACATGGCTCAGTGAGTTTAATCGATCTTCACCTTTCACTCTCCAAATAAAACCAAACTGTTTCCCAAAGCTTGTGCTTTGACTTAGATTATTAAATTACCTGTCTAGCAAACAGGATATCCTGTCTTTAACTCCCAGCAGTGCCTGAGAGCCTCTCATTTTGACCTACAATATCAGGCGTATAGGTAATTTCGAACCCAAATCCCTTATTTCCAACCAAAATATTTGAATGAAGCGAGGCTCCACCCACTGACCTTTGAGGGTGGGGCTCTGTGGCGCAATGGATAGCGTATTGGACTTTTAGGCGTGTTGAAAGAGGTATTCAAAGGTTGTGGGTTCCAGTCCCACCAGAGTCGCTAGGCAATGTTTCTAGCCCCATGTCATTTCAGAATATTTCAAATGAAAACCTGATTTTTATTTTTTTTTCCAGATTGGGCTGTATCGAACACGAGATTAAATGAATGATCAAGGTTAATTATAGTCTAGGCATGTTGAAAGAGATATTCAAAGGTTGTGGGTTCGAGTCCCACTAGAGTCGCTAGCCAATGTTTCTAGCCCCCTGTCCTTTCAGAATATTTCGAATGAAAACCTGAAATATTTTTTTCAGATTGGGCTGTATCGAACCCGAGATTAAATGAATGGTCAAAATTTCTTGCAGTCTCTATGGCGCAATAGGCTAGCGCGCTCGGCTGTTAACCGAGGGGATAGTGGTTCGAGCCCACCCAGGGATGAGACAATGGGAGTTTTCCAGCATAATTGTGGCAGTCTAAAACCCTACACTGACAGAAATGCACTCATAGAATACTGGAATCTATCTCGGTTAATAAAGTCATCAGTTGAAATCATTAAGCTACATGGCTCAGTGAGTTTAATCGATCTTCACCTTTCACTCTCCAAATAAAACCAAACTGTTTCCCAAAGCTTGTGCTTTGACTTAGATTATTAAATTACCTGTCTAGCAAACAGGATATCCTGTCTTTAACTCCCAGCAGTGCCTGAGAGCCTCTCATTTTGTCCTACAATATTATCAGGCGTATAGGTAATTTCGAACCCAAATCCCTTATTTCCAACCCAAATATTTGAATGAAGCGAGGCTCCACCCACTGACCTTTGAGGGTGGGGCTCTGTGGCGCAATGGATAGCGCATTGGACTTCTAGGCGTGTTGAAAGAGGTATTCAAAGGTTGTGGGTTCGAGTCCCACCAGAGTCGCTAGGCAATGTTTCTAGCCCCCTGTCATTTCAGAATATTTCAAATGAAAACCTGAAATATTTTTTTTCAGATTGGGCTGTATCGAACCCGAGATGAAATGAATGATCAAGGTTAATTATAGTCTACTAGGCATGTTGAAAGAGATATTCAAAGGTTGTGGGTTCGAGTCCCACCAGAGTCGCTAGGCAATGTTTCTAGCCCCCTGTCATTTCAGAATATTTCAAATGAAAACCTGATTTTTTTTTTCAGATTGGGCTGTATCGAACACGAGATTAAATGAATGATCAAGGTTAATTATAGTCTAGGCATGTTGAAAGAGATATTCAAAGGTTGTGGGTTCGAGTCCCACTAGAGTCGCTAGCCAATGTATCTAGCCCCCTGTCCTTTCAGAATTTTTCGAATGAAAACCTGAAATATTTTTTTCAGATTGGGCTGTATCGAACCCGAGATTAAATGAATGGTCAAGATTTCTTGCAGTCTCTGTGGCGCACTAGGCTAGTGCGCTCCGCTGTTAACCGAGAGGATGGTGGTTCGAGCCCACCCAGGGATGAGACAATGGGACTTTTCCAGCATAATTGTGGCAGTCTAGAACCCTACACTGACAGAAATGCACTCATAGAATACTGGAATCTATCTCGGTTAATAAAGTCATCAGTTCAAATCATTAAGCTACATGGCTCAGTGAGTTTAATCTATCTTCACCTTTCACTCTCCAAATAAAACCAAACTGTTTCCCAAAGCTTGTGCTTTGACTTAGATTATTAAATTACCTGTCTAGCAGGATATCCTGTCTTTAACTCCCAGCAGTGCCTGAGAGCCTCTCATTTTGTCCTACAATATCAGGCGTATAGGTAATTTCGAACCCAAATCCCTTATTTCCAACCAAAATATTTGAATGAAGCGAGGCTCCACCCACTGACCTTTGAGGGTGGGGCTCTGTGGCGCAATGGATAGCGCATTGGACTTTTAGGCGTGTTGAAAGAGATATTCAAAGGTTGTGGGTTCCAGTCCCACCAGAGTCGCTAGGCAATGTTTCAAATGAAAACCTGAATTCTTTTTTTTCAGATTGGGCTGTATCGAACACGAGATTAAATGAATGATCAAGGTTAATTATAGTCTAGGCATGTTGAAAGAGATATTCAAAGGTTGTGGGTTCGAGTCCCACTAGAGTCGCTAGCCAATGTTTCTAGCCCCCTGTCCTTTCAGAATATTTCGAATGAAAACCTGAAATATTTTTTTCAGATTGGGCTGTATCGAACCCGAGATGGAAGCAAAAAAGGAAGCAAATGTTTTTAAATGCTATTAAAAATATGTCTGATATGCACAAAATAGCTCTTTGCAATACAATAATAATACAGTATAGCAAAAGTTCCCCTGTGGGAAAGAGGTATGAAAAAGAAATAGCCGCATGAGATCTCCATCTATTCTAGACCACAGTAGTGCATCTATAGACCACTGTACCTCATATATAGACCATTGTACTGTATCTATTAGACCACATACATTGACCACTGTACCGTATCTACTGTATAGATCACTACAGTATACTGCATCTCAACTCAGCACAACTCAAAATGTATTTATAAAGCACATTTAACATGATCAGGTCACGCAAAGTGCTGCACAGGTTAAAACAAAACAATAGAATATAAAAAGATAACAGCATAGAATACAAAGAAGAATACAAGGAACAAAAAGAAAACATCAGCACCAGTAAAGGAAAGGCATACTATATTTGATTGATAAAGATGAAAAATACCAATTGACTGTAACAGCTCTGACGTGTAGGGGCAAGATATTCCTCAGCCTTGGGGCCCTCAGTGGGGGGCAGTTGTGAAAGTACAGTTGTCCACAAATGCACTAGAGTGGTCTATAGAATATAGTATGGTGGTCTACAGATGCACTACAGTGATCTACAAAGGCACAACAGTGGTATATAGATGGACTGTAGTACAGTGTAGGGATGTCCCGATACCACTTTTTTGCTGACCAAGTACAAGTACGAGTACTTAATTTGAGTACTTGCCGATACTGAATACCGATACCGTAAGTTATGTTTCCGTACAAGTGCTTAAATAGTGTGTGGCGCTCCAAAATAAAATGCTTTAAATAATGTTGTCATGCCTTGAGTGAGAGAAGGTGAAAACAATGTTCATTACCATTAGTTGAACTAACACACACAAAACTGTGTCTTAGGACAAAATGGTATCTGGCACTGCCATGAGCAATATGGGACGAGTACGAGTACAGCAAAATAGGCTGGTATCGGGGCGAGTACAGATACCTCGAGTACCGATATCCCTAGTACAGTGGTCTACATATGACAAAGTGGTCCATAGATGCACTACAGTGGTATACAGATGCACTACAGTGGATTACAGATGCACTTGATCTACAGATTCTCTAAAGCGGTCTACAGTTGCACTAAAGTGGTCTACAGATGCATTGCCTACTGTACCTACAGTACCACCATACTGCATACTTTATTTAACTACCTACTCTACAGTATCTACCACCAAACTGCATCCCTCATCTAACTACCTACCTGCCACCATACAGCATCCCTTCATCTAACTACCTACCAACCTCCCTCCATACTGCATCCCTCAACTATTTACCTACCAACCACCATGTGGCATCCCTCATCTAACTACCTACATACCTACTTACCACCATACTTCATCCCTCATCTAACTACTGTACCTACATACCGCCATACTGCATCTCTCATCTACCTACCTACCGACCACAAAACTACATCCATCATCTAACATCCTACCTACCACCATATTGAATCTCTCATCTACCAACCTATCTACCACCATACTGTATCTCTCATCTAACTACCTACTACCATATACTGCATCCCTCATCTAACTACCTACCAACCAACATACTGCATCCCTCATCTACTATGGTTGATGGGGGAAAGGGGTATGGTGATGAGTTCATGGTTCCACTCATCTACTTGCATAACTTAAAGGACAACTCCGCCCTAAATAAATCACTTATAGGCTCATTTTCCTACTTATATTGATCCCAAAAGACCATGGGGTCTATTAGGTAGAAATGCCCAGGTTGTCCAGTTTCCACAGCAGAACCCGGCAGCTCTCATAGCATAGAGATCACTTTTACTTTTTGTTGTGTTCAAAAGTGATTTTCTTTTTCACAAGTGTGTTACTAGTTGTCATTACAAACACATCCATGCCTTGGTTGTCCCACACAAGCCACCACAATCTCATAAATAATGTTTTGGGGTGAGCATTCCGCACAAGTGCCAATCAAAGTGACTGTCAATCACAGGTCATATTTTCCGGGACTTGGCAAAATACATAAAAGCATAACATCTGTTTAGCAGAGTGTGATGGCTTATATGTGTTTGTAACGACAACTAGTACCAGATGCATGAAAAATAAAAACACTTTTGACCACAAAGAATTGTGTAAAAGCGAAAAGTGTTTATAGTAGTATAGGCTTATAGTGCTTATAGGCTCCACTATGCTATGAGAGCTTAGAGTACAGTAAGGCACAGTACAGTACAGTACAGTACAGTACAGTACAGTACAGTACAGTACAGTACAGTACATTAAGGTACAGTAAGGTACAGTACAGTAAGGTACAGTACAGTACAGTACAGTACAGTACAGTACAGTACAGTACAGTACAGTACATTAAGGTACAGTAAGGTACAGTACAGTAAGGTACAGTACAGTACATTAAGGTACAGTAAGGTACAGTACAGTAAGGTACAGTACAGTAAGGTACAGTACAGTAAGGAACAGTACAGTAAGGTACAGTACAGTAAGTTTCAGTAAGATACAGTAAGGTACAGTAAGATACAGTAAGGTACAGTAAGATACAGTAAGGTACAGTACAGTAAGGAACAGTACAGTAAGGTACAGTAAAGTAAGTTTCAGTAAGATACAGTAAGGTACAGTAAGATACAGTAAGGTACAGTACAGTAAGGTACAGTTAGGTACAGTGCAGTACAGTACAGTATGTACAATACAGTAAGGTACAGTACAGTAAGGTACAGTAGAGTAGAGTAAGGTACAGTACAGTTCGTCGTTTAAATGACCTGCCCCCCCCCCCCCCCCCCCCACACACACACACACACACACAAGATATAGCTGCTCAGATTCACCGCTCCACATCAAACTGATGTTTGATTTTTGTATTGCATAAAAAGACATTGTTTCCTGCTTCCTGCTATACTGAAGAAGACCTCACGGTCGAAACGTCTTTTATTTGCTGCTTGCTAAATAAAAATTGGAGCAACTAAAAGTGAGTGCGGGCTACCTTGTTTTGTACTGATTTTTGTATTGCAACAAGCTATTTTTTGCATATCAAACATCATTTTTAATACCATTTAACAACATTGGCTTCCCTGCTAGTATTCATTTTTCATGTTTATAACTTCAAACAGCAGTACTTGTGAACCTATTGTTGGATTCTAGGCTTCTGTAAAGCTACTGACTGAATATTATATTTTCTCCGATTTGAGGTATAGTGCAATATTTTGGCTACAGAAACAGTAATTCTCAAGATGAGAAGATCATCTTGGGCTCAAATTGAAGCTTATGAATGTGGGAAGCTTTCTATATACAGGAGAGGTCATTATATTCACCATAACCTGCTTGAAAATGATCATATTTGATGATAATTTGTCACGCGGAGAGCAATTTTATTGTGTTTCTGGGGATGTTGAGGGTAATATCTTAAAATACATTTGTAGTAACTAAGCACTATAATCCTATTTTGCCACTTACCCCTATGTGTCAGGATACTCCATACCAAATTTCATACGTGTGTGACAATG
>NC_137818.1:68252647-68722647 GCF_963921795.1 Nannobrachium achirus | reverse complement strand
TTAATTATAGTCTACTAGGCATGTTGAAAGAGATATTCAAAGGTTGTGGGTTCGAGTCCCACCAGAGTCGCTAGCCAATGTTTCTAGCCCCCTTTCCTTTCAGAATATTTCGAATGAAAACCTGAAATATTTTTTTCAGATTACGCTGTATCGAACCCGAGATTAAATTAATGGTCAAGATTTCTTGCAGTCTCTGTGGCGCAATAGGCTAGCGCGCTCGGCTGTTAACCGAGAGGATGGTGGTTTGAGCCCACCCAGGGACGAGACAATGGGACTTTTCCAGCATAATTGTGGCAGTCTAGAACCCTACACTGACAGAAATGCACTCATAGAATACTGGAATCTATCTCGGTTAATAAAGTCATCAGTTCAAATCATTAAGCTACATGGCTCAGTGAGTTTAATTGATCTTCACCTTTCACTCTCCAAATAAAACCAAACTGTTTCCCAAAGCTTGTGCTTTGACTTAGATTATTAAATTACCTGTCTAGCAAACAGGATATCCTGTCTTTAACTCCCAGCAGTGCCTGAGAGCCTCTCATTTTGTCCTACAATATTATCAGGAGTATAGGTAATTTCGAACCCAAATCCCTTATTTCCAACCAAAATATTTGAATGAAGTGAGGCTCCACCCACTGACCCTTGAGGGTGGGGCTCTGTGGCGCAATGGATAGCGCATTGGACTTTTAGGCGTGTTGAAAGAGATATTCAAAGGTTGTGGGTTCGAGTCAATAGGCAATGTTTCTAGCCCCCTGTCATTTCAGAATATTTCAAATGAAAACCTGAAACCTTTTTTTCAGATTGGGCTGTATCGAACCCGAGATTAAATGAATGATCAAGGTTAATTATAGTCTACTAGGCATGTTGAAAGAGATATTCAAAGGTTGTGGGTTCGAGTCCCAACAGAGTCGCTAGGCAATGTTTCTAGCCCCCTGTCCTTTCAGAATATTTCGAATGAAAACCTGAAATATTTTTTTCAGATTGGGCTGTATCGAACCCGAGATTAAATGAATGGTCAAGATTTCTTGCAGTCTCTGTGGCGCAATAGGCTAGCGCGCTCGGCTGTTAACCGAGAGGATGGTGGTTCGAGCCCACCCAGGGATGAGACAATGGGACTTTTCCAGCATAATTGTGGCAGTCTAGAACCCTACACTGACAGAAATGCACTCATAGAATACTGGAATCTATCTCGGTTAATAAAGTCATCAGTTCAAATCATTAAGCTACATGGCTCAGTGAGTTTAATCGATCTTCACCTTTCACTCTCCAAATAAAACCAAACTGTTTCCCAAAGCTTGTGCTTTGACTTAGATTATTAAATTACCTGTCTAGCAAACAGGATATCCTGTCTTTAACTCCCAGCAGTGCCTGAGAGCCTCTCATTTTGTCCTACAATATTATCAGGCGTATAGGTAATTTCGAACCCAAATCCCTTATTTCCAACCAAAATATTTGAATGAAGCGAGGCTCCACCCACTGACCTTTGAGGGTGGGGCTCTGTGGCGCAATGGATAGCGCATTGGACTTCTAGGTGTGTTGAAAGAGGTATTCTAAGGTTGTGGGTTCGAGTCCCACCAGAGTCGCTAGGCAATGTTTCTAGCCCCCTGTCATTTCAGAATATTTCAAATGAAAACCTGAAATATATTTTTTCAGATTGGGCTGTATCGAACCCGAGATTAAATGAATGATCAAGGTTAATTATAGTCTACTAGGCATGTTGAAAGAGATATTCAAAGGTTGTGGGTTCGAGTCCCACCAGAGTCGCTAGCCAATGTTTCTAGCCCCCTGTCCTTTCAGAATATTTCGAATGAAAACCTGAAATATTTTTTTCAGATTGGGCTGTATCGAACCCGAGATTAAATGAATGGTCAAGGCTTCTTACAGTCTCTGTGGCGCAATAGGCTAGCGCGCTCGGCTGTTAACCGAGAGGATGGTGGTTCGAGCCCACCCAGGGACGAGGCAATGGGACTTTTCCAGCATAATTGTGGCAGTCTAGAACCCTACACTGACAGAAATGCACTCATAGAATACTGGAATCTATCTCGGTTAATAAAGTCATCAGTTCAAATCATTAAGCTACATGGCTCAGTGAGTTTAATCGATCTTCACCTTTCACTCTCCAAATAAAACCAAACTGTTTCCCAAAGATTGTGCTTTGACTTAGATTATTAAATTACCTGTCTAGCAAACAGGATATCCTGTCTTTAACTCCCAGCAGTGCCTCAGAGCCTCTCATTTTGTCCTACAATATTATCAGGAGTATAGGTATTTTCTAACCCAAATCCCTTATTTCCATTCAAAATATTTGAATGAAGCGAGGCTCCACCCACTGACCTTTGAGGGTGGGGCTCTGTGGCGCAATGGATAGCGCATTGGACTTTTAGGCGTGTTGAAAGAGATATTCAAAGGTTGTGGGTTCCAGTCCCACCAGAGTCGCTAGGCAATGTTTCTAGCCCCCTGTCATTTCAGAATATTTCAAATGAAAACCTGATTTTTTTTTTCAGATTGGGCTGTATCGAACACGAGATTAAATGAATGATCAAGGTTAATTATAGTCTAGGCATGTTGAAAGAGATATTCAAAGGTTGTGGGTTCGAGTCCCACTAGAGTCGCTAGCCAATGTTTCTAGCCCCCTGTCCTTTCAGAATATTTCGAATGAAAACCTGAAATATTTTTTTCAGATTGGGCTGTATCGAACCCGAGATTAAATGAATGGTCAAGATTTCTTGCAGTCTCTATGGCGCAATAGGCTAGCGCGCTCGGCTGTTAACCGAGAGGATAGTGGTTCGAGCCCACCCAGGGACGAGACAATGGGAGTTTTCCAGCATAATTGTGGCAGTCTAGAAACCTACACTGACAGAAATGCACTCATAGAATACTGGAATTTATCTCGGTTAATAAAGTCATCAGTTGAAATCATTAAGCTACATGGCTCAGTGAGTTTAATCGATCTTCACCTTTCACTCTCCAAATAAAACCAAACTGTTTCCCAAAGCTTGTGCTTTGACTTAGATTATTAAATTACCTGTCTAGCAAACAGGATATCCTGTCTTTAACTCCCAGCAGTGCCTGAGAGCCTCTCATTTTGTCCTACAATATTATCAGGTGTATAGGTAATTTCGAACCTAAATCCCTTATTTCCAACCCAAATATTTGAATGAAGCGAGGCTCCACCCACTGACCTTTGAGGGTGGGGCTCTGTGGCGCAATGGATAGCGCATTGGACTTCTAGGCGTGTTGAAAGAGGTATTCAAAGGTTGTGGGTTCGAGTCCCACCAGAGTCGCTAGGCAATGTTTCTAGCCCCCTGTCATTTCAGAATATTTCAAATGAAACCCTGAAATATTTTTTTTCAGATTGGGCTGTATCGAACCCGAGATGAAATGAATGATCAAGGTTAATTATAGTCTACTAGGCATGTTGAAAGAGATATTCAAAGGTTGTGGGTTCGAGTCCCACCAGAGTCGCTAGCCAATGTTTCTAGCCCCCTGTCCTTTAAGAATATTTCGAATGAAAACCTGAAATATTTTTTTCAGATTGCGCTGTATCGAACCCGAGATTAAATTAATGGTCAAGATTTCTTGCAGTCTCTGTGGCGCAATAGGCTAGCGCGCTCGGCTGTTAACCGAGAGGATGGTGGTTCGAGCCCACCCAGGGACGAGACAACGGGACTTTTCCAGCATAATTGTGGCAGTCTAGAACCCTACACTGACAGAAATGCACTCATAGAATACTGGAATCTATCTCGGTTAATAAAGTCATCAGTTCAAATCATTAAGCTACATGGCTCAGTGAGTTTAATTGATCTTCACCTTTCACTCTCCAAATAAAACCAAACTGTTTCCCAAAGCTTGTGCTTTGACTTAGATTATTAAATTACCTGTCTAGCAAACAGGATATCCTGTCTTTAACTCCCAGCAGTGCCTGAGAGCCTCTCATTTTGTCCTACAATATTATCAGGCGTATAGGTAATTTCGAACCCAAATCCCTTATTTCCAACACAAATATTTGAATGAAGCGAGGCTCCACCCACTGACCTTTGAGGGTGGGGCTCTGTGGCGCAATGGATAGCGCATTGGACTTCTAGGCGTGTTGAAAGAGGTATTCAAAGGTTGTGGGTTCGTGTCCCACCAGAGTCGCTAGGCAATGTTTCTAGCCCCCTGTCATTTCAGAATATTTCAAATGAAAACCTGAAATATTTTTTTTCAGATTGGGCTGTATCGAACCCGAGATTAAATGAATGATCAAGGTTAATTATAGTCTACTAGGCATGTTGAAAGAGATATTCAAAGGTTGTGGGTTCGAGTCCCACCAGAGTCGCTAGCCAATGTTTCTAGCCCCCTGTCCTTTCAGAATATTTCGAATGAAAACCTGAAATATTTTTTTCAGATTGCGCTGTATCGAACCCGAGATTAAATTAATGGTCAAGATTTCTTGCAGTCTCTGTGGCGCAATAGGCTAGCGCGCTCGGCTGTTAACCGAGAGGATGGTGGTTCGAGCCCACCCAGGGACGAGACAATGGGACTTTTCCAGCATAATTGTGGCAGTCTAGAACCCTACACTGACAGAAATGCACTCATAGAATACTGGAATCTATCTCGGTTAATAAAGTCATCAGTTCAAATCATTAAGCTACATGGCTCAGTGAGTTTAATTGATCTTCACCTTTCACTCTCCAAATAAAACCAAACTGTTTCCCAAAGCTTGTGCTTTGACTTAGATTATTAAATTACCTGTCTAGCAAACAGGATATCCTGTCTTTAACTCCCAGCAGTGCCTGAGAGCCTCTCATTTTGTCCTACAATATTATCAGGCGTATAGGTAATTTCGAACCCAAATCCCTTATTTCCAACCAAAATATTTGAATGAAGTGAGGCTCCACCCACTGACCTTTGAGGGTGGGGCTCTGTGGCGCAATGGATAGCGCATTGGACTTTTAGGCGTGTTGAAAGAGATATTCAAAGGTTGTGGGTTCGAGTCAATAGGCAATGTTTCTAGCCCCCTGTCATTTCAGAATATTTCAAATGAAAACCTGAAACCTTTTTTTCAGATTGGGCTGTATCGAACCCGAGATTAAATGAATGATCAAGGTTAATTATAGTCTACTAGGCATGTTGAAAGAGATATTCAAAGGTTGTGGGTTCGAGTCCCAACAGAGTCGCTAGGCAATGTTTCTAGCCCCCTGTCCTTTCAGAATATTTCGAATGAAAACCTGAAATATTTTTTTCAGATTGGGCTGTATCGAACCCGAGATTAAATGAATGGTCAAGACTTCTTGCAGTCTCTGTGGCGCAATAGGCTAGCGCGCTCGGCTGTTAACCGAGAGGATGGTGGTTCGAGCCCACCCAGGGACGAGACAATGGGACTTTTCCAGCATAATTGTGGCAGTCTAGAACCCTACACTGACAGAAATGCACTCATAGAATACTGGAATCTATCTCGGTTAATAAAGTCATCAGTTCAAATCATTAAGCTACATGGCTCAGTGAGTTTAATCGATCTTCACCTTTCACTCTCCAAATAAAACCAAACTGTTTCCCAAAGCTTGTGCTTTGACTTAGATTATTAAATTACCTGTCTAGCAAACAGGATATCCTGTCTTTAACTCCCAGCAGTGCCTGAGAGCCTCTCATTTTGTCCTACAATATTATCAGGCGTATAGGTAATTTCGAACCCAAATCCCTTATTTCCAACCAAAATATTTGAATGAAGCGAGGCTCCACCCACTGACCTTTGAGGGTGGGGCTCTGTGGCGCAATGGATAGCGCATTGGACTTCTAGGTGTGTTGAAAGAGGTATTCAAAGGTTGTGGGTTCGAGTCCCACCAGAGTCGCTAGGCAATGTTTCTAGCCCCCTGTCATTTCAGAATATTTCAAATGAAAACCTGAAATATTTTTTTCAGATTGGGCTGTATCGAACCCGAGATTAAAAGAATGGTCAAGATTTCTTGCAGTCTCTGTGGCGCAATAGGCTAGCGCGCTCGGCTGTTAACCGAGAGGATGGTGGTTCGAGCCCACCCAGGGACGAGACAATGGGAGTTTTCCAGCATAATTGTGGCAGTCTAGAACCCTACACTGACAGAAATGCACTCATAGAATACTGGAATCTATCTCGGTTAATAAAGTCATCAGTTCAAATCATTAAGCTACATGGCTCAGTGAGTTTAATCGATCTTCACCTTTCACTCTCCAAATAAAACCAAACTGTTTCCCAAAGCTTGTGCTTTGACTTAAATTATTAAATTACCTGTCTAGCAAACAGGATATCCTGTCTTTAACTCCCAGCAGTGCCTGAGGGCCTCTCATTTTGTCCTACAATATTATCAGGCGTATAGGTAATTTCGAGCCCAAATCCCTTATTTCCAACCAAAATATTTGAATGAAGCGAGGCTCCACCCACTGACCTTTGAGGGTGGGGCTCTGTGGCGCAATGGATAGCGCATTGGACTTTTAGGCGTGTTGAAAGAGATATTCAAAGGTTGTGGGTTCCAGTCCCACCAGAGTCGCTAGGCAATGTTTCTAGCCCCCTGTCATTTCAGAATATTTCAAATGAAAACCTGATTTTTTTTTTCAGATTGGGCTGTATCGAACACGAGATTAAATGAATGATCAAGATTAATTATAGTCTAGGCATGTTGAAAGAGATATTCAAAGGTTGTGGGTTCGAGTCCCACTAGAGTCGCTAGCCAATGTTTCTAGCCCCCTGTCCTTTCAGAATATTTCGAATGAAAACCTGAAATATTTTTTTCAGATTGGGCTGTATCGAACCCGAGATTAAATGAATGGTCAAGATTTCTTGCAGTCTCTGTGGCGCAATAGGCTAGCACGCTCGGCTGTTAACCGAGAGGATGGTGGTTCGAGCCCACCCAGGGACGAGACAATGGGACTTTTCCAGCATAATTGTGGCAGTCTAGAACCCTACACTGACAGAAATGCACTCATAGAATACTGGAATCTATCTCGGTTAATAAAGTCATCAGTTCAAATCATTAAGCTACATGGCTCAGTGAGTTTAATTGATCTTCACCTTTCACTCTCCAAATAAAACCAAACTGTTTCCCAAAGCTTGTGCTTTGACTTAGATTATTAAATTACCTGTCTAGCAAACAGGATATCCTGTCTTTAACTCCCAGCAGTGCCTGAGAGCCTCTCATTTTGTCCTACAATATTATCAGGCGTATAGGTAATTTCGAACCCAAATCCCTTATTTCCAACCAAAATATTTGAATGAAGTGAGGCTCCACCCACTGACCTTTGAGGGTGGGGCTCTGTGGCGCAATGGATAGCGCATTGGACTTTTAGGCGTGTTGAAAGAGATATTCAAAGGTTGTGGGTTCGAGTCAATAGGCAATGTTTCTAGCCCCCTGTCATTTCAGAATATTTCAAATGAAAACCTGAAACCTTTTTTTCAGATTGGGCTGTATCGAACCCGAGATTAAATGAATGATCAAGGTTAATTATAGTCTACTAGGCATGTTGAAAGAGATATTCAAAGGTTGTGGGTTCGAGTCCCAACAGAGTCGCTAGGCAATGTTTCTAGCCCCCTGTCCTTTCAGAATATTTCGAATGAAAACCTGAAATATTTTTTTCAGATTGGGCTGTATCGAACCCGAGATTAAATGAATGGTCAAGACTTCTTGCAGTCTCTGTGGCGCAATAGGCTAGCGCGCTCGGCTGTTAACCGAGAGGATGGTGGTTCGAGCCCACCCAGGGACGAGACAATGGGACTTTTCCAGCATAATTGTGGCAGTCTAGAACCCTACACTGACAGAAATGCACTCATAGAATACTGGAATCTATCTCGGTTAATAAAGTCATCAGTTCAAATCATTAAGCTACATGGCTCAGTGAGTTTAATCGATCTTCACCTTTCACTCTCCAAATAAAACCAAACTGTTTCCCAAAGCTTGTGCTTTGACTTAGATTATTAAATTACCTGTCTAGCAAACAGGATATCCTGTCTTTAACTCCCAGCAGTGCCTGAGAGCCTCTCATTTTGTCCTACAATATTATCAGGCGTATAGGTAATTTCGAACCCAAATCCCTTATTTCCAACCAAAATATTTGAATGAAGCGAGGCTCCACCCACTGACCTTTGAGGGTGGGGCTCTGTGGCGCAATGGATAGCGCATTGGACTTCTAGGTGTGTTGAAAGAGGTATTCAAAGGTTGTGGGTTCGAGTCCCACCAGAGTCGCTAGGCAATGTTTCTAGCCCCCTGTCATTTCAGAATATTTCAAATGAAAACCTGAAATATTTTTTTCAGATTGGGCTGTATCGAACCCGAGATTAAAAGAATGGTCAAGATTTCTTGCAGTCTCTGTGGCGCAATAGGCTAGCGCGCTCGGCTGTTAACCGAGAGGATGGTGGTTCGAGCCCACCCAGGGACGAGACAATGGGAGTTTTCCAGCATAATTGTGGCAGTCTAGAACCCTACACTGACAGAAATGCACTCATAGAATACTGGAATCTATCTCGGTTAATAAAGTCATCAGTTCAAATCATTAAGCTACATGGCTCAGTGAGTTTAATCGATCTTCACCTTTCACTCTCCAAATAAAACCAAACTGTTTCCCAAAGCTTGTGCTTTGACTTAAATTATTAAATTACCTGTCTAGCAAACAGGATATCCTGTCTTTAACTCCCAGCAGTGCCTGAGGGCCTCTCATTTTGTCCTACAATATTATCAGGCGTATAGGTAATTTCGAGCCCAAATCCCTTATTTCCAACCAAAATATTTGAATGAAGCGAGGCTCCACCCACTGACCTTTGAGGGTGGGGCTCTGTGGCGCAATGGATAGCGCATTGGACTTTTAGGCGTGTTGAAAGAGATATTCAAAGGTTGTGGGTTCCAGTCCCACCAGAGTCGCTAGGCAATGTTTCTAGCCCCCTGTCATTTCAGAATATTTCAAATGAAAACCTGATTTTTTTTTTCAGATTGGGCTGTATCGAACACGAGATTAAATGAATGATCAAGATTAATTATAGTCTAGGCATGTTGAAAGAGATATTCAAAGGTTGTGGGTTCGAGTCCCACTAGAGTCGCTAGCCAATGTTTCTAGCCCCCTGTCCTTTCAGAATATTTCGAATGAAAACCTGAAATATTTTTTTCAGATTGGGCTGTATCGAACCCGAGATTAAATGAATGGTCAAGATTTCTTGCAGTCTCTGTGGCGCAATAGGCTAGCACGCTCGGCTGTTAACCGAGAGGATGGTGGTTCGAGCCCACCCAGGGACGAGACAATGGGACTTTTCCAGCATAATTGTGGCAGTCTAGAACCCTACACTGACAGAAATGCACTCATAGAATACTGGAATCTATCTCGGTTAATAAAGTCATCAGTTCAAATCATTAAGCTACATGGCTCAGTGAGTTTAATCGATCTTCACCTTTCACTCTCCAAATAAAACCAAACTGTTTCCCAAAGCTTGTGCTTTGACTTAGATTATTAAATTACCTGTCTAGCAAACAGGATATCCTGTCTTTAACTCCCAGCAGTGCCTGAGAGCCTCTCATTTTGTCCTACAATATCAGGCGTATAGGTAATTTTGAACCCAAATCCCTTATTTCCAACCAAAATATTTGAATGAAGCAAGGCTCCACCCACTGACCTTTGAGGGTGGGGCTCTGTGGCGCAATGGATAGCGCATTGGACTTTTAGGCGTGTTGAAAGAGATATTCAAAGGTTGTGGGTTCCAGTCCCACCAGAGTCGCTAGGCAATGTTTCTAGCCCCCTGTCATTTCAGAATATTTCAAATGAAAACCTGTTTTTTTTTTTTTTTTTCAGATTGGGCTGTATCGAACACGAGATTAAATGAATGATCAAGGTTAATTATAGTCTAGGCATGTTGAAAGAGATATTCAAAGGTTGTGGGTTCGAGTCCCACTAGAGTCGCTAGCCAATGTTTCTAGCCCCCTGTCCTTTCAGAATATTTCGAATGAAAACCTGAAATATTTTTTTCAGATTGGGCTGTATCGAACCCGAGATTAAATGAATGGTCAAAATTTCTTGCAGTCTCTATGACGCAATAGGCTAGCGCGCTCGGCTGTTAACCGAGAGGATAGTGGTTCGAGCCCACCCAGGGACGAGACAATGGGAGTTTTCCAGCATAATTGTGGCAGTCTAAAACCCTACACTGACAGAAATGCACTCATAGAATACTGGAATCTATCTCGGTTAATAAAGTCATCAGTTGAAATCATTAAGCTACATGGCTCAGTGAGTTTAATCGATCTTCACCTTTCACTCTCCAAATGAAACCAAACTGTTTCCCAAAGCTTGTGCTTTGACTTAGATTATTAAATTACCTGTCTAGCAAACAGGATATCCTGTCTTTAACTCCCAGCAGTGCCTGAGAGCCTCTCATTTTGTCCTACAATATTATCAGGCGTATAGGTAATTTCGAACCCAAATCCCTTATTTCCAACCCAAATATTTGAATGAAGCGAGGCTCCACCCACTGACCTTTGAGGGTGGGGCTCTGTGGCGCAATGGATAGCGCATTGGACTTCTAGGCGTGTTGAAAGAGGTATTCAAAGGTTGTGGGTTCGAGTCCCACCAGAGTCGCTAGGCAATGTTTCTAGCCCCCTGTCATTTCAGAATATTTCAAATGAAAACCTGAAATATTTTTTTTCAGATTGGGCTGTATCGAACCCGAGATGAAATGAATGATCAAGGTTAATTATAGTCTACTAGGCATGTTGAAAGAGATATTCAAAGGTTGTGGGTTCGAGTCCCACCAGAGTCGCTAGGCAATGTTTCTAGCCCCCTGTCATTTCAGAATATTTCAAATGAAAACCTGATTTTTTTTTTCAGATTGGGCTGTATCGAACACGAGATTAAATGAATGATCAAGGTTAATTATAGTCTAGGCATGTTGAAAGAGATATTCAAAGGTTGTGGGTTCGAGTCCCACTAGAGTCGCTAGCCAATGTATCTAGCCCCCTGTCCTTTCAGAATTTTTCGAATGAAAACCTGAAATATTTTTTTCAGATTGGGCTGTATCGAACCCGAGATTAAATGAATGGTCAAGATTTCTTGCAGTCTCTGTGGCGCAATAGGCTAGTGCGCTCGGCTGTTAACCGAGAGGATGGTGGTTCGAGCCCACCCAGGGACGAGACAATGGGACTTTTCCAGCATAATTGTGGCAGTCTAGAACCCTACACTGACAGAAATGCACTCATAGAATACTGGAATCTATCTCGGTTAATAAAGTCATCAGTTCAAATCATTAAGCTACATGGCTCAGTGAGTTTAATCTATCTTCACCTTTCACTCTCCAAATAAAACCAAACTGTTTCCCAAAGCTTGTGCTTTGACTTAGATTATTAAATTACCTGTCTAGCAAACAGGATATCCTGTCTTTAACTCCCAGCAGTGCCTGAGAGCCTCTCATTTTGTCTTACAATATCAGGCGTATAGGTAATTTCGAACCCAAATCCCTTATTTCCAACCAAAATATTTGAATGAAGCGAGGCTCCACCCACTGACCTTTGAGGGTGGGGCTCTGTGGCGCAATGGATAGCGCATTGGACTTTTAGGCGTGTTGAAAGAGATATTCAAAGGTTGTGGGTTCCAGTCCCACCAGAGTCGCTAGGCAATGTTTCTAGCCCCCTGTCATTTCAGAATATTTCAAATGAAAACCTGAATTTTTTTTTTTCAGATTGGGCTGTATCGAACCCGAGATGAAATGAATGATCAAGGTTAATTATAGTCTACTAGGCATGTTGAAAGAGATATTTAAAGGTTGTGGGTTCGAGTCTTACCAGAGTCGCTAGCCAATGTTTCTAGCCCCCTGTCCTCTCAGAATATTTCGAATGAAAACCTGAAATATTTTTTTCAGATTGGGCTGTATCGAACCCGAGATTAAATGAATGGTCAAGATTTCTTGCAGTCTCTGTGGCGCAATAGGCTAGCGCGCTCGGCTGTTAACCGAGAAGATGGTGGTTCGAGCCCACCCAGGGACGAGACAATGGGACTTTTCCAGCATAATTGTGGCAGTCTAGAACCCTACACTGACAGAAATGCACTCATAGAATACTGGAATCTATCTCGGTTAATAAAGTCATCAGTTCAAATCATTAAGCTACATGGCTCAGTGAGTTTAATCGATCTTCACCTTTCACTCTCCAAATAAAACCAAACTGTTTCCCAAAGCTTGTGCTTTGACTTAGATTATTGCCAGACCCATGAAATGGGTAGGCCTACATAAGCAAATGTCGGTCTGTTCCTTTTCTATATAAAGGGTATATATGATGATGACATGATGATGACGACATGCCTATAAAAGGCATGATGTCATAAATGATGATGACAGACAGGGGGTCTGGCACAACCAGGTTGACCTGGTCTAGTTAAATTACCTGTCTAGCAAACAGGATATCCTGTCTTTAACTCCCAGCAGTGCCTGAGAGCCTCTCATTTTGTCCTACAATATTATCAGGCGTATAGGTAATTTCGAACCCAAATCCCTTATTTCCAACCAAAATATTTGAATGAAGCGAGGCTCCACCCACTGACCTTTGAGGGTGGGGCTCTGTGGCGCAATGGATAGCGCATTGGACTTTTAGGCGTGTTGAAAGAGATATTCAAAGGTTGTGGGTTCCAGTCCCACCAGAGTCGCTAGGCAATGTTTCTAGCCCCCTGTCATTTCAGAATATTTCAAATGAAAACCTGATTTTTTTTTTCAGATTGGGCTGTATCGAACACGAGATTAAATGAATGATCAAGGTTAATTATAGTCTAGGCATGTTGAAAGAGATATTCAAAGGTTGTGGGTTCGAGTCCCACTAGAGTCGCTAGCCAATGTATCTAGCCCCCTGTCCTTTCAGAATTTTTCGAATGAAAACCTGAAATATTTTTTTCAGATTGGGCTGTATCGAAGCCGAGATTAAATGAATGGTCAAGATTTCTTGCAGTCTCTGTGGCGCAATAGGCTAGCGCGCTCGGCTGTTAACCGAGAGGATGGTGGTTCGAGCCCACCCAGGGACGAGAAAGTGGGACTTTTCCAGCGTAATTGTGGCAGTCTAGAATCCTACACTGACAGAAATGCACTCATAGAATACTGGAATCTATCTCGGTTAATAAAGTCATCAGTTCAAATCATTAAGCTACATGGCTCAGTGAGTTTAATCGATCTTCACCTTTCACTCTCCAAATAAAACCAAACTGTTTCCCAAAGCTTGTGCTTTGACTTAGATTATTAAATTACCTGTCTAGCAAACAGGATATCCTGTCTTTAACTCCCAGCAGTGCCTGAGAGCCTCTCATTTTGTCCTACAATATCAGGCGTATAGGTAATTTTGAACCCAAATCCCTTATTTCCAACCAAAATATTTGAATGAAGCAAGGCTCCACCCACTGACCTTTGAGGGTGGGGCTCTGTGGCGCAATGGATAGCGCATTGGACTTTTAGGCGTGTTGAAAGAGATATTCAAAGGTTGTGGGTTCCAGTCCCACCAGAGTCGCTAGGCAATGTTTCTAGCCCCCTGTCATTTCAGAATATTTCAAATGAAAACCTGTTTTTTTTTTTTTTTTTCAGATTGGGCTGTATCGAACACGAGATTAAATGAATGATCAAGGTTAATTATAGTCTAGGCATGTTGAAAGAGATATTCAAAGGTTGTGGGTTCGAGTCCCACTAGAGTCGCTAGCCAATGTTTCTAGCCCCCTGTCCTTTCAGAATATTTCGAATGAAAACCTGAAATATTTTTTTCAGATTGGGCTGTATCGAACCCGAGATTAAATGAATGGTCAAAATTTCTTGCATTCTCTATGACGCAATAGGCTAGCGCGCTCGGCTGTTAACCGAGAGGATAGTGGTTCGAGCCCACCCAGGGACGAGACAATGGGAGTTTTCCAGCATAATTGTGGCAGTCTAAAACCCTACACTGACAGAAATGCACTCATAGAATACTGGAATCTATCTCGGTTAATAAAGTCATCAGTTGAAATCATTAAGCTACATGGCTCAGTGAGTTTAATCGATCTTCACCTTTCACTCTCCAAATGAAACCAAACTGTTTCCCAAAGCTTGTGCTTTGACTTAGATTATTAAATTACCTGTCTAGCAAACAGGATATCCTGTCTTTAACTCCCAGCAGTGCCTGAGAGCCTCTCATTTTGTCCTACAATATTATCAGGCGTATAGGTAATTTCGAACCCAAATCCCTTATTTCCAACCCAAATATTTGAATGAAGCGAGGCTCCACCCACTGACCTTTGAGGGTGGGGCTCTGTGGCGCAATGGATAGCGCATTGGACTTCTAGGCGTGTTGAAAGAGGTATTCAAAGGTTGTGGGTTCGAGTCCCACCAGAGTCGCTAGGCAATGTTTCTAGCCCCCTGTCATTTCAGAATATTTCAAATGAAAACCTGAAATATTTTTTTTCAGATTGGGCTGTATCGAACCCGAGATGAAATGAATGATCAAGGTTAATTATAGTCTACTAGGCATGTTGAAAGAGATATTCAAAGGTTGTGGGTTCGAGTCCCACCAGAGTCGCTAGGCAATGTTTCTAGCCCCCTGTCATTTCAGAATATTTCAAATGAAAACCTGATTTTTTTTTTTCAGATTGGGCTGTATCGAACACGAGATTAAATGAATGATCAAGGTTAATTATAGTCTAGGCATGTTGAAAGAGATATTCAAAGGTTGTGGGTTCGAGTCCCACTAGAGTCGCTAGCCAATGTATCTAGCCCCCTGTCCTTTCAGAATTTTTCGAATGAAAACCTGAAATATTTTTTTCAGATTGGGCTGTATCGAACCCGAGATTAAATGAATGGTCAAGATTTCTTGCAGTCTCTGTGGCGCAATAGGCTAGTGCGCTCGGCTGTTAACCGAGAGGATGGTGGTTCGAGCCCACCCAGGGACGAGACAATGGGACTTTTCCAGCATAATTGTGGCAGTCTAGAACCCTACACTGACAGAAATGCACTCATAGAATACTGGAATCTATCTCGGTTAATAAAGTCATCAGTTCAAATCATTAAGCTACATGGCTCAGTGAGTTTAATCTATCTTCACCTTTCACTCTCCAAATAAAACCAAACTGTTTCCCAAAGCTTGTGCTTTGACTTAGATTATTAAATTACCTGTCTAGCAAACAGGATATCCTGTCTTTAACTCCCAGCAGTGCCTGAGAGCCTCTCATTTTGTCCTACAATATCTGGCGTATAGGTAATTTCGAACCCAAATCCCTTATTTCCAACCAAAATATTTGAATGAAGCGAGGCTCCACCCACTGACCTTTGAGGGTGGGGCTCTGTGGCGCAATGGATAGCGCATTGGACTTTTAGGCGTGTTGAAAGAGATATTCAAAGGTTGTGGGTTCCAGTCCCACCAGAGTCGCTAGGCAATGTTTCTAGCCCCCTGTCATTTCAGAATATTTCAAATGAAAACCTGAATTTTTTTTTTTCAGATTGGGCTGTATCGAACACGAGATTAAATGAATGATCAAGGTTAATTATAGTCTAGGCATGTTGAAAGAGATATTCAAAGGTTGTGGGTTCGAGTCCCACTAGAGTCGCTAGCCAATGTTTCTAGCCCCCTGTCCTTTCAGAATATTTCGAATGAAAACCTGAAATATTTATTTTCAGATTGGGCTGTATCGAACCCGAGATGAAATGAATGATCAAGGTTAATTATAGTCTACTAGGCATGTTGAAAGAGATATTCAAAGGTTGTGGGTTCGAGTCCCACCAGAGTCGCTAGCCATTGTTTCTAGCCCCCTGTCCTTTCAGAATATTTCGAATGAAAACCTGAAATATTTTTTTCAGATTGGGCTGTATCGAACCCGAGATTAAATGAATGGTCAAGATTTCTTGCAGTCTCTGTGGCGCAATAGGCTAGCGCGCTCGGCTGTTAACCGAGAGGATGGTGGTTCGAGCCCACCCAGGGACGAGACAATGGGACTTTTCCAGCATAATTGTGGCAGTCTAGAACCCTACACTGACAGAAATGCACTCATAGAATACTGGAATCTATCTCGGTTAATAAAGTCATCAGTTCAAATCATTAAGCTACATGGCTCAGTGAGTTTAATCGATCTTCACCTTTCACTCTCCAAATAAAACCAAACTGTTTCCCAAAGCTTGTGCTTTGACTTAGATTATTGCCAGACCCATGAAATGGGTAGGCCTACATAAGCAAATGTCGGTCTGTTCCTTTTCTATATAAAGGGTATATATGATGATGACATGATGATGACATGCCTATAAAAGGCATGATGTCATAAATGATGATGACAGACAGGGGGTCTGGCACAACCAGGTTGACCTGGTCTAGTTAAATTACCTGTCTAGCAAACAGGATATCCTGTCTTTAACTCCCAGCAGTGCCTGAGAGCCTCTCATTTTGTCCTACAATATTATCAGGCGTATAGGTAATTTCGAACCCAAATCCCTTATTTCCAACCAAAATATTTGAATGAAGCGAGGCTCCACCCACTGACCTTTGAGGGTGGGGCTCTGTGGCGCAATGGATAGCGCATTGGACTTTTAGGCGTGTTGAAAGAGATATTCAAAGGTTGTGGGTTCCAGTCCCACCAGAGTCGCTAGGCAATGTTTCTAGCCCCCTGTCATTTCAGAATATTTCAAATGAAAACCTGATTTTTTTTTTCAGATTGGGCTGTATCGAACACGAGATTAAATGAATGATCAAGGTTAATTATAGTCTAGGCATGTTGAAAGAGATATTCAAAGGTTGTGGGTTCGAGTCCCACTAGAGTCGCTAGCCAATGTATCTAGCCCCCTGTCCTTTCAGAATTTTTCGAATGAAAACCTGAAATATTTTTTTCAGATTGGGCTGTATCGAAGCCGAGATTAAATGAATGGTCAAGATTTCTTGCAGTCTCTGTGGCGCAATAGGCTAGCGCGCTCGGCTGTTAACCGAGAGGATGGTGGTTCGAGCCCACCCAGGGACGAGAAAGTGGGACTTTTCCAGCATAATTGTGGCAGTCTAGAATCCTACACTGACAGAAATGCACTCATAGAATACTGGAATCTATCTCGGTTAATAAAGTCATCAGTTCAAATCATTAAGCTACATGGCTCAGTGAGTTTAATCGATCTTCACCTTTCACTCTCCAAATAAAACCAAACTGTTTCCCAAAGCTTGTGCTTTGACTTAGATTATTAAATTACCTGTCTAGCAAACAGGATATCCTGTCTTTAACTCCCAGCAGTGCCTGAGAGCCTCTCATTTTGTCCTACAATATCAGGCGTATAGGTAATTTCGAACCCAAATCCCTTATTTCCAACCAAAATATTTGAATGAAGCGAGGCTCCACCCACTGACCTTTGAGGGTGGGGCTCTGTGGCGCAATGGATAGCGTATTGGACTTTTAGGCGTGTTGAAAGAGGTATTCAAAGGTTGTGGGTTCCAGTCCCACCAGAGTCGCTAGGCAATGTTTCTAGCCCCATGTCATTTCAGAATATTTCAAATGAAAACCTGATTTTTTTTTTTTTTTCAGATTGGGCTATATCGAACACGAGATTAAATGAATGATCAAGGTTAATTATAGTCTAGGCATGTTGAAAGAGATATTCAAAGGTTGTGGGTTCGAGTCCCACTAGAGTCGCTAGCCAATGTTTCTAGCCCCCTGTCCTTTCAGAATATTTCGAATGAAAACCTGAAATATTTATTTTCAGATTGGGCTGTATCGAACCCGAGATGAAATGAATGATCAAGGTTAATTATAGTCTACTAGGCATGTTGAAAGAGATATTCAAAGGTTGTGGGTTCGAGTCCCACCAGAGTCGCTAGCCAATGTTTCTAGCCCCCTGTCCTTTCAGAATATTTCGAATGAAAACCTGAAATATTTTTTTCAGATTGGGCTGTATCGAACCCGAGATTAAATGAATGGTCAAGATTTCTTGCAGTCTCTGTGGCGCAATAGGCTAGCGCGCTCGGCTGTTAACCGAGAGGATGGTGGTTCGAGCCCACCCAGGGACGAGACAATGGGACTTTTCCAGCATAATTGTGGCAGTCTAGAACCCTACACTGACAGAAATGCACTCATAGAATACTGGAATCTATCTCGGTTAATAAAGTCATCAGTTCAAATCATTAAGCTACATGGCTCAGTGAGTTTAATCGATCTTCACCTTTCACTCTCCAAATAAAACCAAACTGTTTCCCAAAGCTTGTGCTTTGACTTAGATTATTGCCAGACCCATGAAATGGGTAGGCCTACATAAGCAAATGTCGGTCTGTTCCTTTTCTATATAAAGGGTATATATGATGATGACATGATGATGACATGCCTATAAAAGGCATGATGTCATAAATGATGATGACAGACAGGGGGTCTGGCACAACCAGGTTGACCTGGTCTAGTTAAATTACCTGTCTAGCAAACAGGATATCCTGTCTTTAACTCCCAGCAGTGCCTGAGAGCCTCTCATTTTGTCCTACAATATTATCAGGCGTATAGGTAATTTCGAACCCAAATCCCTTATTTCCAACCAAAATATTTGAATGAAGCGAGGCTCCACCCACTGACCTTTGAGGGTGGGGCTCTGTGGCGCAATGGATAGCGCATTGGACTTTTAGGCGTGTTGAAAGAGATATTCAAAGGTTGTGGGTTCCAGTCCCACCAGAGTCGCTAGGCAATGTTTCTAGCCCCCTGTCATTTCAGAATATTTCAAATGAAAACCTGATTTTTTTTTTCAGATTGGGCTGTATCGAACACGAGATTAAATGAATGATCAAGGTTAATTATAGTCTAGGCATGTTGAAAGAGATATTCAAAGGTTGTGGGTTCGAGTCCCACTAGAGTCGCTAGCCAATGTATCTAGCCCCCTGTCCTTTCAGAATTTTTCGAATGAAAACCTGAAATATTTTTTTCAGATTGGGCTGTATCGAAGCCGAGATTAAAGCCATACTGTGTAAGTTGCCCAACTAGTGGTCATTAGCCCTATAGCAAACCGCGGTCGCGTCCGCGTCTTTCGTCCGTTTTTCGTACCTTCAGACCCCCGCGTCTGCCTCCTCCTCGCTGAGATCTATCTTTTAAGGGGTCCCTTGTTCCTGTGCGTTCAGTAATTCCAGAGATACGGACTCCTTCACCCTGCCTGGTAGGCGAAATTACCTAGAGAAGGGATGGTACAAACGGGCGACAACAAATATGGCTGCCATAGCGACCCCACTTCAAGATGCGCTGTGATTGGCCGGCAGTTGTATAACCCTCGCTGTGATTGGCCGGTAGTGTGATGACGCAATTTTGGCGCGAGATCCGGTCCACGGCAAGGATCTCAGTTTACATATAGAGAAGGCTTTACAGGCTGAAATTCACGGCGCGGATCTTCTAAAACTTTTGTGATTTAATAGTTAGGAGAATTTTAAGATTTGTTTTATAAAAAAAGTTACATAGTACAACTTTAAATGAATGGTCAAGATTTCTTGCAGTCTCTGTGGCGCAATAGGCTAGCGCGCTCGGCTGTTAACCGAGAGGATGGTGGTTCGAGCCCACCCAGGGACGAGAAAGTGGGACTTTTCCAGCATAATTGTGGCAGTCTAGAATCCTACACTGACAGAAATGCACTCATAGAATACTGGAATCTATCTCGGTTAATAAAGTCATCAGTTCAAATCATTAAGCTACATGGCTCAGTGAGTTTAATCGATCTTCACCTTTCACTCTCCAAATAAAACCAAACTGTTTCCCAAAGCTTGTGCTTTGACTTAGATTATTAAATTACCTGTCTAGCAAACAGGATATCCTGTCTTTAACTCCCAGCAGTGCCTGAGAGCCTCTCATTTTGTCCTACAATATCAGGCGTATAGGTAATTTCGAACCCAAATCCCTTATTTCCAACCAAAATATTTGAATGAAGCGAGGCTCCACCCACTGACCTTTGAGGGTGGGGCTCTGTGGCGCAATGGATAGCGTATTGGACTTTTAGGCGTGTTGAAAGAGGTATTCAAAGGTTGTGGGTTCCAGTCCCACCAGAGTCGCTAGGCAATGTTTCTAGCCCCATGTCATTTCAGAATATTTCAAATGAAAACCTGATTTTTTTTTTTTTTTCAGATTGGGCTGTATCGAACACGAGATTAAATGAATGATCAAGGTTAATTATAGTCTAGGCATGTTGAAAGAGATATTCAAAGGTTGTGGGTTCGAGTCCCACTAGAGTCGCTAGCCAATGTTTCTAGCCCCCTGTCCTTTCAGAATATTTCGAATGAAAACCTGAAATATTTTTTTCAGATTGGGCTGTATCGAACCCGAGATTAAATGAATGGTCAAAATTTCTTGCAGTCTCTATGGCGCAATAGGCTAGCGCGCTCGGCTGTTAACCGAGAGGATAGTGGTTCGAGCCCACCCAGGTATGAGACAATGGGAGTTTTCCAGCATAATTGTGGCAGTCTAAAACCCTACACTGACAGAAATGCACTCATAGAATACTGGAATCTATCTCGGTTAATAAAGTCATCAGTTGAAATCATTAAGCTACATGGCTCAGTGAGTTTAATCGATCTTCACCTTTCACTCTCCAAATAAAACCAAACTGTTTCCCAAAGCTTGTGCTTTGACTTAGATTATTAAATTACCTGTCTAGCAAACAGGATATCCTGTCTTTAACTCCCAGCAGTGCCTGAGAGCCTCTCATTTTGTCCTACAATATTATCAGGCGTATAGGTAATTTCGAACCCAAATCCCTTATTTCCAACCCAAATATTTGAATGAAGCGAGGCTCCACCCACTGACCTTTGAGGGTGGGGCTCTGTGGCGCAATGGATAGGGCATTGGACTTCTAGGCGTGTTGAAAGAGGTATTCAAAGGTTGTGGGTTCGAGTCCCACCAGAGTCGCTAGGCAATGTTTCTAGCCCCCTGTCATTTCAGAATATTTCAAATGAAAACCTGAAATATTTTTTTTCAGATTGGGCTGTATCGAACCCGAGATGAAATGAATGATCAAGGTTAATTATAGTCTACTAGGCATGTTGAAAGAGATATTCAAAGGTTGTGGGTTCGAGTCCCACCAGAGTCGCTAGGCAATGTTTCTAGCCCCCTGTCATTTCAGAATATTTCAAATGAAAACCTGATTTTTTTTTTTCAGATTGGGCTGTATCGAACACGAGATTAAATGAATGATCAAGGTTAATTATAGTCTAGGCATGTTGAAAGAGATATTCAAAGGTTGTGGGTTCGAGTCCCACTAGAGTCGCTAGCCAATGTATCTAGCCCCCTGTCCTTTCAGAATTTTTCGAATGAAAACCTGAAATATTTTTTTCAGATTGGGCTGTATCGAACCCGAGATTAAATGAATGGTCAAGATTTCTTGCAGTCTCTGTGGCGCACTAGGCTAGTGCGCTCCGCTGTTAACCGAGAGGATGGTGGTTCGAGCCCACCCAGGGATGAGACAATGGGACTTTTCCAGCATAATTGTGGCAGTCTAGAACCCTACACTGACAGAAATGCACTCATAGAATACTGGAATCTATCTCGGTTAATAAAGTCATCAGTTCAAATCATTAAGCTACATGGCTCAGTGAGTTTAATCTATCTTCACCTTTCACTCTCCAAATAAAACCAAACTGTTTCCCAAAGCTTGTGCTTTGACTTAGATTATTAAATTACCTGTCTAGCAGGATATCCTGTCTTTAACTCCCAGCAGTGCCTGAGAGCCTCTCATTTTGTCCTACAATATCAGGCGTATAGGTAATTTCGAACCCAAATCCCTTATTTCCAACCAAAATATTTGAATGAAGCGAGGCTCCACCCACTGACCTTTGAGGGTGGGGCTCTGTGGCGCAATGGATAGCGCATTGGACTTTTAGGCGTGTTGAAAGAGATATTCAAAGGTTGTGGGTTCCAGTCCCACCAGAGTCGCTAGGCAATGTTTCTAGCCCCTGTCATTTCAGAATATTTCAAATGAAAACCTGAATTCTTTTTTTTCAGATTGGGCTGTATCGAACACGAGATTAAATGAATGATCAAGGTTAATTATAGTCTAGGCATGTTGAAAGAGATATTCAAAGGTTGTGGGTTCGAGTCCCACTAGAGTCGCTAGCCAATGTTTCTAGCCCCCTGTCCTTTCAGAATATTTCGAATGAAAACCTGAAATATTTTTTTCAGATTGGGCTGTATCGAACCCGAGATTAAATGAATGGTCAAAATTTCTTGCAGTCTCTATGGCGCAATAGGCTAGCGCGCTCGGCTGTTAACCGAGAGGATAGTGGTTCGAGCCCACCCAGGGACGAGACAATGGGAGTTTTCCAGCATAATTGTGGCAGTCTAAAACCCTACACTGACAGAAATGCACTCATATAGTCCGGGAGGCAGGCCCAGCCCTCATAATGTCCTCTGCTTACTTTTTTTCACTATTATTTCCTGTTAGCATATACCTTGGGCCATCACAAGTTCATACTGAACACCCCCAACTCGGGGCCGTTTGGTCGCAGGGGCCCAAAAACCCATTTTTTGGTACTTGTCTCTGGCGAAATGATGTAAATGTATACAAAAATCCACTAAAACTACATACATTGTCACACACATATGAAATTTGGTATGGAGTATCCTGACACATAGGGGTAAGTGGCAAAATAGGATTGTAGTGCTTACTACCAATGTACTTTAAGATATTACCCTCAACATCCCCAGAAACACAATAAAATTGCTGTCCGCTTGACAAATTATCATCAAATATGATCATTTTCAAGCAGGTTATGGTGAATATAATGACCTCTCCTGTATATAGAAAACTTCCCACATTCATAAGCTTCAATTTGAGCCCAAGATGATCTTCTCATCTTGAGAATTACTGTTTCTGTAGCCAAAATACTGCACTATACCTCAAATCGGAGAAAATATAATATTCAGTCAGTAGCTTTACAGAAGCCTAGAATCCAACAATAGGTTCACAAGTACTGCTGTTTGAAGTTATAAACATGAACAATGAATACTAGCAAGGAAGCAAATGTTTTTAAATGCTATTAAAAATATGTCTGATATGCACAAAATAGCTCTTTGCAATACAATAATAATACAGTATAGCAAAAGTTCCCCTGTGGGAAAGAGGTATGAAAAAGAAATAGCCGCATGAGATCTCCATCTATTCTAGACCACAGTAGTGCATCTATAGACCACTGTACCTCATATATAGACCATTGTACTGTATCTATTAGACCACATACATTGACCACTGTACCGTATCTACTGTATAGATCACTACAGTATACTGCATCTCAACTCAGCACAACTCAAAATGTATTTATAAAGCACATTTAACATGATCAGGTCACGCAAAGTGCTGCACAGGTTAAAACAAAACAATAGAATATAAAAAGATAACAGCATAGAATACAAAGAAGAATACAAGGAACAAAAAGAAAACATCAGCACCAGTAAAGGAAAGGCATACTATATTTGATTGATAAAGATGAAAAATACCAATTGACTGTAACAGCTCTGACGTGTAGGGGCAAGATATTCCTCAGCCTTGGGGCCCTCAGTGGGGGGCAGTTGTGAAAGTACAGTTGTCCACAAATGCACTAGAGTGGTCTATAGAATATAGTATGGTGGTCTACAGATGCACTACAGTGATCTACAAAGGCACAACAGTGGTATATAGATGGACTGTAGTACAGTGTAGGGATGTCCCGATACCACTTTTTTGCTGACCAAGTACAAGTACGAGTACTTAATTTGAGTACTTGCCGATACTGAATACCGATACCGTAAGTTATGTTTCCGTACAAGTGCTTAAATAGTGTGTGGCGCTCCAAAATAAAATGCTTTAAATAATGTTGTCATGCCTTGAGTGAGAGAAGGTGAAAACAATGTTCATTACCATTAGTTGAACTAACACACACAAAACTGTGTCTTAGGACAAAATGGTATCTGGCACTGCCATGAGCAATATGGGACGAGTACGAGTACAGCAAAATAGGCTGGTATCGGGGCGAGTACAGATACCTCGAGTACCGATATCGCTAGTACAGTGGTCTACATATGACAAAGTGGTCCATAGATGCACTACAGTGGTATACAGATGCACTACAGTGGATTACAGATGCACTTGATCTACAGATTCTCTAAAGCGGTCTACAGTTGCACTAAAGTGGTCTACAGATGCATTGCCTACTGTACCTACAGTACCACCATACTGCATACTTTATTTAACTACCTACTCTACAGTATCTACCACCAAACTGCATCCCTCATCTAACTACCTACCTGCCACCATACAGCATCCCTTCATCTAACTACCTACCAACCTCCCTCCATACTGCATCCCTCAACTATTTACCTACCAACCACCATGTGGCATCCCTCATCTAACTACCTACATACCTACTTACCACCATACTTCATCCCTCATCTAACTACTGTACCTACATACCGCCATACTGCATCTCTCATCTACCTACCTACCGACCACAAAACTACATCCATCATCTAACATCCTACCTACCACCATATTGAATCTCTCATCTACCAACCTATCTACCACCATACTGTATCTCTCATCTAACTACCTACTACCATATACTGCATCCCTCATCTAACTACCTACCAACCAACATACTGCATCCCTCATCTACTATGGTTGATGGGGGAAAGGGGTATGGTGATGAGTTCATGGTTCCACTCATCTACTTGCATAACTTAAAGGACAACTCCGCCCTAAATAAATCACTTATAGGCTCATTTTCCTACTTATATTGATCCCAAAAGACCATGGGGTCTATTAGGTAGAAATGCCCAGGTTGTCCAGTTTCCACAGCAGAACCCGGCAGCTCTCATAGCATAGAGATCACTTTTACTTTTTGTTGTGTTCAAAAGTGATTTTCTTTTTCACAAGTGTGTTACTAGTTGTCATTACAAACACATCCATGCCTTGGTTGTCCCACACAAGCCACCACAATCTCATAAATAATGTTTTGGGGTGAGCATTCCGCACAAGTGCCAATCAAAGTGACTGTCAATCACAGGTCATATTTTCCGGGACTTGGCAAAATACATAAAAGCATAACATCTGTTTAGCAGAGTGTGATGGCTTATATGTGTTTGTAACGACAACTAGTACCAGATGCATGAAAAATAAAAACACTTTTGACCACAAAGAATTGTGTAAAAGCGAAAAGTGTTTATAGTAGTATAGGCTTATAGTGCTTATAGGCTCCACTATGCTATGAGAGCTTAGAGTACAGTAAGGCACAGTACAGTACAGTACAGTACAGTACAGTACAGTACAGTACAGTACAGTACATTAAGGTACAGTAAGGTACAGTACAGTAAGGTACAGTACAGTACAGTACAGTACAGTACATTAAGGTACAGTAAGGTACAGTACAGTAAGGTACAGTACAGTACATTAAGGTACAGTAAGGTACAGTACAGTAAGGTACAGTACAGTAAGGTACAGTACAGTAAGGTACAGTACAGTAAGTTTCAGTAAGATACAGTAAGGTACAGTAAGATACAGTAAGGTACAGTAAGATACAGTAAGGTACAGTACAGTAAGGAACAGTACAGTAAGGTACAGTAAAGTAAGTTTCAGTAAGATACAGTAAGGTACAGTAAGATACAGTAAGGTACAGTACAGTAAGGTACAGTTAGGTACAGTGCAGTACAGTACAGTATGTACAATACAGTAAGGTACAGTACAGTAAGGTACAGTAGAGTAGAGTAAGGTACAGTACAGTTCGTCGTTTAAATGACCTGCCCCCCCCACACACACACACACACAAGATATAGCTGCTCAGATTCACCGCTCCACATCAAACTGATGTTTGATTTTTGTATTGCATAAAAAGACATTGTTTCCTGCTTCCTGCTATACTGAAGAAGACCTCACGGTCGAAACGTCTTTTATTTGCTGCTTGCTAAATAAAAATTGGAGCAACTAAAAGTGAGTGCGGGCTACCTTGTTTTGTACTGATTTTTGTATTGCAACAAGCTATTTTTTGCATATCAAACATCATTTTTAATACCATTTAACAACATTGGCTTCCCTGCTAGTATTCATTTTTCATGTTTATAACTTCAAACAGCAGTACTTGTGAACCTATTGTTGGATTCTAGGCTTCTGTAAAGCTACTGACTGAATATTATATTTTCTCCGATTTGAGGTATAGTGCAGTATTTTGGCTACAGAAACAGTAATTCTCAAGATGAGAAGATCATCTTGGGCTCAAATTGAAGCTTATGAATGTGGGAAGCTTTCTATATACAGGAGAGGTCATTATATTCACCATAACCTGCTTGAAAATGATCATATTTGATGATAATTTGTCACGCGGAGAGCAATTTTATTGTGTTTCTGGGGATGTTGAGGGTAATATCTTAAAATACATTTGTAGTAACTAAGCACTATAATCCTATTTTGCCACTTACCCCTATGTGTCAGGATACTCCATACCAAATTTCATACGTGTGTGACAATGTATGTAATTTTAGTGAATTATTTTATACATTTACATAATTTCGCCAGAGACAGGTACCAAAAAATGGGTTTTTGGGCCCCTGCGACCAAACGGCCCCGAGTTGGGGGTGTTCAGTATGAACTTGTGATGGCCCAAGGTATATGCTAACAGGAAATAATAGTGAAAAAAAGTAAGCAGAGGACATTATGAGGGCTGGGCCTGCCTCCCGGACTAATAGAATACTGGAATCTATCTCGGTTAATAAAGTCATCAGTTCAAATCATTAAGCTACATGGCTCAGTGAGTTTAATCGATCTTCACCTTTCACTCTCCAAATAAAACCAAACTGTTTCCCAAAGCTTGTGCTTTGACTTAGATTATTAAATTACCTGTCTAGCAAACAGGATATCCTGTCTTTAACTCCCAGCAGTGCCTGAGAGCCTCTCATTTTGTCCTACAATATTATCAGGCGTATAGGTAATTTCGAACCCAAATCCCTTATTTCCAACCAAAATATTTGAATGAAGCGAGGCTCCACCCACTGACCTTTGTGGGTGGGGCTCTGTGTTGCGCAATGGATAGTGCATTGGACTTTTAGGCGTGTTGAAAGAGATATTCAAAGGTTGTGTGTTCGAGTCCCACCAGAGTCGCTAGGCAATGTTTCTAGCCCCCTGTCATTTCAGAATATTTCAAATGAAAACCTGATTTTTTTTTTTTCAGATTGGGCTGTATCGAACACGAGATTAAATGAATGGTCAAAATTTCTTGCAGTCTCTATGGCGCTATAGGCTAGCGCGCTCGTCTGTTAACCGTGAAGATAGTGGTTCGAGCCCACCCAGGGACGAGACAATGGGAGTTTACCAGCATAATTGTGGCAGTCTAAAACCCTACACTGACAGAAATACACTCATAGAATACTGGAATCTATCTCGGTTAATAAAGTCATCAGTTCAAATCATTAAGCTACATGGCTCAGTGAGTTTAATTGATCTTCACCTTTCACTCTCCAAATAAAACCAAACTGTTTCCCAAAGCTTGTGCTTTGACTTAGATTATTAAATTACCTGTCTAGCAAACAGGATATCCTGTCTTTAACTCCCAGCAGTGCCTGAGAGCCTCTCATTTTGTCCTACAATATTATCAGGCGTATAGGTAATTTCGAACCCAAATCCCTTATTTCCAACCCAAATATTTGAATGAAGCGAGGCTCCACCCACTGACCTTTGAGGGTGGGGCTCTGTGGCGCAATGGATAGCGCATTGGACTTCTAGGCGTGTTGAAAGAGGTATTCAAAGGTTGTGGGTTCGAGTCCCACCAGAGTCGCTAGGCAATGTTTCTAGCCCCCTGTCATTTCAGAATATTTCAAATGAAAACCTGAAATTTTTTTTTTTTTCAGATTGGGCTGTATCGAACCCGAGATTAAATGAATGATCAAGGTTAATTATAGTCTACTAGGCATGTTGAAAGAGATATTCAAAGGTTGTGGGTTCGAGTCCCAACAGAGTCGCTAGGCAATGTTTCTAGCCCCCTGTCCTTTCAGAATATTTCGAATGAAAACCTGAAATATTTTTTTCAGATTGGGCTGTATCGAACCCGAGATTAAATGAATGGTCAAGACTTCTTGCAGTCTCTGTGGCGCAATAGGCTAGCGCGCTCGGCTGTTAACCGAGAGGATGGTGGTTCGAGCCCACCCAGGGACGAGACAATGGGACTTTTCCAGCATAATTGTGGCAGTCTAGAACCCTGCACTCATAGAATACTGGAATCTATCTCGGTTAATAAAGTCATCAGTTCAAATCATTAAGCTACATGGCTCAGTGAGTTTAATCGATCTTCACCTTTCACTCTCCAAATAAAACCAAACTGTTTCCCAAAGCTTGTGCTTTGACTTAGATTATTAAATTACCTGTCTAGCAAACAGGATATCCTGTCTTTAACTCCCAGCAGTGCCTGAGAGCCTCTCATTTTGTCCTACAATATTATCAGGCGTATAGGTAATTTCGAACCCAAATCCCTTATTTCCAACCAAAATATTTGAATGAAGCGAGGCTCCACCCACTGACCTTTGAGGGTGGGGCTCTGTGGCGCAATGGATAGCGCATTGGACTTCTAGGTGTGTTGAAAGAGGTATACAAAGGTTGTGGGTTCGAGTCCCACCAGAGTCGCTAGGCAATGTTTCTAGCCCCCTGTCATTTCAGAATATTTCAAATGAAAACCTGAAATATTTTTTTTTCAGATTGGGCTGTATCGAACCCGAGATTAAATGAATGATCAAGGTTAATTATAGTCTACTAGGCATGTTGAAAGAGATATTCAAAGGTTGTGGGTTCGAGTCCCACCAGAGTCGCTAGCCAATGTTTCTAGCCCCCTGTCCTTTCAGAATATTTCGAATGAAAACCTGAAATATTTTTTTCAGATTGGGCTGTATCGAACCCGAGATTAAATGAATGGTCAAGGTTTCTTACAGTCTCTGTGGCGCAATAGGCTAGCGCGCTCGGCTGTTAACCGAGAGGATGGTGGTTCGAGCCCACCCAGGGACGAGGCAATGGGACTTTTCCAGCATAATTGTGGCAGTCTAGAACCCTACACTGACAGAAATGCACTCATAGAATACTGGAATCTATCTCGGTTAATAAAGTCATCAGTTCAAATCATTAAGCTACATGGCTCAGTGAGTTTAATCGATCTTCACCTTTCACTCTCCGAATAAAACCAAACTGTTTCCCAAAGCTTGTGCTTTGACTTAGATTATTAAATTACCTGTCTAGCAAACAGGATATCCTGTCTTTAACTCCCAGCAGTGCCTCAGAGCCTCTCATTTTGTCCTACAATATTATCAGGAGTATAGGTATTTTCTAACCCAAATCCCTTATTTCCATTCAAAATATTTGAATGAAGCGAGGCTCCACCCACTGACCTTTGAGGGTGGGGCTCTGTGGCGCAATGGATAGCGCATTGGACTTTTAGGCGTGTTGAAAGAGATATTCAAAGGTTGTGGGTTCCAGTCCCACCAGAGTCACTAGGCAATGTTTCTAGCCCCCTGTCATTTCAGAATATTTCAAATGAAAACCTGATTTTTTTTTTTCAGATTGGGCTGTATCGAACACGAGATTAAATTAATGATCAAGGTTAATTATAGTCTAGGCATGTTGAAAGAGATATTCAAAGGTTGTGGGTTCGAGTCCCACTAGAGTCGCTAGCCAATCTTTCTAGCCCCCTGTCCTTTCAGAATATTTCGAATGAAAACCTGAAATATTTTTTTCAGATTGGGCTGTATCGAACCCGAGATTAAATGAATGGTCAAGATTTCTTGCAGTCTCTATGGCGCAATAGGCTAGCGCGCTCGGCTCTTAACCGAGAGGATAGTGGTTCGAGCCCACCCAGGGACGAGACATTGGGAGTTTTCCAGCATAATTGTGGCAGTCTAGAACCCTACACTGACAGAAATGCACTCATAGAATACTGGAATCTATCTCGGTTAATAAAGTCATCAGTTGAAATCATTAAGCTACATGGCTCAGTGAGTTTAATCGATCTTCACCTTTCACTCTCCAAATAAAACCAAACTGTTTCCCAAAGCTTGTGCTTTGATTTAGATTATTAAATTACCTGTCTAGCAAACAGGATATCCTGTCTTTAACTCCCAGCAGTGCCTGAGAGCCTCTCATTTTGTCCTACAATATTATCAGGCGTATAGGTAATTTCGAACCCAAATCCCTTATTTCCAACCCAAATATTTGAATGAAGCGAGGCTCCACCCACTGACCTTTGAGGGTGGGGCTCTGTGGCGCAATGGATAGCGCATTGGACTTCTAGGCGTGTTGAAAGAGGTATTCAAAGGTTGTGGGTTCGAGTCCCACCAGAGTCGCTAGGCAATGTTTCTAGCCCCCTGTCATTTCAGAATATTTCAAATGAAAACCTGAAATATTTTTTTTCAGATGGGCTGTATCGAACCCGAGATGAAATGAATGATCAAGGTTAATTATAGTCTACTAGGCATGTTGAAAGAGATATTCAAAGGTTGTGGGTTCGAGTCCCACCAGAGTCGCTAGCCAATGTTTCTAGCCCCCTTTCCTTTCAGAATATTTCGAATGAAAACCTGAAATATTTTTTTCAGATTACGCTGTATCGAACCCGAGATTAAATTAATGGTCAAGATTTCTTGCAGTCTCTGTGGCGCAATAGGCTAGCGCGCTCGGCTGTTAACCGAGAGGATGGTGGTTTGAGCCCACCCAGGGACGAGACAATGGGACTTTTCCAGCATAATTGTGGCAGTCTAGAACCCTACACTGACAGAAATGCACTCATAGAATACTGGAATCTATCTCGGTTAATAAAGTCATCAGTTCAAATCATTAAGCTACATGGCTCAGTGAGTTTAATTGATCTTCACCTTTCACTCTCCAAATAAAACCAAACTGTTTCCCAAAGCTTGTGCTTTGACTTAGATTATTAAATTACCTGTCTAGCAAACAGGATATCCTGTCTTTAACTCCCAGCAGTGCCTGAGAGCCTCTCATTTTGTCCTACAATATTATCAGGAGTATAGGTAATTTCGAACCCAAATCCCTTATTTCCAACCAAAATATTTGAATGAAGTGAGGCTCCACCCACTGACCCTTGAGGGTGGGGCTCTGTGGCGCAATGGATAGCGCATTGGACTTTTAGGCGTGTTGAAAGAGATATTCAAAGGTTGTGGGTTCGAGTCAATAGGCAATGTTTCTAGCCCCCTGTCATTTCAGAATATTTCAAATGAAAACCTGAAACCTTTTTTTCAGATTGGGCTGTATCGAACCCGAGATTAAATGAATGATCAAGGTTAATTATAGTCTACTAGGCATGTTGAAAGAGATATTCAAAGGTTGTGGGTTCGAGTCCCAACAGAGTCGCTAGGCAATGTTTCTAGCCCCCTGTCCTTTCAGAATATTTCGAATGAAAACCTGAAATATTTTTTTCAGATTGGGCTGTATCGAACCCGAGATTAAATGAATGGTCAAGATTTCTTGCAGTCTCTGTGGCGCAATAGGCTAGCGCGCTCGGCTGTTAACCGAGAGGATGGTGGTTCGAGCCCACCCAGGGACGAGGCAATGGGACTTTTCCAGCATAATTGTGGCAGTCTAGAACCCTACACTGACAGAAATGCACTCATAGAATACTGGAATCTATCTCGGTTAATAAAGTCATCAGTTCAAATCATTAAGCTACATGGCTCAGTGAGTTTAATCGATCTTCACCTTTCACTCTCCAAATAAAACCAAACTGTTTCCCAAAGCTTGTGCTTTGACTTAGATTATTAAATTACCTGTCTAGCAAACAGGATATCCTGTCTTTAACTCCCAGCAGTGCCTCAGAGCCTCTCATTTTGTCCTACAATATTATCAGGAGTATAGGTATTTTCTAACCCAAATCCCTTATTTCCATTCAAAATATTTGAATGAAGCGAGGCTCCACCCACTGACCTTTGAGGGTGGGGCTCTGTGGCGCAATGGATAGCGCATTGGACTTTTAGGCGTGTTGAAAGAGATATTCAAAGGTTGTGGGTTGCAGTCCCACCAGAGTCACTAGGCAATGTTTCTAGCCCCCTGTCATTTCAGAATATTTCAAATGAAAACCTGATTTTTTTTTTTTCAGATTGGGCTGTATCGAACACGAGATTAAATTAATGATCAAGGTTAATTATAGTCTAGGCATGTTGAAAGAGATATTCAAAGGTTGTGGGTTCGAGTCCCACTAGAGTCGCTAGCCAATCTTTCTAGCCCCCTGTCCTTTCAGAATATTTCGAATGAAAACCTGAAATATTTTTTTCAGATTGGGCTGTATCGAACCCGAGATTAAATGAATGGTCAAGATTTCTTGCAGTCTCTATGGCGCAATAGGCTAGCGCGCTCGGCTCTTAACCGAGAGGATAGTGGTTCGAGCCCACCCAGGGACGAGACATTGGGACTTTTCCAGCATGATTGTGGCAGTCTAGAACCCTACACTGACAGAAATGCACTCATAGAATACTGGAATTTATCTCGGTTAATAAAGTCATCAGTTGAAATCATTAAGCTACATGGCTCAGTGAGTTTAATCGATCTTCACCTTTCACTCTCCAAATAAAACCAAACTGTTTCCCAAAGCTTGTGCTTTGATTTAGATTATTAAATTACCTGTCTAGCAAACAGGATATCCTGTCTTTAACTCCCAGCAGTGCCTGAGAGCCTCTCATTTTGTCCTACAATATTATCAGGCGTATAGGTAATTTCGAACCCAAATCCCTTATTTCCAACCCAAATATTTGAATGAAGCGAGGCTCCACCCACTGACCTTTGAGGGTGGGGCTCTGTGGCGCAATGGATAGCGCATTGGACTTCTAGGCGTGTTGAAAGAGGTATTCAAAGGTTGTGGGTTCGAGTCCCACCAGAGTCGCTAGGCAATGTTTCTAGCCCCCTGTCATTTCAGAATATTTCAAATGAAAACCTGAAATATTTTTTTTCAGATTGGGCTGTATCGAACCCGAGATGAAATGAATGATCAAGGTTAATTATAGTCTACTAGGCATGTTGAAAGAGATATTCAAAGGTTGTGGGTTCGAGTCCCACCAGAGTCGCTAGCCAATGTTTCTAGCCCCCTTTCCTTTCAGAATATTTCGAATGAAAACCTGAAATATTTTTTTCAGATTACGCTGTATCGAACCCGAGATTAAATTAATGGTCAAGATTTCTTGCAGTCTCTGTGGCGCAATAGGCTAGCGCGCTCGGCTGTTAACCGAGAGGATGGTGGTTTGAGCCCACCCAGGGACGAGACAATGGGACTTTTCCAGCATAATTGTGGCAGTCTAGAACCCTACACTGACAGAAATGCACTCATAGAATACTGGAATCTATCTCGGTTAATAAAGTCATCAGTTCAAATCATTAAGCTACATGGCTCAGTGAGTTTAATTGATCTTCACCTTTCACTCTCCAAATAAAACCAAACTGTTTCCCAAAGCTTGTGCTTTGACTTAGATTATTAAATTACCTGTCTAGCAAACAGGATATCCTGTCTTTAACTCCCAGCAGTGCCTGAGAGCCTCTCATTTTGTCCTACAATATTATCAGGAGTATAGGTAATTTCGAACCCAAATCCCTTATTTCCAACCAAAATATTTGAATGAAGTGAGGCTCCACCCACTGACCCTTGAGGGTGGGGCTCTGTGGCGCAATGGATAGCGCATTGGACTTTTAGGCGTGTTGAAAGAGATATTCAAAGGTTGTGGGTTCGAGTCAATAGGCAATGTTTCTAGCCCCCTGTCATTTCAGAATATTTCAAATGAAAACCTGAAACCTTTTTTTCAGATTGGGCTGTATCGAACCCGAGATTAAATGAATGATCAAGGTTAATTATAGTCTACTAGGCATGTTGAAAGAGATATTCAAAGGTTGTGGGTTCGAGTCCCAACAGAGTCGCTAGGCAATGTTTCTAGCCCCCTGTCCTTTCAGAATATTTCGAATGAAAACCTGAAATATTTTTTTCAGATTGGGCTGTATCGAACCCGAGATTAAATGAATGGTCAAGATTTCTTGCAGTCTCTGTGGCGCAATAGGCTAGCGCGCTCGGCTGTTAACCGAGAGGATGGTGGTTCGAGCCCACCCAGGGACGAGACAATGGGACTTTTCCAGCATAATTGTGGCAGTCTAGAACCCTACACTGACAGAAATGCACTCATAGAATACTGGAATCTATCTCGGTTAATAAAGTCATGAGTTCAAATCATTAAGCTACATGGCTCAGTGAGTTTAATCGATCTTCACCTTTCACTCTCCAAATAAAACCAAACTGTTTCCCAAAGCTTGTGCTTTGACTTAGATTATTAAATTACCTGTCTAGCAAACAGGATATCCTGTCTTTAACTCCCAGCAGTGCCTGAGAGCCTCTCATTTTGTCCTACAATATTATCAGGCGTATAGGTAATTTCGAACCCAAATCCCTTATTTCCAACCAAAATATTTGAATGAAGCGAGGCTCCACCCACTGACCTTTGAGGGTGGGGCTCTGTGGCGCAATGGATAGCGCATTGGACTTCTAGGTGTGTTGAAAGAGGTATTCTAAGGTTGTGGGTTCGAGTCCCACCAGAGTCGCTAGGCAATGTTTCTAGCCCCCTGTCATTTCAGAATATTTCAAATGAAAACCTGAAATATATTTTTTCAGATTGGGCTGTATCGAACCCGAGATTAAATGAATGATCAAGGTTAATTATAGTCTACTAGGCATGTTGAAAGAGATATTCAAAGGTTGTGGGTTCGAGTCCCACCAGAGTCGCTAGCCAATGTTTCTAGCCCCCTGTCCTTTCAGAATATTTCGAATGAAAACCTGAAATATTTTTTTCAGATTGGGCTGTATCGAACCCGAGATTAAATGAATGGTCAAGGTTTCTTACAGTCTCTGTGGCGCAATAGGCTAGCGCGCTCGGCTGTTAACCGAGAGGATGGTGGTTCGAGCCCACCCAGGGACGAGGCAATGGGACTTTTCCAGCATAATTGTGGCAGTCTAGAACCCTACACTGACAGAAATGCACTCATAGAATACTGGAATCTATCTCGGTTAATAAAGTCATCAGTTCAAATCATTTAGCTACATGGCTCAGTGAGTTTAATCGATCTTCACCTTTCACTCTCCAAATAAAACCAAACTGTTTCCCAAAGATTGTGCTTTGACTTAGATTATTAAATTACCTGTCTAGCAAACAGGATATCCTGTCTTTAACTCCCAGCAGTGCCTCAGAGCCTCTCATTTTGTCCTACAATATTATCAGGAGTATAGGTATTTTCTAACCCAAATCCCTTATTTCCATTCAAAATATTTGAATGAAGCGAGGCTCCACCCACTGACCTTTGAGGGTGGGGCTCTGTGGCGCAATGGATAGCGCATTGGACTTTTAGGCGTGTTGAAAGAGATATTCAAAGGTTGTGGGTTCCAGTCCCACCAGAGTCGCTAGGCAATGTTTCTAGCCCCCTGTCATTTCAGAATATTTCAAATGAAAACCTGATTTTTTTTTTCAGATTGGGCTGTATCGAACACGAGATTAAATGAATGATCAAGGTTAATTATAGTCTAGGCATGTTGAAAGAGATATTCAAAGGTTGTGGGTTCGAGTCCCACTAGAGTCGCTAGCCAATGTTTCTAGCCCCCTGTCCTTTCAGAATATTTCGAATGAAAACCTGAAATATTTTTTTCAGATTGGGCTGTATCGAACCCGAGATTAAATGAATGGTCAAGATTTCTTGCAGTCTCTATGGCGCAATAGGCTAGCGCGCTCGGCTGTTAACCGAGAGGATAGTGGTTCGAGCCCACCCAGGGACGAGACAATGGGAGTTTTCCAGCATAATTGTGGCAGTCTAGAAACCTACACTGACAGAAATGCACTCATAGAATACTGGAATTTATCTCGGTTAATAAAGTCATCAGTTGAAATCATTAAGCTACATGGCTCAGTGAGTTTAATCGATCTTCACCTTTCACTCTCCAAATAAAACCAAACTGTTTCCCAAAGCTTGTGCTTTGACTTAGATTATTAAATTACCTGTCTAGCAAACAGGATATCCTGTCTTTAACTCCCAGCAGTGCCTGAGAGCCTCTCATTTTGTCCTACAATATTATCAGGTGTATAGGTAATTTCGAACCTAAATCCCTTATTTCCAACCCAAATATTTGAATGAAGCGAGGCTCCACCCACTGACCTTTGAGGGTGGGGCTCTGTGGCGCAATGGATAGCGCATTGGACTTCTAGGTGTGTTGAAAGAGGTATTCAAAGGTTGTGGGTTCGAGTCCCACCAGAGTCGCTAGGCAATGTTTCTAGCCCCCTGTCATTTCAGAATATTTCAAATGAAACCCTGAAATATTTTTTTTCAGATTGGGCTGTATCGAACCCGAGATGAAATGAATGACCAAGGTTAATTATAGTCTACTAGGCATGTTGAAAGAGATATTCAAAGGTTGTGGGTTCGAGTCCCACCAGAGTCGCTAGCCAATGTTTCTAGCCCCCTGTCCTTTAAGAATATTTCGAATGAAAACCTGAAATATTTTTTTCAGATTGCGCTGTATCGAACCCGAGATTAAATTAATGGTCAAGATTTCTTGCAGTCTCTGTGGCGCAATAGGCTAGCGCGCTCGGCTGTTAACCGAGAGGATGGTGGTTCGAGCCCACCCAGGGACGAGACAACGGGACTTTTCCAGCATAATTGTGGCAGTCTAGAACCCTACACTGACAGAAATGCACTCATAGAATACTGGAATCTATCTCGGTTAATAAAGTCATCAGTTCAAATCATTAAGCTACATGGCTCAGTGAGTTTAATTGATCTTCACCTTTCACTCTCCAAATAAAACCAAACTGTTTCCCAAAGCTTGTGCTTTGACTTAGATTATTAAATTACCTGTCTAGCAAACAGGATATCCTGTCTTTAACTCCCAGCAGTGCCTGAGAGCCTCTCATTTTGTCCTACAATATTATCAGGCGTATAGGTAATTTCGAACCCAAATCCCTTATTTCCAACACAAATATTTGAATGAAGCGAGGCTCCACCCACTGACCTTTGAGGGTGGGGCTCTGTGGCGCAATGGATAGCGCATTGGACTTCTAGGCGTGTTGAAAGAGGTATTCAAAGGTTGTGGGTTCGAGTCCCACCAGAGTCGCTAGGCAATGTTTCTAGCCCCCTGTCATTTCAGAATATTTCAAATGAAAACCTGAAATATTTTTTTTCAGATTGGGCTGTATCGAACCCGAGATTAAATGAATGATCAAGGTTAATTATAGTCTACTAGGCATGTTGAAAGAGATATTCAAAGGTTGTGGGTTCGAGTCCCACCAGAGTCGCTAGCCAATGTTTCTAGCCCCCTGTCCTTTCAGAATATTTCGAATGAAAACCTGAAATATTTTTTTCAGATTGCGCTGTATCGAACCCGAGATTAAATTAATGGTCAAGATTTCTTGCAGTCTCTGTGGCGCAATAGGCTAGCGCGCTCGGCTGTTAACCGAGAGGATGGTGGTTCGAGCCCACCCAGGGACGAGACAACGGGAGTTTTCCAGCATAATTGTGGCAGTCTAGAAACCTACACTGACAGAAATGCACTCATAGAATACTGGAATTTATCTCGGTTAATAAAGTCATCAGTTGAAATCATTAAGCTACATGGCTCAGTGAGTTTAATCGATCTTCACCTTTCACTCTCCAAATAAAACCAAACTGTTTCCCAAAGCTTGTGCTTTGACTTAGATTATTAAATTACCTGTCTAGCAAACAGGATATCCTGTCTTTAACTCCCAGCAGTGCCTGAGAGCCTCTCATTTTGTCCTACAATATTATCAGGAGTATAGGTAATTTCGAACCCAAATCCCTTATTTCCAACCAAAATATTTGAATGAAGTGAGGCTCCACCCACTGACCCTTGAAGGTGGGGCTCTGTGGCGCAATGGATAGCGCATTGGACTTTTAGGCGTGTTGAAAGAGATATTCAAAGGTTGTGGGTTCGAGTCAATAGGCAATGTTTCTAGCCCCCTGTCATTTCAGAATATTTCAAATGAAAACCTGAAACCTTTTTTTCAGATTGGGCTGTATCGAACCCGAGATTAAATGAATGATCAAGGTTAATTATAGTCTACTAGGCATGTTGAAAGAGATATTCAAAGGTTGTGGGTTCGAGTCCCAACAGAGTCGCTAGGCAATGTTTCTAGCCCCCTGTCCTTTCAGAATATTTCGAATGAAAACCTGAAATATTTTTTTCAGATTGGGCTGTATCGAACCCGAGATTAAATGAATGGTCAAGATTTCTTGCAGTCTCTGTGGCGCAATAGGCTAGCGCGCTCGGCTGTTAACCGAGAGGATGGTGGTTCGAGCCCACCCAGGGACGAGACAATGGGACTTTTCCAGCATAATTGTGGCAGTCTAGAACCCTACACTGACAGAAATGCACTCATAGAATACTGGAATCTATCTCGGTTAATAAAGTCATCAGTTCAAATCATTAAGCTACATGGCTCAGTGAGTTTAATCGATCTTCACCTTTCACTCTCCAAATAAAACCAAACTGTTTCCCAAAGCTTGTGCTTTGACTTAGATTATTAAATTACCTGTCTAGCAAACAGGATATCCTGTCTTTAACTCCCAGCAGTGCCTGAGAGCCTCTCATTTTGTCCTACAATATTATCAGGCGTATAGGTAATTTCGAACCCAAATCCCTTATTTCCAACCAAAATATTTGAATGAAGCGAGGCTCCACCCACTGACCTTTGTGGGTGGGGCTCTGTGTTGCGCAATGGATAGTGCATTGGACTTTTAGGCGTGTTGAAAGAGATATTCAAAGGTTGTGGGTTCGAGTCCCACCAGAGTCGCTAGGCAATGTTTCTAGCCCCCTGTCATTTCAGAATATTTCAAATGAAAACCTGATTTTTTTTTTTTCAGATTGGGCTGTATCGAACACGAGATTAAATGAATGATCAAGGTTAATTATAGTCTAGGCATGTTGAAAGAGATATTCAAAGGTTGTGGGTTCGAGTCCCACTAGAGTCGCTAGCCAATGTTTCTAGCCCCCTGTCCTTTCAGAATATTTCGAATGAAAACCTGAAATATTTTTTTCAGATTGGGCTGTATCGAACCCGAGATTAAATGAATGGTCAAAATTTCTTGCAGTCTCTATGGCGCTATAGGCTAGCGCGCTCGGCTGTTAACCGTGAGGATAGTGGTTCGAGCCCACCCAGGGACGAGACAATGGGAGTTTTCCAGCATAATTGTGGCAGTCTAAAACCCTACACTGACAGAAATGCACTCATAGAATACTGGAATCTATCTCGGTTAATAAAGTCATCAGTTCAAATCATTAAGCTACATGGCTCAGTGAGTTTAATTGATCTTCACCTTTCACTCTCCAAATAAAACCAAACTGTTTCCCAAAGCTTGTGCTTTGACTTAGATTATTAAATTACCTGTCTAGCAAACAGGATATCCTGTCTTTAACTCCCAGCAGTGCCTGAGAGCCTCTCATTTTGTCCTACAATATTATCAGGCGTATAGGTAATTTCGAACCCAAATCCCTTATTTCCAACCCAAATATTTGAATGAAGCGAGGCTCCACCCACTGACCTTTGAGGGTGGGGCTCTGTGGCGCAATGGATAGCGCATTGGACTTCTAGGCGTGTTGAAAGAGGTATTCAAAGGTTGTGGGTTCGAGTCCCACCAGAGTCGCTAGGCAATGTTTCTAGCCCCCTGTCATTTCAGAATATTTCAAATGAAAACCTGAAATTTTTTTTTTTCAGATTGGGCTGTATCGAACCCGAGATTAACACTTTGACTGCCAGACCCCCCCGGCCCCCCACCCTGACCAATGCCACCATTAGGTCCCATTCATTCTGCCCCGATTCCAGGGAATATATTGAAAATGATCCGATATTCACATCGGAACAAAAATGGGAGGTTTGGTAAAAGAGGATTTTTTTTTTTACCAAAAAAATTTTGGAGTGATTTCGGTGAGCGGTTTTGGAGATAGGTGCTCGAGAGTGCGCACTGCGCAAACCAGTCAATAACCTCAGAAATCTAGATTCTGAGATATTTGAGTTCAAAGAAAAAAAACTTTAGGAAGCCATAGCGACAAATTGGTAAATGGTAACGGAACACAAGTACCCTTGACAGAAAGAATGTGAAACCAGCTTTCATTCTCTGCAAAAAAAGTTTAAAAAATATTGTACCATCGTCTAGTTTCAAGGGGGCAAAGTGAAAAAGTATGGAATGACTCAGAAGGTGGAAGTTGTCTTACAGTTTGATAGAACTATGCACTGTGAATTCACTGTGTTTTTACCTGGTCTAGAAGGTCAGGAAGACAAAAAGTCAGAAAAGCGATGTCAACCTTTTATTTTATGGCAACATCGAACCCTAACCCTGGTGAGTACCTCACACATCCAGCATGAACATATTTATGTTCAACAATATTTACAAATATTTAAAAAAAAAAAAAAAAAATCACAAATATGACTTCACAAAAGTAAAATAAAATAAATGTGCAGCAAGTAAAGAATAAATAAAAGAATATAAAAGTCAAAATAAAGTACTGTATTCTAAGGCAGGCAGCACAACAATGTCTATTTGTAGTTGGCCACTAGATGGTACGGTTCACCCTGTGTGTGTGTGTGTGTGTATGTGTATGTGTGTGTGTGTATGTGTATGTGTGTGTGTGTGTGTGTGTGTGTGTGTGTGTGTGTGTGTGTGTGTGTGTGTGTGTGTGTGTGCGTGTGTGCGCGCGTGCGTGCGTGCGTGCGTGCGTGCGTGCGTGTGTGTGTGTGTGTGTGTGTGTGTGTGTTCGTGTGTGTTCATTGTTCTGGGAAACGAGGAAGAGAAGTCCCAGAAGTTCTTCAGCTCCCATAGAGTGACATTGGTCCAGGAAGCGAACCTTACAGTGACCTGACCTGACTCCTCCGCTATTGCTATCTCCGCCATCATACTGTCCTCTGCGTTGTCATTGGTCTGGTTGCAGATCGTCTCCAGCAGCTCATGGCGTAGCAGGGAATGGGTAGACTGTGGGATCCCATCCTTCCTCCATCCAGTCAGACTCCACGGGCCCTGTATATGATAGAAGAAAAAAAAATACTAAATGATACGTCTGTATACGTCTGAAAACAGCAGATCTACAAGCACACAACGCCTCGCACCGCGAGGCGTTGTGTGCTTGTAGATCGGCTGTTTTCACTAGTCTAAATAATTTCAAATGTATGTATATATACGTGGCCACTGAATTCTATGGGCTCTGCTTTGATACAAATCTACAGCTATGCCAGTCTATTGGCTCTGCTGGCAGAGCCTATAGACTGACATAACTACTGTAGATTTGTAGATCGATTTGATAGGTTATTATGTCACACACACACACACACACACACACACACACACACACACACACACACACACACACACACACACACACACACACAGATTGTATTACTAAACTATCTATCTAGGTATACACACACACGATAAAAAACTAAACTATAAAGAAATGTATTCTTACTGGAAGAAGTTGGTGGAACTTACAGCTACTACAAACCATGGATTGACATCTAGACCTACTGCACATACAGTATGAAACAGAGCTGATACCTTTATGTAGGAAAATAATGCTGCTATTTGTACCCTGTATATATATAAAATGTCACAATGCGACATAGCTCTGTTGGAACAATGCTGTACCCCCTCCAACTGTATATATGTTCCCCATTTTCAACTGTTTTTTTTATTGTATTTGTTATACTTGCTTTGGCAATGTAAACGTATGTTTTCTCATGCCAATAAAGCTCCTTTGAATTGAATTGAATTGTATAATGACACCAAATGCACCCTACGTGAAAAAAAAACAATAGCAGGTCAGGCTTATTGATTGATTGAAGAATGTATTACAAGCTTGCATTAGAAAGAAGTAGGCTACATATTCATGGCTTATTTCAACAGGAACCACACTTTATGCATCTCAGTGGTGTGTTCTAGACGATCACCCACTATTCGTTTGGCCAGGGCAGACGCTATTGTGCATAATCCCTATCAAATACGCTACTTTGAAAGGTTCAAGAGGGCAGACGCTATTCATATTTTATTTTTCCTCCATCACGGAGGTATAGAGGCCAGCGGCTGGCGGCGCCCTGTGCCCGCGAGGGTGTCACAAGTCGGCCAAGTCCGACAGCAGACCCCGTATACGTGCGTTACCGTTACAGGTAGACCACAGCACTGATCTCATATAACATTGAAAGACAGACGTATAGAACAAAGTGAAACAGAGAACATAAAGTTTGTAACGCTTACCGGGTTCGCAGTGCATCCTACAGGGCGCGGGGTGAAACGGCAGCAATCGGTGCTCTGCCTTCTGGCCGCCAGATCCAAAATCGAGGCCGTGGATCCTACCAGCCGAGGCCTTCGATGAACCGATCGCCCGTAGGAGCTCTTCTCGCCGCCAGATCCAAAATCGAGGCCGTGGATCCTACCAGCCGAGGCCTTCGATGAACCGATCGCCCGTAGGAGCTCTTCTCGCCGCCAGATCCAAAATCGAGGCAGTGGATGTAGCAGCAGAGGCCCTCGCTAGTCGCTGATGAACCGATCGTGGAAGAGCGCCGGCCACCGCCGTTGACTGCGGGCTTGGTGTCCAGAGTCAGACTGTCCACGGGGCATGGCGCGGGGGGGTGTCGCTCTCCATTCCGACATGTCGCCACTCCGCTGACCCGGCGCGGGGAGAGACCACGGGATGCGGGGCATGATTCGGCTGCCTATCTCTCTAAATAATACTAAATCTAATGATTTTATAACTAAATTCTCTGCTGCTTCTGATTCTCGCTCTTTCTCTCAATATATCTCTCTCTCCCTCTGATTGCTGTGTGTCCACGGTAAAAGTCACTGAACTCTTTGAGACCCTTGTTTCTGGGGGGAACCGGCCAACCAGCATGCTTGAATTTGGTCAAATGAGCGTGTGCTGTCATGCAGGGGCGTCAATTGGGTATGGCAGGGGTATGCAGCTGCCATACCTTGACAGGGGGAAATAATAAAAATGTACTTTTCATCGTGCCTGTTGCTAAGGTATGGCAACATGACTGGTGTCTTCACCAGACACCAGTCATGTTGCCATACCTTAGCTTGTTCTGAACTGACGCCACTGAATTGTCATGCATGACGACCGTCCCATCGTCCAAAAGGGCTGTATCTTGGTTACCGCATAGATCCAACACTGTACTACTGTAATATGAAAAAAAAGGGTCGGGCGGTATATCCCTCCCAACTTTTTAATTGGCAAGATTGCGCAGGAAGTGTCGGGCGGTATATCCCTCCCGTGGCAGCCAAACTGTTAAATGAATGATCAAGGTTAATTATAGTCTACTAGGCATGTTGAAATAGATATTCAAAGGTTGTGGGTTCGAGTCCCACCAGAGTCGCTAGCCAATGTTTCTAGCCCCCTGTCCTTTCAGAATATTTCGAATGAAAACCTGAAATATTTTTTTCAGATTGGGCTGTATCGAACCCGAGATTAAATGAATGGTCAAGGTTTCTTGCAGTCTCTGTGGCGCAATAGGCTAGCGCGCTCGGCTGTTAACCGAGAGGATGGTGCTTCGAGCCCACCCAGGGACGAGACAATGGGACTTTTCCAGCATAATTGTGGCAGTCTAGAACCCTACACTGACAGAAATGCACTCATAGAATACTGGAATCTATCTCGGTTAATAAAGTCATCAGTTCAAATCATTAAGCTACATGGCTCAGTGAGTTTAATCGATCTTCACCTTTCACTCTCCAAATAAAACCAAACTGTTTCCCAAAGCTTGTGCTTTGACTTAGATTATTAAATTACCTGTCTAGCAAACAGGATATCCTGTCTTTAACTCCCAGCAGTGCCTGAGAGCCTCTCATTTTGTCCTACAATATTATCAGGCGTATAGGTAATTTCGAACCCAAATCCCTTATTTCCAACCAAAATATTTGATTGAAGCGAGGCTCCACCCACTGACCTTTGAGGGTGGGGCTCTGTGGCGCAATGGATAGCGCATTGGACATTTAGGCGTTTTGAAAGAGATATTCAAAGGTTGTGGGTTCGAGTCCCACCAGAGTCGCTAGCCAATGTTTCTAGCCCCTTGTCCTTTCAGAATATTTCGAATGAAAACCTGAAATTTTTTTTTTTTCAGATTGGGCTGTATCGAACACAAGATTAAATGAATGATCAAGGTTAATTATAGTCTAGGCATGTTGAAAGAGATATTCAAAGGTTGTGGGTTCTAGTCCCACCAGAGTCGCTAGCCAATGTTTCTAGCCCCCTATCCTTTCAGAATATTTCGAATGAAAACCTGAAATATTTTTTTCAGATTGGGCTGTATCAAACCCGAGATTAAATGAATGGTCAAGATTTCTTGCAGTCTCTGTGGCGCAATAGGCTAGCGCGCTCGGCTGTTAACCGAGAGGATGGTGGTTTCGAGTTCCCCCAGGGACGAGACAATGGGAGTTTTCCAGCATAATTGTGGCAGTGTAGAACCCTACACTGACAGAAATGCACTCATAGAATACTGGAATCTATCTCGGTTAATAAAGTCATCAGTTCAAATCATTAAGCTACATGGCTCAGTGAGTTTAATCGATCTTCACCTTTCACTCTCCAAATAAAACCAAACTGTTTCCCAAAGCTTGTGCTTTGACTTAGATTATTAAATTACCTGTCTAGCAAACAGGATATCCTGTCTTTAACTCCCAGCCGTGCCTGAGAGCCTCTCATTTTGTCCTACAATATTATCAGGCGTATAGGTAATTTCGAACCCAAATCCCTTATTTCCAACCAAAATATTTGAATGAAGCGAGGCTCCACCCACTGACCTTTGAGGGTGGGGCTCTGTGGCGCAATGGATAGCGCATTGGACTTCTAGGCGTGTTGAAAGAGATATTCAAAGGTTGTGGGTTTGAGTCCCACCAGAGTCGCTAGGCAATGTTTCTAGCCCCCTGTCATTTCAGAATATTTCAAATGAAAACCTGAATTTTTTTTTTTCAGATTGGGCTGTATCGACCCCGAGATTAAATGAATAATCAAGGTTACTTTCCGTCTCTGTGGCGCAATAGGCTAGCGCGCCCGGCTGTTAACCGAGAGGATGGTGGTTCGAGCCCACCCAGGGATGAGACATTGGGAGTTTTCCATTCATAGCCAAATTGTGGCAGTCTACAACCCTACACTGACAGAACTGCACTCATAGAATAACTGGGATCTATCTCGGTTAATAAAGTCATCAGTTCTACTCTTCACCTTTTACTCTCCAAATAAAACCAAACTGTTTCCCAAAGCTGGTGCTGTGACTTAGAGTGTTAAATTACCTGTCTAGCAAACAGGATATCCTGTCTTTAACTACAAACAGCAGTGCCTGAGAGCCTCTCATTTTGTCTTACAATATTATCAGGCGTATAGGTAATTTCGAACCCAAATCCCTTATTTCCAACCAAAATATTTGAATGAAGTGAGGGTCCACCCACTGACCTTTGAGGGTGGGGCTCTGTGGCGCAATGGATAGCGCATTGGACTTCTAGGCATGTTGAAAGAGATATTCAAAGGTTGTGGGTTCGAGTCCCACCAGAGTCGCTAGGCAATGTTTCTAGCCCCCTGTCATTTCAGAATATTTCAAATGAAAACCTGATTTTTTTTCTTTCAGATTGGGCTGTATCGAACACGAGATTAAATGAATGATCAAGGTTAATTATAGTCTAGGCATGTTGAAAGAGATATTCAAAGGTTGTGGGTTCGAGTCCCACTAGAGTCGCTAGCCAATGTATCTAGCCCCCTGTCCTTTCAGAATTTTTCGAATGAAAACCTGAAATATTTTTTTCAGATTGGGCTGTATCGAACCCGAGATTAAATGAATGGTCAAGATTTTTTGCAGTCTCTGTGGCGCAATAGGCTAGCGCGTTCGGCTGTTAACCGAGAGGATGGTGGTTTGAGCCCACCCAGGGACGAGACAATGGGAGTTTTCCAGCATAATTGTGGCAGTCTAGAACCCTACACTGACAGAAATGCACTCATAGAATACTGGAATCTATCTCGGTTAATAAAGTCATCAGTTCAAATCATTAAGCTACATGGCTCAGTGAGTTTAATTTATCTTCACCTTTCACTCTCCAAATCAAACCAAACTGTTTCCCAAAGCTTGTGCTTTGACTTAGATTATTAAATTACCTGTCTAGCAAACAGGATATCCTGTCTTTAACTCCCAGCAGTGCCTGAGAGCCTCTCATTTTGTCCTACAATATCAGGCGTATAGGTAATTTCGAACCCAAATCCCTTATTTCCAACCAAAATATTTGAATGAAGCGAGGCTCCACCCACTGACCTTTGAGGGTGGGGCTCTGTGGCGCAATGGATAGCGCATTGGACTTTTAGGCGTGTTGAAAGAGATATTCAAAGGTTGTGGGTTCCAGTCCCACCAGAGTCACTAGGCAATGTTTCTAGCCCCCTGTCATTTCAGAATATTTCAAATGAAAACCTGATTTTTTTTTTTTTTTTCAGATTGGGCTTTATCGAACACGAGATTAAATGAATGATCAAGGTTAATTATAGTCTAGGCATGTTGAAAGAGATATTCAAAGGTTGTGGGTTCGAGTCCCACTAGAGTCGCTAGCCAATGTTTCTAGCCCCCTGTCCTTTCAGAATATTTCGAATGAAAACCTGAAATATTTTTTTCAGATTGGGCTGTATCGAACCCGAGATTAAATGAATGGTCAAGATTTCTTGCAGTCTCTGTGGCGCAATAGGCTAGCGTGCTCGGCTGTTAACCGAGAGGATGGTGGTTCGAACAAGAGGATGGTGGTTCGAGCCCACCCAGGGACGAGACAATGGGACTTTTCCAGCATAACTGTGGCAGTCTAGAACCCTACACTGACAGAAATGCACTCATAGAATACTGGAATCTATCTCGGTTAATAAAGTCATCAGTTCAAATCATTAAGCTACATGGCTCAGTGAGTTTAATCGATCTTCACCTTTCACTCTCCAAATAAAACCAAACTGTTTCCCAAAGCTTGTGCTTTGACTTAGATTATTAAATTACCTGTCTAGCAAACAGGATATCCTGTCTTTAACTCCCAGCAGTGCCTGAGAGCCTCTCATTTTGTCCTACAATATTATCAGGCGTATAGGTAATTTCGAACCCAAATCCCTTATTTCCAACCAAAATATTTGAATGAAGCGAGGCTCCACCCACTGACCTTTGAGGGTGGGGCTCTGTGGCGCAATGGATAGCGCATTGGACTTCTAGGCTTGTTGAAAGAGATATTCAAAGGTTGTGGGTTCGAGTCCCACCAGAGTCGCTAGGCAATGTTTCTAGCCCCCTGTCATTTCAGAATATTTCAAATGAAAACCTGACATTTTTTTTTCAGATTGGGCTGTATCGAACCCGAGATTAAATGAATGATCAAGGTTAATTATAGTCTAGGCATGTTGAAAGAGATATTCAAAGGTTGTGGGTTCGAGTCCCACTAGAGTCGCTAGCCAATGTTTCTAGCTCCCTGTCATTTCAGAATATTTCGAATGAAAACCTGAAATATTTTTTCAGATTGGTCTGTATCGAACCCGATATTAAAACAATGATCAAGGTTACTTTCAGTCTCTGTGGCGCAATAGGCTAGTGCGCTCGGCTGTTAACCGAGAGGATGGTGGTTCGAGCCTACTCAGGGACGAGACATTGGGAGTTTTCCATTCATAGCCAAATTGTGGCAGTCTAGAACCCTACACTGACAGAACTGCACTCATAGAATAACTGGGATGAATCGCGGTTAATAAAGTCATCAGTTCTACTCTCCAAATAAAACCAAACTGTTTCCCAAAGCTGGTGCTGTGACTTAGATTGTTAAATTACCTGTCTAGCAAACAGGATATCCTGTCTATAACTCCCAGCAGTGCCTGAGAGCCTCTCATTTTGTCCTACAATATTATCAGGCGTATAGGTAATTTCGAACCCAAATCCCTTATTTCCAACCAAAATATTTGAATGAAGCGAGGCTCCACCCACTGACCTTTGAGGGTGGGGCTCTGTGGCGCAATGGATAGCGCATTGGACTTTTAGGCGTGTTGAAAGAGATATTCAAAGGTTGTGGGTTCCAGTCCCACCAGAGTCACTAGGCAATGTTTCTAGCCCCCTGTCATTTCAGAATATTTCAAATGAAAACCTGATTTTTTTTTTTTTTTTCAGATTGGGCTTTATCGAACACGAGATTAAATGAATGATCAAGGTTAATTATAGTCTAGGCATGTTGAAAGAGATATTCAAAGGTTGTGGGTTCGAGTCCCACTAGAGTCGCTAGCCAATGTTTCTAGCCCCCTGTCCTTTCAGAATATTTCGAATGAAAACCTGAAATATTTTTTTCAGATTGGGCTGTATCGAACCTGAGATTAAATGAATGGTCAAGATTTCTTGCAGTCTCTGTGGCGCAATAGGCTAGCGTGCTCGGCTGTTAACCGAGAGGATGGTGGTTCGAACAAGAGGATGGTGGTTCGAGCCCACCCAGGGACGAGACAATGGGACTTTTCCAGCATAACTGTGGCAGTCTAGAACCCTACACTGACAGAAATGCACTCATAGAATACTGGAATCTATCTCGGTTAATATAGTCATCAGTTCAAATCATTAAGCTACATGGCTCAGTGAGTTTAATCGATCTTCACCTTTCACTCTCCAAATAAAACCAAACTGTTTCCCAAAGCTTGTGCTTTGACTTAGATTATTAAATTACCTGTCTAGCAAACAGGATATCCTGTCTTTAACTCCCAGCAGTGCCTGAGAGCCTCTCATTTTGTCCTACAATATTATCAGGCGTATAGGTAATTTCGAACCCAAATCCCTTATTTCCAACCAAAATATTTGAATGAAGCGAGGCTCCACCCACTGACCTTTGAGGGTGGGGCTCTGTGGCGCAATGGATAGCGCATTGGACTTCTAGGCTTGTTGAAAGAGATATTCAAAGGTTGTGGGTTCGAGTCCCACCAGAGTCGCTAGGCAATGTTTCTAGCCCCCTGTCATTTCAGAATATTTCAAATGAAAACCTGACATTTTTTTTTCAGATTGGGCTGTATCGAACCCGAGATTAAATGAATGATCAAGGTTAATTATAGTCTAGGCATGTTGAAAGAGATATTCAAAGGTTGTGGGTTCGAGTCCCACTAGAGTCGCTAGCCAATGTTTCTAGCTCCCTGTCATTTCAGAATATTTCGAATGAAAACCTGAAATATTTTTTCAGATTGGTCTGTATCGAACCCGATATTAAAACAATGATCAAGGTTACTTTCAGTCTCTGTGGCGCAATAGGCTAGTGCGCTCGGCTGTTAACCGAGAGGATGGTGGTTCGAGCCTACTCAGGGACGAGACATTGGGAGTTTTCCATTCATAGCCAAATTGTGGCAGTCTAGAACCCTACACTGACAGAACTGCACTCATAGAATAACTGGGATGAATCGCGGTTAATAAAGTCATCAGTTCTACTCTCCAAATAAAACCAAACTGTTTCCCAAAGCTGGTGCTGTGACTTAGATTGTTAAATTACCTGTCTAGCAAACAGGATATCCTGTCTATAACTCCCAGCAGTGCCTGAGAGCCTCTCATTTTGTCCTACAATATTATCAGGCGTATAGGTAATTTCGAACCCAAATCCCTTATTTCCAACCAAAATATTTGAATGAAGCGAGGCTCCACCCACTGACCTTTGAGGGTGGGGCTCTGTGGCGCAATGGATAGCGCATTGGACTTTTAGGCGTGTTGAAAGAGATATTCAAAGGTTGTGGGTTCCAGTCCCACCAGAGTCACTAGGCAATGTTTCTAGCCCCCTGTCATTTCAGAATATTTCAAATGAAAACCTGATTTTTTTTTTTTTTTTCAGATTGGGCTTTATCGAACACGAGATTAAATGAATGATCAAGGTTAATTATAGTCTAGGCATGTTGAAAGAGATATTCAAAGGTTGTGGGTTCGAGTCCCACTAGAGTCGCTAGCCAATGTTTCTAGCCCCCTGTCCTTTCAGAATATTTCGAATGAAAACCTGAAATATTTTTTTCAGATTGGGCTGTATCGAACCTGAGATTAAATGAATGGTCAAGATTTCTTGCAGTCTCTGTGGCGCAATAGGCTAGCGTGCTCGGCTGTTAACCGAGAGGATGGTGGTTCGAACAAGAGGATGGTGGTTCGAGCCCACCCAGGGACGAGACAATGGGACTTTTCCAGCATAACTGTGGCAGTCTAGAACCCTACACTGACAGAAATGCACTCATAGAATACTGGAATCTATCTCGGTTAATATAGTCATCAGTTCAAATCATTAAGCTACATGGCTCAGTGAGTTTAATCGATCTTCACCTTTCACTCTCCAAATAAAACCAAACTGTTTCCCAAAGCTTGTGCTTTGACTTAGATTATTAAATTACCTGTCTAGCAAACAGGATATCCTGTCTTTAACTCCCAGCAGTGCCTGAGAGCCTCTCATTTTGTCCTACAATATTATCAGGCGTATAGGTAATTTCGAACCCAAATCCCTTATTTCCAACCAAAATATTTGAATGAAGCGAGGCTCCACCCACTGACCTTTGAGGGTGGGGCTCTGTGGCACAATGAATAGCGCATTGGACTTCTAGGCTTGTTGAAAGAGATATTCAAAGGTTGTGGGTTCGAGTCCCACCAGAGTCGCTAGGCAATGTTTCTAGCCCCCTGTCATTTCAGAATATTTCAAATGAAAACCTGACATTCTTTTTTCAGATTGGGCTGTATCGAACCCGAGATTAAATGAATGATCAAGGTTAATTATAGTCTAGGCATGTTGAAAGAGATATTCAAAGGTTGTGGGTTCGAGTCCCACTAGAGTCGCTAGCCAATGTTTCTAGCTCCCTGTCATTTCAGAATATTTCGAATGAAAACCTGAAATATTTTTTCAGATTGGTCTGTATCGAACCCGATATTAAAACAATGATCAAGGTTACTTTCAGTCTCTGTGGCGCAATAGGCTAGTGCGCTCGGCTGTTAACCGAGAGGATGGTGGTTCGAGCCTACTCAGGGACGAGACATTGGGAGTTTTCCATTCATAGCCAAATTGTGGCAGTCTAGAACCCTACACTGACAGAACTGCACTCATAGAATAACTGGGATGAATCGCGGTTAATAAAGTCATCAGTTCTACTCTCCAAATAAAACCAAACTGTTTCCCAAAGCTGGTGCTGTGACTTAGATTGTTAAATTACCTGTCTAGCAAACAGGATATCCTGTCTTTAACTCCCAGCAGTGCCTGAGAGCCTCTCATTTTGTCCTACAATATTATCAGGCGTATAGGTAATTTCAAACTTATTTCCAACCAAAATATTTGAATGAAGTGAGGCTCCACCCACTGACCTTTGAGGGTGGGGCTCTGTGGCGCAATGGATAGCGCGTTGGACTTCTAGGCATGTTGAAAGAGATATTCAAAGGTTGTGGGTTCGAGTCCCACCAGAGTCGCTAGCAAATGTTTCTAGCCCCCTGTCCTTTCAGAATATTTCGAATGAAAACCTGAAATATTTTTTCAGATTGAGCTGTATCGAACCCGAGATTAAATGAATGATCAAGGTTAATTATAGTCTAGGCATGTTGAAAGAGATATTCAAAGGTTGTGGGTTCGAGTCCCACTAGAGTCGCTAGCCAATGTTTCTAGCTCCCTGTCATTTCAGAATATTTCGAATGAAAACCTGAAATATTTTTTCAGATTGGTCTGTATCGAACCCGATATTAAACCTATGATCAAGGTTACTTTCAGTCTCTGTGGCGCAATAGGCTAGTGCGCTCGGCTGTTAACCGAGAGGATGGTGGTTCGAGCCTACTCAGGGACGAAACATTGGGAGTTTTCCATTCATAGCCAAATTGTGGCAGTCTAGAACCCTACACTGACAGAACTGCACTCATAGAATAACTGGGATGAATCTCGGTTAATAAAGTCATCAGTTCTACTCTCCAAATAAAACCGAATTTCCATTTGGAGCGCAACACTGCATGGAGAGCTGGTAGATGGCTATTTTCAAATGCCAATGTTTCAATATTTACAGTTGTTCAATACAGTCATTGGTCATGCTGTGCTTTCAAAGGAATGAGAATTTTTTTGTTTTGTTTAAATCGCTTCATAATGACCAACTTACTTGACCAAGCCATGATTGAATAGACGGTATTGATCCCTATGCGTAATGCGCGGCGCGCCACACACAAAAAAAAAACAGAGTTACAAGATATCAACGCATTGCGTCATGGCGTGTCGACAGCTTATACATCTGTTATTTTGGACACATGGAGAGATTTGGAGACAGCGCATCAACCCGACATTTCGGTGACTCCAGAACGCAAGTAGATTGCGGTTAATAATACCTATAGAATAAGGTTACAAAACACTTCATAGACGATTTGATTTATTTCTGAGCTAGTAAGACACTTCATAGATGTTTCCTGAATCTAAAAATCGAACCTCTGTTCGAAGTGGAGCTGTGTGTGTGTGTGTGTGTGTGTGTGTGTGTGTGTGTGTGTGTGTGTGTGTGTGTGTGTGTGTGTGTGTGTGTGTGTGTGGGTGTCTGGCCTGGCCGGAACAACAGCGCCCTCGTGTGGTCACAAAAGGTCCTTTAGGCTACAGACAGACAGACAGACAGACACGCAGACATACCCACACACACGGCCACGTATAGGGAGCTTGTGTTCCACACAGCTCCAAAAACAATCAATGACAACGGCTTCTAACAGAAATAGTGTTTTTATTAGGCTATTAGGCAACGCAACAAATGCAAATGATCACGCATGTTTTAACCATCTATCTATAAATGCGAGAAGTCTCTGCGTGTGTGTTTGTCTGTCTGTCTGTAATCCGCGTATCTCGAGAACCGTTCGTCCCACCGGCTTCAGATTCGGCACGCGCGTTCCCCGCCGCGGCACGGAGTGCAGTGCCGGGTCTCGACCCGACCCGACGCGCGGTTTTCCCGAACCGGCGCGAAACGTTCGGAATCTCCTTATGCGGGGTTGATTGTTGACATCAGGCTGTTCCGGAGGAAATCGGCGAAAGCTCTGACTCATTGTGACATCACTTCATAAAAGGCTCTGACATCACGTACGCCACATGAGTCAACAAAAAATCTCTGTGAGTGTGTATGTATGTATGTAATCCGCGTATCTCGAGAACCTTTCGTCCCACAGGCACGCGCGTTCTCCATATATGGGCATAAAATGAATGCCCCCATATATGGGCTTACAATGGATTGCAGACAGACAGATACAGATATCTCCATATATGGACATAAATGGACAGAGGCAAACAGATGGTCAAAGATCTCCATATATGGGCATAAAACCCCATATATGGGCATAAAATGGATTGCAGACAGACAGATACAGATATCTCCATATATGGACATAAATGGACAGAGGCAAACAGATGGTCAAAGATCTCCATATATGGGCATAAAATGGACGCAGACAGACAGATACAGATATCTCCATATATGGGCATAAATGGACACAGGCAAACAGATGTTCAAAACGGGTCCTATGACAACAGGTATAATGAGGTTTGCATTAAAGGGGGAACCGGCACGATCAGGGTACTAAAGTATAATCTGATTTTTGTTAGGAATTGAATCTAAAAAAATCAATTTTCTTTCAATTGCTTGATATTCTAGCTCCATCAAAAAATGAAATATTGGTTCATTTTTCCAATTTCCGAGCTTGCAAAAAAATCAGGAAATTGCTTCAATTTCTGAGTGTTTGATTTGAAAACGCAAATAAGAAAATCACAAAAACCAGTGGGGGGATCTTAGTATAATTGGGGTATTCAATTTGAATCAAATAAATGAAAAATTAGCTATTTTTCCAATTTTCGTTCAGAATTTGGAAATTGTGAAAACGCAATTAAGAAAATCACAAAAATAGCCAGGTTGACTTAGTATAATTGTGGTATTCAATTTGAATCCAAAAAAACTGAAATTGGCTATTTTTTTAATTTTGTATTCAGAATTGAGAAATCGAGAAAACACGAAAATAGGCCCATTATTCAATTTTCTAGTCAAGGAAAAAAATCATCATCATCAATGTCACGTGACCACGTCACAGATCACATGGTCTACGACTTCAAAATAAAGGCTATCTAGCTCTAACATCCAAGCAATAGAATCAACAGGCAGGCAGTAGAGGTGGGATTTATGGCTCTGTGAAGTGAGCCAGCGCCATGGATCTGGCCACTTAAAAGAGCCGTTAAAAGATTGGCTCATTTAGCTCATTTGGTTCAGTGTATATTTATATATTTTTAAAATAATTAATTGAAACCCCTTTCATAAAACGTGTGTGTAAATTAAGCTACCTTGACTTATGTTATTCATGCAATACCTCAAAAAACCAAGCAGGCAACAATGAACCCCCCCCCCCCCCCCCCCCCCAGCAGTAGGGAATGATGCAATTCCCTACTGTGCGAACCAGATCCCATCGTTCACTTCAAAGAGCTATTCAAAAGATTCGATTCGATCGCGAACATCCCACCACTAGCAGGCAAGCAGGCAGGCAGGCAGGCAGGCAGGCAGGCAGGCAGGCAGGCAAACAGACAGACAGACAGATGCTTCTAACATTGACATACATATATTATACTGCAATTTGGAAAGTTGCGGTTGGTTGTTTAAGTTGGACTGGTTAAACTGACACAATATGTCCATATGGGCGGGCATTCCCAGATATGGGCTTAATATTGATGGGTATAAAAGGGATTCTATTGTATGGGCATTCACAGATATGGGCTTAATATAAAAGGGATCAGATGTAGAGGTCATCTCCATATACTGTATGGAGATCTAGGTGATGATCCAGTTTTCTCCATGAATGGATATCCAGGATTTGATCTTTCATGAGGTGATGTCACGACAATGTGATGTCACAATGTCAACAGACAGGTCAACAGCTATTGTATGGGCAAACTCAATATGGGCTAATATTGATGGGCATAAAGGGATGTTATTAGTGTGGTTGCCTTAAAAATGCATCATCTGGGAATCAGATGTAGAGGTCAGCTCTATGTATGGAGATCTAGGTGATGATCCAGTCGTCTCCATGTATGGAAATCCAGGGTTTGATCTTTGATGAGGTGATGTCACAACAAATGTGATGTCACAATGTCAACAAACAGCAGATATAGACATTGTGGCGTTACTCACGGACAAGATACATAGGTTAAGATCTGTGGATTTTCATTGTAATAAATACTAGTAAGACACCTCAATTCGCCCAATTCTTGGCCAGTTATTCATTATGTGAAAGTCCTATGATGTCTATGACATCTGACATCATACCCTTTTATGCCCATACATGGAGATCCCTGTCTGTAGAACCAGCCACACATGGGCTGTCTTGGCCATATATGGATTCTGTTAGTGTGGCATGTGGCCGATGTGTCCTCCATATATGGGCATTCCCATATGAATTTCTGTTAGATATGGGCATAAAAGGGATTCTGTTAGTGTGACATCAGTGACGTCAGCGCTTGATGTCAGAGCGGAAAACCCATTCTGTTCCCCTGATGTTACAGTGACGTCAGAGTATGATGTCAGAGTGACAAACCCATAGAACTAGGGCTGTCACAATTATTACATAATAATCGTCTAATCGTGATTATTTGACATTATCGAAATTATTTTGTCATAATCGTCATAATCGTGAATGTTGAAAAATGTCAATAATAGTGGAAATAGCAGATCTACAAGCTCACAACGCATCGCATCGCAACGCGTTGTGAGCTTGTAGATCGGCTATTTCCACTATCAATGTTATTTTTTAAGTAGTAAGTTGTCAAATATGTCAGTAATGTATTTGTATATTTAGGTTATGTGTCATATCTACCATATGCAACTTCAAAGCCTAAAAGCCAAACAGAAATGAATTATCAACGACAAATTAAATCGTTAATCGCCAATTATTTAAGTGACAATTAATCGTCATGTAAAATGTCATATCGTGACAGCCCTACATAGAACCACAGTGTCAGGCCCCACCAAGCACGCCGTCTAAAAGTGGTCTAATAGTGGTATAGATTTGAACGTTTTTTAGTTGTCTAAACTTCGACTAGATGACTAATAGACTTCTAATAGTCGTCTAAATGTAGACGGTCTATATTTAGACGACTATTAGAAGTCTATTAGTCGTCTAGTCTAAGTTTAGACAACTAAAAATCTATACCACTATTAGACCACTTTTAGACGGCGTGCTTAGTGGGGCGTTATAGACAGAGATACATACTGTACATACGGACAAGCTGTGACTGTTCACATACTAATCTGCGACCTCGCAATTATTATTAATAATAATAATAATAATAATAATAATAATGATTCTTAGTGTGGTCAATAGGCACTCTGTGCTGTTTTATACATTTAACTCAGAGAGAATATAAATGGAACCAAATAAACCTTTCATGGGTCGATTTGGTTCTGCACTCTCTCTCAACTCTCTCTCTCAACTCAAATCAACACTCAGGTTTTTACTATGTAGTAGTGTCATGGGTACTATTATTCAGTTTATTATTATTTACTGCCTTACCATATGCTCATACGTAGGTGTAGAATCTATTTCTGATGTCTTAGGCCAGTCTTAGGGCTGATTCATACTCCACTTTTAGGGCCAAATTTAGTTTGAGGAGTCACAAAATCTTGGTGGCACCGAACAGCTAAATTGATGACGGTACATGCCCCCCGATCCTCTGAATGACGCCATATTGTAGTTTAGACAGAGCCGAACTGAAATAAATTTGGCTCTAAAGTGGAGTATGCATGGGCCCTTAGGCTTTTATGCTATAGGCTAGGTCAGGTCAAGGTCCCTCTCCCTCTCTGCCAACAATGGCACAGGGGAACCCACTGGCACACTGGCAGAAGTGTGAGAGAGAGGATTTTCTTTTAAAACAAATATATATATTTTTGAAGCGGTGGAAACCGCTTCCAATGAATGGCTTTGTGTGTATCACGCCCATATATGGTCATTTCAGTCCAGAATGAACAGGTTTTTTCAAAAACAGAATGTCCGTTACCTCCAATGAATCTGTGTACCACGCCCATATATGGTCATTTCAGTCCAGAATGAACAGGGTTTTTCAAAAACACAATGTCCGTTACCTTATGTCCATATATGGTCACTCCAGGCCAGAATGAACAGGTTTTTCCTGTCCCGTACGTGTAAAATATCAGTCCAGAATGAATAGGCTTTTTCAAATATGCAATAGGTCTCACTTATTGCATAGGTCTCACCTATTGCATTGGATTGGTGAAGCTTCACATGACAATTCAACCCTATAGGTAATAGCATGGTTTATACTAAATAATTATTAACTTTGCTATAGTCAGCATGGAGAGGAACATGTACAATTTGATCGTCTCATCAAATGACTTGGTTTCATGTGCTATTGGAGGTTTTATCTGTCCACCGCTTCACTTCGAACCGAGGTTCGTCTTGTTTAAACATGGTCAATCAAACGAGGTTAGCTAATTTACAGTAAACTACATCCTGCACATAATTCTACATCCATTAAAACTCTTTGATGGGGGAGGGAGTCGCGGAGATTGTTGGGTTATTGTCTAATCGTTAGAACAATGTCCTGCCAATCAAAATGTGTCAATATATTTGATGGCGTCATTAACATTTATTTTGACATGGCACACTGACAATCTAGAAAATCAAAACATAATTTCATAAAGGTTGCTGACCCAAGGTTGCACGCACTGTAAATGCACGCATGAAATAAAAAAACATTTGAACCGATCAGTAGGCTACAGTACAGAGCTGTATCTGGACACTGCTCATCTCCATAGTATGTCCCTACTGGCTGGGTCCACTACTTCATTCTTCCTACACTTGTGCAGGGAGACATGGTGACATTAACTAGTCACCTTCTCTCTCATGAAACACATGATGAGGTACTGTGAGGTACTTGATATCTAACCCAGTACCTCCTGAAGATGCCTGTGCATTGTATTGTGCTCCTTGTCTGTTGGCACCATGTTGGAATCTGGAACACTGTCACTGTTCCCCAGCAGACTACCATAAAGATGCTGTAATGCGCATGATGACACTGTGTACTGAACTTATGGGTGAGTGGACTGACACTTTGTCCTTCACCCAAATGAGATGTCACCATAGAGAGCAAGAACAATAAGTAGAGGCTGGTATGCATAATGTACACAAGTGGAGACTACATTTAGTCATAGCGAGGCAGACATCACCATAAAATAAAGTTGTTTAAATTTGTTGTTCTCCCAGAGGTCAAATCTAACCTTGACCTGAACTTTAAGGCGCGATTGACCTGATATGAAAAGTAAAAAAGAAAAAGAAAAAAGAAAAGTGTCCAAATCTGAGGCCATGGTTCTCAGCAGGGAACTGATAGATTGCACACTCCAGGTAGGGAGACTTTACCCCAGGTGAAGGAGTTTAGATATCTTCGGGTCCTGTTCATGAATGAGAGACAGCGGAAAAAGGAGCTTCGGAGCAGCAGGAGCTGGCGGTCTCGGAATCACAGTGTTGTGAAGAAGAGAGAGTTGAGCTAGATTGCAAAGCTCTCAGTCTACCGAGCAATCTTTTGTTCCTACTCTCACCTATGGTCATGGAGTGTGGGTCATGACTGAAAGTAACTCTTTTTATGCATTTGATGTACTGATGTTGATGTAATGACCTTGCTTATTGTAAGTCGCGTCTGTAGTACAGAGAGATGCCTCCTGAGCATGTCCCTATAGGGTGGTCTGGGGGCCAAAGACCAGATGGAGGGATTACATGGAGAGAACACTGGCCTGGGAACTCCTGGGGACCCCGGGGGAGGTGGATAAAAACACCCATAAACGTTGTACATTTGTTGGAAGTACAAAAACACATCAGCAACAAAACAAAAAGTACGGGTTGATTTAATTAAATACTGCCAATATGAACAAACTTTGAGTGCTTTGTGACAAGATGAAGGCCAGATGTAGGGCATGCTTCGGGACGTGTTTGTCCATGTTTCGTCCCAATGCCAAATGTTGGAGCTTCGCTCAAAAACTAAGCTATGCTTTTATTAATGTAGACTGAGAGGCTGTAAACAATATTTTCTGACATCAACAGTGTCCCTGGATATAGACCCCAGGAAGTCTTTATAACTAGTGCTTATTGTAGTTCCAGCATTTTAAAGTTAAATACAGAGTCTACAATAGAGATGAGCAGTGTTTTGGATATATTTCATGCATGCATTCAGCTGAGGTATTACTGAATGCCAAATATAACATCTAAATATATGTATGAGCATAGGGTAAAGTAATACATAATAATAAACTGAATTATATCACCCATGAAACTACACAGTAAAAACCTGAGTGTTGATTTAACCCGAGAGTATAAATGGAACCAAATGGACCCATAAGGGTTCCTTTGTTTCAATTCATACTCTCTCAAGAGTTATTAATGGATAAATTAACAGGATGATTTGACTCCGTACAGACTGACTGCACTAATAACCAGTAAGACTCCCTAATCGGGAGATAAGCGACCGTCAGGTCGCAGCGTGATGGGGTGTCCGCGTAGCCTTGGCGGACAAATAGGTACCGGGCCCGGCTCTCCCGGACGCTCCTAGCCCACTGGGGGCATCACCACTTTTGCATCCGTTCTGGAGCACGAGGAGTGGGTGGTCCCCGGGAATTCCCTGTGAGCAGCCCCGTTGGGGTGGTCATTTGGTCATTTTTGCACATTTGGTCATTTTTTACACTTGGGGTCCCCCATGGAGCTCCGGGGGTCCTTGGAAGTTGTAGTTTGGCAGGTAAGGAGTGTGTGTGCAAAATTTGGCATGGATGGGGGCAACGGTTGTGGAGATATGAGCAGGGCAAAAGTGTGACTGACTCACTGACTCACTCAGGGACGGACAGCCGGTGGAGGTTTTGGTAGTAAATGCGACCTGACGGTCGCAATCATTAATATTATTAATACTTATATTTATTAAAGTGTATGTCATTGGCATCACGCTATAACTCTGTATGTCAATGTTCTAAGTGTCTGTCTGTCTGTCTGTCTGTCTGTCTGTCTGCCTGCCTGCCTGCCTGCCTGCCTGCCTGCCTGCCTGCCTACCAGAGCTAGACTAGCTTTTATTTTGAAGTTGCAGACCATGTGATTTGTGACGTGGTCATGTGACATCGATGATGATGTTTTTTTTTCCTTGACTAGAAAATTGGATAATGGGCCTATTTTCCAGATTTTTTTGTGCACAAATACATTAAAAAAATTGGTCAATTTTTGGCTGTTTTTGTGATTTTTTTATTTACGTTTTCACATTTTTTTAATTCTGAACGAAAATTGAAAAAATAGCCAATTTTCAGTTTTTTCTTATTCAAATTGAATATCCCAATTATACTAAGTCAACCTGGCCGTTTTTGTGATTTTCTGATTTGCATTTTCACAATTTTTAAATTACTAACGAAAATTGGAAAAATAGCTAATTTTGGTTTATTTGATTCAAATTGAATACCCCAATTATACTAAGATCCCCCCACTGGTTTTTGTGATTTTCTTATTTGGGTTTTCTCAATGTTTTAATTCTGAACGAAAATTGAAAAAATAGCCAATTTTCTGTTTTTTTTTATTCAAATTGAATATCCCAATTATACTAAGTAAACTGGCCATTTTTGTGTTTTTCTGATTTGCGTTTTCACAATTTTTTAATTCTGAACCAAAACTTGAAAAAGGGGCTAAAATGTGATTGTTTTGAATCCGTTTGGGAGGACAGAAATCACAAAAAGGGATTTTTCCCTTTTGGATTAAAATTGAACATCTCAATTATACTAAGATCCCCTGACCAAACACTCAGAAATTGAAGCATTTTTCTGATTTCTTTGCAAGCTAGAAAATTGGAAAAATGAGCCCATTTTCTGATAGTTGTAATGGGGTAAAAAAATCAAATAAACACCTTTTTAAAGATGTTTTTCATTTGTTGGTTCCAATTCAAATAATGACAAAATACAAATCAAACACTCAGAAATTGAAGCATTTTTCTGATTTCTTTGCAAGCTAGAACATTGGAAAAATGGGCCCATTTTCTGATCGTTGTAATAGGGTAAAAAATCAAATAAACAGCTTTTTAAAGATGTTTTTCATTTGTTGGTTCCAAATCAAATAATCAAATCAAATCAAATCAAATTTTATTTATATAGCACGTTTACAAACAGTCGAGCTGAACCAAAGTGCTGTACAGGTTAAAACAAAAACAATGCAAGCAGAAAATAAACAGTTTAAACCAACAAACAGCGAAGCAAGGGAAAACAACAGCATGAAGCTAATAGAAAGAATATCAACATGCTTAATGTAAGCATTTAGGTGCCATTAAACGCTACGGAAAAAAGGTAAGTTTTTAATAAGGTTTTAAAAGTCCCAATCGACTGTGCCAATCTGATATGGATAGGCAAGCTATTCCAAAGCCGAGGGGCTGTGGCTGTGAAGGAACGGTCACCCCTACTCTTTTTAAATTTGTTGGTGGGAACTACCAACAGATGCTGGTCAGCAGACCTTAAGGCCCTCGCTGGGGTATAGGGTTCTACAAGTGCGGATAAGTAGGCTGGAGCCAGCCCATTTAATGATTTATAGATAAATAAATACGTCTTAAAGTCAATTCTAAGGTTTACTGGGAGCCAATGGAGGGAGGCGAGGACAGGGGTAATGTGGTCGCGCCTTTTTGTGCCTGTGAGAAGGCGGGCTGCTGCATTTTGGACAATTTGCAGACGCTTGAGTGATGTCTGCTCAATACCAGTGTACAAAGAATTACAGTAGTCAAGTCTACTTGAGATGAACGCGTGAATAGCCATCTCTAATTGATGACGGGGGAGATATTGTTTAACTTTGGCCAGTAGACGAAGTTGAAAGAAGCTGGTTTTTACAACGGAACTGATGTGTTGGGTGAATTTAAAGGCACTATCGAAAGTGACACCTAAGTTTTTGGCAGATGGGCGGATATATGGGGAGAGAGAGTCTGGGATAGTGCAGGGTGAATTAGTGTCAAGGCCAAATAGTACGATTTCAGTTTTATTTTCATTTAGGGTCAAGAAGTTTGTGTCCATCCAAGTTTTAACATCATCTACGCAGGCGAGCAGAGACTGAAAAGAGTTAATGGAATTTGTTTTGATGGGTAAATAGATCTGGACATCATCGGCGTAGGAATGAAATGAGATGTTGTGTTTCTTAAAAATAATGACAAAATAATGACAAAATAAACAATCAAACACTCAGAAATTGAAGCATTTCTCTGATTTTTTTGCAAGCTAGAAATGGGAAAAAATGGGCCCATTTTTTGATATTTGGTTCCAAATCAAATAATGACAAAATACAAATCACACACTCAGAAATTAAAGCATTTTTCTGATTTTTTTGCAAGCTAGAAAATTGGAAAAATGGGCCCATTTTCTGATAGTTGTAATGAGGTAAAACATTCAATAAACACCTTTTTAAAGATGTTTTTCATTTGTTGGTTCCAAATCAAATAATGACAAAATACAAATCAAACACTCAGAAATTGAAGCAATTTCCTGATTTTTTTGCAAGCTCGGAAATTGGAAAAATGAACCAATATTTCATTTTTTGATGGAGCTAGAATATCAAGCAATTGAAAGAAAATTGATTTTTTTAGATTCAATTCCTAACAAAAATCAGATTATACTTTAGTACCCTGATCCGGCACTGTGTCTGCAACACAGTTGGAGGCACAGACAGATACTCCATATATGGGCATAAAATGGACGCAGATAGACAGATATCTCCATATATGGGCATAAAATGGACCCAGAACTATAACTGCAGTGATCTCCATATATGGCCATAAAATGGACGCCGACAGACAGACAGACAGACAGATACAGATATCTCCATATATGGGCATAAATGGACACAGGCAGACAGATGGTCAAAACGGGTCCTATGAAAACAGGTATAATGGGGTTTGCATTAAAGGGCGGGGCATTCATTCCCTATTTACATTGTTCCGAGTTGGCCAGGTCGCCGACTAGACGCCCCAGCTTCTAGTATCCTATAAATAGCCAAACATTTCATTATGAAATGTAACAGTAGGTAAAGAAAAATATAGGCTGACAGCCTACCAAGGCAATAAAAAACTATAGAGTAAAGGTGGGTTGGAGGTTAATGTTGATCGCCCCAGCTGCTTCAATTCCCAGACCCTATATGGTCATTTCTCAAAAAATTAGTCTACTCTTAGTCAAATTTGTATTTATTCTGTGAACTCTCTATTTATTTACTTGTATGACATGTGTTAGTAGGACGGGACCTATCTCCCTTTCTATTTATGCTATCAATTAAACATCACGCCTATGTGGCTGTGGCGCTCTGGCGCGCCATGGACAATTGTCTTTATAAACTTTTGCAAGAAATATAACCCCGATTTCAATAAGAGTGGTCAGTAGGCCTACATGCAGGCTATAGTGCTGTCTGTCAAAATATCTTTTATTTCAAGACTATAAAAAGCTTAGGCTTTGTGCCTATTCATATTTTTTTCAAACAAGCAAACACATCTAAGAATTTACATATAAAAAGAATAATAAGAAGTAGGCTAGGCCTAGTGAAAATAGCCAATCTACAAGCTCACAGCAAGTCAAGACGCGTTGTGAGCTTGTAGATCTGCTGTTTTCACTAGTTTGGGTCCCGGCCAGGAAAACGTCTAATCAATTGGTGTCGGATATAAATTGCGTCTGCTAACACGGTAACCGGACAATATTTAGGTGGTTGTCAGGAAGAAACGATCATGCACGCACCGTGGCGCACGCACTGTAGGTCACCCAGATACATCTCTCGTTCTTTTGATTGAATACTTTAATAGCAGTTTGCATATAAAAATCACAGGGACAGGGCAGTATTACTTCATGTCCATAGATAATGCATTGGTGACTTCAGTTCCTACTGCTAGAAACCTTGGTGTGGTCCTGGACAGCCAGCTATCATTCAAGGAACACATTGCATCAGTCACCCGGTCCTGTAGGTTCACACTCTATAACATCCGCAAAATCAGACCCTTCCTCACCCAGGAGGCAGCCCAGCTCCTCATTCAGACATCTGTCACATCAAAACTTGACTATTGTAACTCTCTCCTCACTGGTCTCCCGGCATGTGCACTTAAACCTCTCCAACTGATCCAAAATGCCGCGGCACGACTGGTCTTCAACCAGCCTAAGTTCTCACATGTCTCTCCCCTTCTCCGCAGCCTCCACTGGCTCCCGACTGATGCTGACCTTCAAAGCAGCCAAAGGTATGGCTCCTCCATACCTCCAAAACCTGATCAACCCCTACACTCCCACCCGTTCACTTAGATCAGCCAACACAGGGATGCTGACAGAACCCTCGCTAAAAACTCCAGGGCAAAAATCCACTCGTCCGAGACAGTTTGCCCTCCTGGCTCCCAAGTTGTGGAATAAACTCCCTGTCGCACTTAGAACAACGGACTCACTCGCTAGCTTTCGCCGTGGACTGAAGACTCACCTTTTCAGACTCCACCTAAACCCTTAGCACTACAGAATATCAATGACCATATTGAAGCTAGTTAGCATTCGTTTTTTAGGTTTTTAGAACTTTGATTATATTGTGTTTTTTTCTAGATAGATATCCATTTGCATTTGTTATATTGCTGTTGATGTACTGACATATTATCTTGTTTATTATTGTGATGTTTTATCTGCTTATTGTAAGTCGCTTTGGATTAAAAGCGTCTGCTAAATGCCTAAACTGTAAACTGTAAACTATGTGCACGTTCATGTTAATGTGTTATGGTTACGTTATGGTATAAAGGCTCCGTCTGGACTCGATCTTGTTGTCCGGTGTGTGTGGTTTACTATGATTGGCGGAGCGTATCATTTTCTGTTGCCGCGACCTCGACAAACACGCGATGGCCTTGGTGCAATGGATAGCACATTGGACTTCTAGGCATGTTGAAAGAGATATTCAAAGTTTGTGGGTTCGAGTCCCACCAGAGTAGCTAGCCAATGTTTCTAGCCCCCTATCATTTCAGAATATTTCCAATGAAAACCTGAAATATTTTTTCAGATTGGGCTGTATCGAACCCGAGATTAAATGAATGATCAAGGCTACTTGCAGTCTCTGTGACGCAATAGGCAAGCCCGCTCGGCTGTTAACCGAGAGGATGGTGGTTCTAGCCCACCCAGGGACGAGACATTGGGAGTTTTCCATTCATACCCCAATTGTGGCAGTCTAGAACCCTACACTGACAGAACTGCACTCATAGAATAACTGGGATGAATCTCGGTTAATAAAGTCATCAGTTCAAATCATTAAGCTACATGGCTCTGTGAGTTTAATCGATCTTCACCTTTTACTCTCCAAATAAAACCAAACTGTTTCCCAAAGCTGGTGCTGTGACTTAGATTGTTAAATTACCTGTCAAGCAAACAGGATATCCTGTCTTTAACTCCCAGCAGTGCCTGAGAGCGAGTCCTACAATATTATCAGGCGTATAGGTAATTTCTAACCCAAATCCCTTATTTCCAACCAAAATATTTGAATGAAGTGAGGCTCCACCTTTGAGGGTGGGGCTCTGTGGCACAATGGATAGTGCATTGGACTTCTAGGCAAGTTTAAAGAGATATCCAAAGGTTGGGGTTTGAGTCCCACCAGAGTCGCTAGCCAATGTTTCTAGCCCCCTGTCATTTCTGAATATTTCGAATGAAAACCTGAAATATTATTTTTTTCAGATTGGGCTGTATCGAACCTGAGATTAAATAAATGATCAAGGATACTTGTAGTCTCTGTGGCGCAATAGTCTAGCGCGCTCGGCTATTAACCGAGAGGACGGCAGTTTGAGCCCAACCAGGGATGACACATTGGGAGTTTTCCATTTTTAGCCTACGTTGTGGCAATATAGGACCCTGCACTCACAAAATATGTGGGATGAATCTCGGTAAATACAGCCATCAGGTTCAAATCATCAAGCTACAAAGCTCAGTGAGCTTAATCGTTTTTCACGTTTCCCAAAGCTGGTACTGTGACTTAGATTGTTAAATTACCTGTCTAGCAAACAGGATATCCTGTCTTTAACCCCCAGCAGTGCCTGAGAGCCTCTCATTTTGTCTTACAATATTATCAGGCGTATAGGTAATTTCGAACCCAAATCCCTTATTTCCAACCAAAACTTTTGAATGAAGTGAGGCTCCACCCAGGTGAGGGTGAGGGTGGGCCTCTGTGGCACAATGGATAGAACATTGAACTTCTAGGCATGTTGAAAGAGATATTCAAAGGTTGTGGGTTCGTGTCCCACCAGAGTCGCTAGCCAATGTTTCTAGCCCCCTGGCATTTCAGAATATTTTGAATGAAAACGTAAGTTACGCATGTAACACTGATTTGACATACCTTGTCTACACTTGTTTTGCAACTCTAGAGTCCACAAAGGAGACCAATTGGTCTGCCTTATTTGTGGCAGGAGGGAGGTGGACAGGATGGATAAACATTTATCCGATAACCACCACCTAGAAGTAAGTTAATAATCCTGCAAGGGATCAAAGTAGAATGCAAGTTTATAGGAATCTCATTGACCCAACATCCTGTGATTGACCTGGCTGTACAATGCTTTTCAAAAGGGGGAAGAGAAACAGAGATTTGTGATCGGCTCAAAAAGAATGAGGACTGTGGCAAAATTGGGTGCACTACGTGCCTCAGGGGTCCTGCTCATCAGCAGTCTGGACCTGAATGAACACGGTAGGTCCAATTACCGTTCCATTTGTAAGTTTACTTGTGTTGTTTAAGGTCAACTACATTAATAATGTTTGTTTTAACCCCTCAACCAGCCCCCCCTGCCCCTCAGGCTCCCCCTCAACCAGCCACCCCTCAGGCTCCCCCTCAACCGGCCGCCCCTCAACCAGCCGCCCCTCAGGCTCAGGCGCAGTAAGAGTAAGAATGATCGCCTTTCCAATTGTACGAATACTTGTGTTCTTTAAGGACAACTACATTAGCACCAACTGACCTCTGGGCTATAGCTAACCAACAGGCAGATGATGGCGAGGTCCCCTCCATGTCAGGCGCACACCATTACCATGGAGACCCCGGCCCTGTAGATCCAAAAGGTGAGAACAATTACCCTTCAATATAGGTTATATTGCATTTATTGGGTCTTTTAACATAGGGATTGATATGAAATTGTGCCTAACCAAATCAACCTTGAATAATAACTATGTGGGCTAACCCTGACAGCAAGGATATCTATCTGTATTAATTAAGTTTATTTAAATTCAACCCCAGACTGCTCGCGAAAGCCCTGCGTTGGTATGAGGGCCTATGCAGAGCACCCCTATAATGAAAACGTGGCCCTTAAGCACAAGCTCTTCGAGCTGGAGGCCTTCAAAAAGGCATTGACCCCTAAGAGGGGTCATCATCAGCAGATGGGCAGAAAGGCAAAGTCAAAGTCAACTCGGGACGAGACTGAGACCCTCTATTGTAAGTATCTCTTTCATTTTTACCATTGTTTAATTGAATGTGTTTGTGACTAATCCTGTCTTCACTCAAGAATATGTTTATGTTTATGTTTACAGCCCTCATCACTAAAGACCTGGTCAGCCACCTGAACTCTAGGAAAAGCCGCAAAAAGCCCAGGTATTCAGAAAACCAGAGACAGAAGGCCAGCCACGCCGAAAAGATATGCAGGCCCATGGGCTGTGAGGGGGTAAGCCTCCTCCGACCCCTGCTGGACCTGGATAAGTTGAGAAAGTAGGTAGAGTAAACAGAGTTTCCACCAAAGACTTAAGTCCTTAGGTATTATTTAACTCATATGCACTTTTCTTTTCACAGCTACTTCAGAGAACTTCGAAACACCTGCAGGCCAAACACAGTCAGAGCATATCTCATGGACTTTGGATCTTTTGTTGAACGTGCCAAAACGGTGGCACGTTTCAAAGAACTGTCCAAACTATCAGCGACTGAATTTTCAAGGCTGGAGAACGTCCTGAAGAAGATTGCCCAAAACAAGTCCTCTGCTGAGGAGGAGTTGGCAGAGGTGCCGCAGGAGGAGGTGGCAGAGGTGGCGGCACCTCTGCCAACTCCAGGAGGAGGACGAAGTAGAACTGACCGACGGCTCCACCAGCAACAGTGACGTCGTTGTGCAATACCAGGATCGAAGCGGTGAGTACCAATGCTGTAAACATTCTCATGAACAAAATATTCACTGACATGCCCTGTTAGTTTAGGCCCATAACTCATCAAATACCGTTCCTGACCTTCCGGAACTTTTTTTTTTTTTCAATATAATTACAGATTACTCATCCTCTTTTTCTGAGGAAGAAGAGGATGAAGAAGAGGATGATACAACGGACGAAACAACGGAGGTAGAGGAGGAGGAGGAGGAGGAGGGGGAGCCTAGCCGGAAGAGGAAAAGGTCGCTTCCCACCGCTGTTAATGTCTTCTTCACCCCCAAGACCAAAGAGTTGCTCCGCAACGTGCCGCAGGGACGATTAAACCCCAGGGTTAAATTAATCAAAAGATTTGGTAAGACATTTACAATCAATCTTCAAAATGTAAGAATACTTGTGTGTGTGACTAGATCAATAATGTTAATATACAAATTGATATAAAATGGGCCTGACAAAATCTATATAAAAGCAATACATGTGTCTTGAAGAATAATTCAATCATAATGTATGTTTGTATGGATTACAAGAACTGTTGCATAATTTCTTAATATCTGCCTATCCCTCCAACCGCCCCACTTTCTCAGGCCAATGGGAAGCTTCTCAGGCCGATCGGCAGCTGCCCACCCCTCCGGGTGCCCAGGCTCAGCGCCCCTCCAGCCGCTCCAGCCCGTCCGTCTCCTCGCCTGTTGAGGCTGACCAGCAGCCCACCACTCAGCTACCCACTCCTCCAGATACCCAGGCCCAGCGCCCCTCCAGCCCCTCCAGCTCCTCCGCCTCCTCGAGCCCAGCGCCTGTTGAGGCTGACCAGCATTCCAGCAGCCCCCCCCTCAGCAACCCCTCCAGCCCCCCCCCTCAGCTACCCCTCCAGCCCCTCCAGCCACTCAGGCTCCGGTCCCAGTCCCTGATGAGTTAATGTCTCTTGAATAAAGATTGTTTTTTTTTTCTGAAATTTAAATTTGAATCGTCATTTTAGGATGTATCATGGGAATGTTCTTAAGCTTCTTGATGGGTTTTGGGTAGGGGTCTAGCTCAGGGTTCAGGGAAAATGTTAATGTTAGGTTCCTTTATGCTAAAGTGGTGTCCATTTGTCTCTAGACCTTTCAGCATCCTCAAGAGCCTTCGCTTAGGGTTTTAGGGATCTGGGCCGTAATAAAATGTATTTTGATAAGTAATTGAAAAGGAGATAATTCCATGACTGCCAGAGGGAGTGCTTCACACTGAATGATATCTGTCTCACGCATGTGCAGGTCGAGTAATTAATATCAACAAAGTCACAGCTGTGACATGATGACGATGGGCGTGGGACGCAATAGCCAGCGTACATAAGCCCAAGCTGTCATTAATGACTTCCCTACGGAATCTTCTTGCGAGATTTCGAGTGACATCCAACTCTGGCAGTCATTCAGAATTCATTGAACCACATTACAGGCGTAACTTACGTTCATTACTACTTTCATTCCTCCTGACTGCAAGAGGCAGAGCTTAACACTGGATGACTAGTACCAACAAAGTCACCAGGAATCTTACCTTGCCGGGAACGGCCTAAGGAAACAGAACAGCAGTCGCAACCGCATTGGTTGCAGCTACATTAACTCTGTAGAACCGGGCAAAAGTACAAGGTGCAGCCCATGTGGCTGCAGCACATATTTCACTCAAAGGGACCCCTCGTAGCGCTGCCCAGGAAGTGGAAGTGCTCCTGGTCTGAGGGCATTTGATGTTCTGAGGCAGTGGCAGGTCTTTCGACCTGTATGCCTCCTCAATGGCCATGACCACTGTGAAGTCCAATCTCCAGGGAGCGAAGAAAACTACACTTCCCAGAATACAGCAGCAAAATGGCCGCCCACCTAATTGGGAGCACCTGAAAAGGAGTGGAGGTGAATGAGCATTCAGGCAAACAATCCCCAGGGAGCAGAAGCTCTAGAGAGGGATAGGCTTCACAGACCAAATACCAAGTTCCACTCAACTGAATTCAGCCCAAAGACACCAATGGTTGGTCAAAATGTTTATCTACTTTGTAATGTTTAAATGCTGCTTGAATGTGTTCATGTTTGGCTGCTGGGGTTTAATTTGTTTGCCTGACATTGCAGCATTGCTTTCATTTAGCTTTGAAAGCCCCTTTGTGCTTTAAGTTAAGAGTTTAAAGGGTTAAAAGGTTAAAAGCTGAAATGTTTAACATTAAGAAGATTTAAAATGTAAAAGGTTAAGTTTAAAAGTAATGTCATTGACAAAGTCCGATCTCCAAGCTCAGATCAGTTATCCTTTTCCATTTAAAGGGCTTTTCTATGCTCAAAGGGCTGAAATGGGCTATTTCGTTTAAAATGCTAAAAGTATAAAAACAATTGGAAGTTAAAAATGCTCATTTAAAAGCTTACTTATTTGGAATTGCCATGTTAAAAGGTTCAAAGTGCCAAGTGAAAAGGGGCAGATGTACAAGCTCGTAGATCAGCTATTTATGTTTATTCCTTAAATGGATTTAATTGAAAACATGTATTTAAAATGTTGACTTAAAATAATGAATGTTTAAACATTGAGTGATTTAGCAAACTGGTATTATTTAGTCTAAACATTTAAGTGACTTAGTAAATGGTCTGTAAAACAGTTTGTTTAGAGTGTTAGAATTTAACCTTACTGTTTGAAAACATGTGCCAGAAAACATTTAATTGGTTTAATGTCTAAAAGCTTAACCAAATTGACTTAAAGTCTAAAAGGTAAAACATTTAAATACTTAATTACTTACCTTTACCTTAAACACTTTGAATTACCTTACTTACCTTTAAATAATACTTACCTTTAAATAAATTACTTACCTTAAAAGCTTAAATACTGTTTAAAAGCTTAAATACTGTTTAAAAGCTTAAATACTGTTTAAAAGGTTAATATCTTAAATACTTACCGTTTAAATACTTAACCGTTTTAAAAGCTTACTTATTTAAGACATTTAAGTTGACTTTTGAAATCATTGTTTAAAACCAGTGTTTAGAAGAAATGCTATAATTTGTTGTAAATTACATGTTGATAACCAATGTTTCTTTCTGTATTCGAAGGTTAACAACCTGATTACTGATTATTGACCCAGACCAATCAACGAATGAAGCCAACAATTCAAGAAAAGTTGGAAAATAAAGAGTTGATTTGAGTTTGGAAATCTGAGTTGCGTCCTTGTGTCCTTTTGGAGCCAGAGTCAGAGAGGGACTTGACAGTTGTTAACCAGCGGAAACAGGCTGGACCTGAGGATAAACGGCTTCGGATCCAGGAACAAGCTGTGGACGCGGAGGACAATTGAAAACCACTGCGGGCAGCCTGGACCTGAAGATAAACGGCTTTGGATCCAGACAAGCTGTGGGCGCGGAGGAAGATTGAAGACCACTGCGGGCAGCCTGGACCTGAAGATAAACGGCTTTGGATCCAGACAAGCTGTGGGCGCGGAGGAAGATTGAAGACCACTGCGGGCAGCCTGGACCTGAAGATAAACGGCTTTGGATCCAGACAAGCTGTGGGCGCGGAGGAAGATTGAAGACCACTGCGGGCAGCCTGGACCTGAAGATAAACGGCTTCGGATCCAGAGACAAGCTGTGGACGCGGAGGATGAAGATGGCGGGAGATGACGGGGAGAAGAGGGTCAAGCAACTCAAATTTGAGAGGACCATTGCAAGAAGCAGCTTCGCCAGTCAAGCCGAATATATGGAGAGAAGAGCAAGCAGAATGCTTCAATCTGAATTAAAGGAAGAGTTCACTGAACTTTCAGACCGGTTCAGAAGAATGCTCAAAGTCAATGATGACTACAAGCTGCAGGCTGCAGAAGTGGCAGTGGAAGAGGCAGACCTTGTAAAAGAAGAAGAGACAAAGCTGGTGAAAATAAGAGGCATTGTACAAGCAAACTTGTGGTCAAGATATGGCAAGGGTGAGCTTGAAATGCCAATCATTGCAGCAGAAGAAGCCAATAATTATTGGCTGACTTTGGAAGGATATGAAGAATATGAAATGTTCCTAAATATCTTGGGCAAGAGGATGAAGGAGGCCATATCAGCAATGTCCATATGGAAAAGATGGATCCCTTTGGACTCAAAGAAAGATGTGGAGAGAAGACTTGAGGCCCTGAGAAGATCCCACTACAAGCTTGAGGAAAGGAGGAAATATGAATTTGTCACAGCAAGGTGGAAGTATGATTCCGGAGCAGAGAGCGAGAAAGAAACCACGCCAGCTCAAATGGTGGACATCATTACGGAGGAGGTTCCTTTACTTTGTGACGATGACGCCCAAAATGCCCTAGACGTCAACTTGGAGGACAGTGACGGAGGTACAGTGGACAGTGACGAAGTACCAGAAGAAGCCCTGAAAATAAGCCCTGTAAGCCCTGTGGAAGACGTGGAGGCTGCTGCCCCACTAGAGGCCAAGGAGAGTGAGACTCCAAAACAAAAGTGGCAGGCGACATTAGGTGTGCTAACTGGTGAAGAAGTGTTTGACAGCTGTCCAGCTGCACCCTTTGAACTCACCACCATGGACCCGCTTGGCCCTCATGAAGGGAGTGATGAGGCAAAGTGGGAGGCTACCGCACCCAAGTGGGTGAAAGTGGATATTGGGGTCAAGAAGAAAACAAGCAGCCCTGCACTTCCAGAGCAAGACAGAGGTGAGGAGAAGAGTGCTGGGTTGAAGAGGATGGAAGAAGATAAGACTGTGTGAGCTCTCTGGGTTTGGAAAATGTTAGGGAGAAATATGAGTCCAATCCAAGGTGACGAGTAGATGTTCCGTTTATTTAGAGACAAAAGCAACAAGTCCATTTAAAACAGCATAAAGCAACTCAAGTATAAAACCTTCTCTGCCCTCAGCCTTGTGCTTCGGTACAGAGCTCCTCCACCCAGCAGCGGCCTGGGTATAGTACTGTCAGTTCAAGTCATACATTCATCTATTATACTCTTAAGGCCAGGCCTAATTTTAACACCCTTGATAGACAGCGCTTGTTGCAGCTACTAGTTCTAATAGCTTATCTCAACAAGGCACAGGTGACAACACATTTTGAACCAGGATATAAGAACTCACATCACTAGGCTATATCGAGAATAGGTTAACAGCTGCAGGAGATCCAACCATGGGAAACAGTCACACAGAGTATTCACACAGTTTGACTGAGAAGACAGTTATAATCAAATAACATTTTTGTTCATTACAATGTTTTACTACACACTTCATAATTTCCTTGACAGTTCCCCACTTTAAAACATTTTAAAAGAACCAAAAATATACCATTTACACTTTTCCTACAACAGAAATCAGGTATTCCCCACTTAGACAATGAATGAATTCACATCCCATATGTCAATCTCACTGTCATTAAAAGGAGGGGAAAAAACAAAATAGGCAAAACAGATCATTATAATAATACATTATCAAAGGTTGGACTGTAATCAATAAGTCCAAATAAATGTACATTTTACAAAATGAAATCACCCTTAAACTCACAATACAGTTATGAAAAGATTCACCTGAAACATTTAACTTCATATTCACAAAAAAATGGATCCTTTGACACCATCTATCTATCTATCTATTAAACCAGCAAACTCACTCACACACTCACACTCTCACGCTCTAACGCTCACGCTTATCTACGTTTATCTATTCACTCGCTTCAGCAACTGATCCCAAAGTTCACATGGTATTGGCCATTAGCATTATACCAACGGTGACGGAGCCCAAATTTCATTTCTCCCAAATGAAAACTGTTTATTAGTGTTTTCTTAGCCTGTTGTCAGGGTTACGGTCCGTTCCTGCAGGCCATGGGATCTGTAGCCCCACACACACACCCCTCTCTCACAGTTAGGAATGTGCATTCTCTCTCTCTCTCTCTCTCTCTCTCTCTCTCTCTCTCTCTCTCGCTTTTACCAGGTGCGTTTGATGTGTGTCTCATCTTCCAACGGGTATGAAAAACTATGTGGAGCAAGCGCATTCATACTTCTATTCACATAAATTTTCTGTTAAATTATTTGTATCCATCATAAATATACACTCCTCCATGAGCTGCTCCTTACATTATGATGCTCACACACATTCTCTCGCACGCACCAGTTACAGTAAGGTCTAGTATAACATAGAGACATAAATCAACCCATAGCTTCATAAAATAAAAATCTGTCATAAGAGATTATGCTTAAATAGCTACAGTAGCTTAAATTTAAAAAAAAATCAATCACTCAAATCGCTCACACTTAAAATCACACTATGTCTTTTTTTTCCCCCTTTTCTTAAGACTTAAGAAATTCAATAATGGCAGCACATTTTACTTCAAAATAAATTAGATACATGTACAACTTGACAACAAAACTTGTATTGTTCATACATGTGTGACGACAGTGACTGAACAGCATTTGCGCACATGCTGCCAGTCACATATTGCCTCAAACATGTATCAACAATTATACATACTGAATAGTTAAAAGATAAAGGCATCAATAATTACTTTCCCCACACTCCACTCCTAAGATTCCTTTTTAAACACTGGACCGTTTGGCATACCTTTGATAATGCTATGCTCTGGAGTAGTTCTGTGTTGTTTTTTAATTTCTTTAATGTTATAGGCCTTCCTGATCTGCAGCTTGTAGGTCTGCCATTTTTTAATAAGATAAGATTATTATTTACACACATTGCTTTTAAATGCTATTGTGATGGTGTAGTTCCATACTACAAACCTCATACCTTTCTTGTATTACCTACAGCTAGTTAAAATAGAATTAAATTAAATTGAATACAAATTAATATAAATAGTATTCCTCAATAAACAGTATTTATCAATTAAATGTCATATTGCTAAAATGTACCCATCAGGTAGACTATTGATCCTTCGAAAAATAGAACTCTTGACCTGTCACAGGTCTCTGTTTTAGACTCTCATACAGTAAGCTAGTCTTCACTCGCAAATTAATTAAAATCTGAAATAAAAATATTCCCTTAAATAGTAATGTTCCCTTATCCCCCCTAGTTTGTGAGCAACTTTCCCATAATAATGGATATAGGTTAATGGTCCTGCAGAAACCATCGGCCATACCCATGATCTGGAAAACTGCGAACAAACTTTTGAAAACATATAATACTCAACAGTGGCGAGAGGTTTGATCTTTAACTTCACTTATAATGTGTTACCTAATATTGGACATCAAACCTTGTAAAAAGGCCATCATTAATTAGCAATTTCACATTATTGATTGAGCACCCTGAAACTCTATATTTTGAATACTTACTTGTAAAACCCGAAATGTATTCCTGTTTCAGTATTATGGTCTGTCTCACTCACACACGCAACCCCTCTGCACCTGCCCCCTTCCATCCCCCCTGCCAGCTATTCTGGGAAGAGGAGAAGTGGGGGATAATAGACAGATCAAACCTTTCATATTGGATATATGTAAGTGAGAGTATATTACCGAAATAGCTAAAAATAGCAGATCTACAAGCTCACATGCTCACAAACATTGCGTCGCAAGCTTCTGCCTTGAAATTTTAAACTTGGTGGAGCAACAATGGTCAAATTTTAATCTGAAAGGCCTTTGAAAATACAGCCTGGTCAAAGAACAGGTGTCATTTGATTTGAGATTTTCACAGATGAGACCCCCCCTTTAGGTGCCAGCCTGTTTACTCTTTTTTTGTAGAGAAAAGAACATGCTGTGAAGCAAATATATGAAGCTGTCATATAAATGAAACCACTTGTGGAAAACTTTCAGGCCAATCTCAAATGTATCAACTAAATACGGTGAACTTGTCTTGAAAGTATAACTTCATGCCATGTACTCCTTGCACTTAAACATTGAAAATCCCTGAACCCTCTAAATCCAGACCGTAATTGTCTGGCGAAAAACACCTTCAAAGAATGTATTTACAGATAACCAAAGAACTCTCAAAAGTTTCCAATAAAACCCCAATGGAAACCAGGCTGTCCATTAAGAATCATCATTCTTTAAAATACATTAAACACAATCATTCAAATCATTTCCCAATTAGGAGGAAGCAGTGACAATATTCTTGTCACCCAAATAATAAATACCTCCACCTAAAAATAACACCCAAAAGGAATCACATTCAATCATGTTTAAGAAAATTGTAAATATTACATAGGAGCTCCAAAAAGATTATTAAATGATGAGATACACTTGATAAAATCCTTACTCTCTCTTTCTGTGTCTCAAAAACATCCACTCATGGACACATTCCAACGTCTTGTGTTTAACATCTTGAATAGACATATTCTAGACCATATCTATTCTGTTAATTTGCTTGCGTTATCAGTCTGCCCTTCACTTGAGACATCAGACACAGACCATTCTTCCTTCTCTCTCTCATCATCCTTTCACTCTCTTTTCACGCAGACAAGTTAAAAACACCAATAGACAAATTAAGCATTCACACACATTTTCCCCGCTAGCTTCTTGTTGCAGTTTTATCTGCAACCAGGTACCTTAAATCGGAGATCCTCTCTCCTCAGACAGCCGTCAAATATGATTGTTTGACCCTGCCTGCTTTCACATGTATTTTAATGCTAGCCTGAGTGTTAACTCACCTAGCAAAAGGACCCTTAGGCCAGGAAACTCTCATTCCTCCCTTTAGTACTATACAGAGGCAAGACTCAAAAACAAGTCTTCCTATACAAAGGCCTACAAAACAACAAACAGACAGACAGACATATACCTAGCATACCTATACATAGTATTCCAGTGCACACACTTACTGTTGAACTATCACCGTAGATTCTAACTCCACACACTTTTACTTTTTAAAGTATGATTTCATACGTTTTACTAATGGGGTCATTCTAATCCCAGTGTGTTTTAGATTATTCATACCTTTTGTGGATTCAGATGGTGGTGATTTCTGCAAATCGAGCATGGGGATGGGAGTCATGGGAAAAGAATCATCCTCACCAGAACTCATGTCCATTGAGATTTCACTCTGCTCCTGGTTCATTCCAGCGTCCTCGGGATAAAGAAATAGTTCATCACAGCCAGTTTCAGAATCTGTGACTTTCATTTCTACATCACTGTCCGTTTCTGTACTGTCCAGTTCAGAATCTGTGATGGCATCCATTTCTTCCATGACGTCCTCATCCACACTCCTTGAGATGGAGTAGTGTAGGATTAAGATCCAGATCAAGCCCAGGTTCAGCTCGACTATGGCCTCCTCCTGCAGCTCATTTGCGTTGAGATCAATAGTGAACTGGAACTCAGGCCCAGTGACTTCCTCAGCTACACCTTCATTTGTCGTGGTGACAGCGGCGTTGATTTGTCCTGCTGAGTTCTGCTTAGCTGAGTCAGCGGGATGCAGAACAGCTGTCGCCATGGTAGCTGTGTGGTTGGTGGGTCCTGCTTGGTCCTCTCCTCCCTCTGGCGTAGTTTCTGGAACCGGCTTCGCTGGGTTGTCAGACTCCTCGTTTCTTGCTGCTTCAATGTCGGCTTCTGTCGTGGCCTCCTGTGTTCCGGATCCGAGCACCCCCTTTCCAAGCTTATGGCATACATTTCCGGCAAACAGTTTCTGACCTCGCTTGTTCAGATTATTTCCATCAAAAAGATGCTTGCGGTCCCAGAAGAAATTAAAGTTGCCAATGAATTGCATAGATTCATTGTTACATGCAGTTGCGAGCCACTTACTCAACGCAGATAGTCTACTAAAATGTTCATCTCCCCCTCTCATAGGCGGAAGTGGTCCACTGATGCATACCTCAATGTCATTCAAGGAGCTCAGTGTGGTGAAAAGAGCAGTGAAATCCTGCTTTAGGATTTCCGACTGTTTTTCTTCTGTGTCACATGTTCCAACGTGCATGATGAGGGTCTTCACAGTTGGGTATGAAGTGACAAGATCCAGAATCCTCTCATTCATGTCAGTGACCCTGTCTTCGGGAAAACATAGCACTTTTCCATTTCCGATTCCTTTCACATCTCTCACAGCATCATCTCCAACAATAAGAATTTCAGGGTCAGAGTCATTTTTTCTTCTTACCCTGGTGGGTTCCTCTGACTGCATTGATAGCCGGCTGGGTGATGCACCCTGTCCGGTGTCCTCCAGCAGTGGCGTGAATCTGTTAGCCAGTTGCACACACGGTTGGACTGCATTGTTCTTTTTTCCAGCCTCCTTTCTTTTAGCAGTAGTCCCAGTAGCGTTGTTTCTGGACTGTAGTGCAAGCCAATCATCAGTGATAACCGGGCTCTCTGTTCGGCCTGTTATCCGTGCTTTCATGTCCTTTTGCTTTGCACAAAGTGTCTTATCCAGTCCTCTGCGCTGTTTTAAATGGAATAGTTCAGTTTCTAACACTGCTATCCTCTGGAACAGTTTCTGATAATCCGGATACATCTTGTCTAACGGTTGCTTGAGCACTAGCTCTCCTACTTTGCCTTCCTAAATGAAGTTGCACAAACATCTACTGTACATCACCTCAGATGTCCATATCAGATGTCCATATTCCAGTCCTTGCTCACAGAATGCTTCCTTCTTGATGACCAACAAAAATCTCAGAACCGAATCCAAATGAAGTTATCTGCTCGAACAGAGTAATTCAGCGAGGTGGGACCTCCAAAATGTTAGGGAGAAATATGAGTCCAATCCAAGGTGACGAGTAGAATATGTTCCGTTTATTTAGAGACAAAAGCAACAAGTCCATTTAAAACAGCATAAAGCAACTCAAGTATAAAACCTTCTCTGCCCTCAGCCTTGTGCTTCGGTACAGAGCTCCTCCACCCAGCAGCGGCCTGGGTATAGTACTGTCAGTTCAAGTCATACATTCATCTATTATACTCTTAAGGCCAGGCCTAATTTTAACACCCTTGATAGACAGCGCTTGTTGCAGCTACTAGTTCTAATAGCTTATCTCAACAAGGCACAGGTGACAACACATTTTGAACCAGGATATAAGAACTCACATCACTAGGCTATATCGAGAATAGGTTAACAGCTGCAGGAGATCCAACCATGGGAAACAGTCACACAGAGTATTCACACAGTTTGACTGAGAAGACAGTTATAATCAAATAACATTTTTGTTCATTACAATGTTTTACTACACACTTCATAATTTCCTTGACAAAAACCAGGAGCTCAAGTGGGAGGTGTGAAGTCCAATCTCCAGGGAGCGAAGAAAACTACACTTCCCAGAATACAGCAGCAAAATGGCCGCCCACCTAATTGGGAGCACCTGAAAAGGAGTGGAGGTGAATGAGCATTCAGGCAAACAATCCCCAGGGAGCAGAAGCTCTAGAGAGGGATAGGCTTCACAGACCAAATACCAAGTTCCACTCAACTGAATTCAGCCCAAAGACACCAATGGTTGGTCAAAATGTTTATCTACTTTGTAATGTTTAAATGCTGCTTGAATGTGTTCATGTTTGGCTGCTGGGGTTTAATTTGTTTGCCTGACATTGCAGCATTGCTTTCATTTAGCTTTGAAAGCCCCTTTGTGCTTTAAGTTAAGAGTTTAAAGGGTTAAAAGGTTAAAAGCTGAAATGTTTAACATTAAGAAGATTTAAAATGTAAAAGGTTAAGTTTAAAAGTAATGTCATTGACAAAGTCCGATCTCCAAGCTCAGATCAGTTATCCTTTTCCATTTAAAGGGCTTTTCTATGCTCAAAGGGCTGAAATGGGCTATTTCGTTTAAAATGCTAAAAGTATAAAAACAATTGGAAGTTAAAAATGCTCATTTAACCCTTAAGTTCTGTTCAGATTCACTACACCTTCGTTCTGTTCGGGTCATTTTGACCCGGTGGATATTTGGTTTAAAAAAAACAACACTAATATAAATTTTAACTTAACAAATCATCATGATACATTGACTTTGACTCAATACCAAACAATTCATATGATATATTTGGTAAATGTTTGCATTTCTGCTTTGCTCTATCACATTAAACACTGAAAGAGCTAGGCGTTTTTACCGATTTAGCTGAAATCCATGTAAAAAAAACTACTTCATTTAATACTGGGCAATATTGCTCATGCTTATAGGAAGGGGGGGAGGGTTCGGAATGGGGCTTCGGAAGGGGGGTGTTAGAAGTGGGGGTGACTGTGTGTCTGTGTTTTGGCATAATACTGTGTATTTCTGTGCTTTCGGGTCAAAATGACCCGAACAGCACTTAAGGTTCAAAAAATATGAGGGGGGTGTAGCATGGGTGTAGTGCAAAAATATTTTTTTTACATGTTCATCTCAGAAGAATCTTTAAGGCCAGTGAGTTTCAGGTGGAAACATTTTTAACTTCTACCTTTTTTTTCCAAATGAAAATGTAAAACGGGTCAAAATGACCCGAACAGCACTTAAGGGTTAAAAGCTTACTTATTTGGAATTGCCATGTTAAAAGGTTCAAAGTGCCAAGTGAAAAGGGGCAGATGTACAAGCTCGTAGATCAGCTATTTATGTTTATTCCTTAAATGGATTTAATTGAAAACATGTATTTAAAATGTTGACTTAAAATAATGAATGTTTAAACATTGAGTGATTTAGCAAACTGGTATTATTTAGTCTAAACATTTAAGTGACTTAGTAAATGGTTTGTAAAACAGTTTGTTTAGAGTGTTAGAATTTAACCTTACTGTTTGAAAACATGTGCCAGAAAACATTTAATTGGTTTAATGTCTAAAAGCTTAACCAAATTGACTTAAAGTCTAAAAGGTAAAACATTTAAATACTTAATTACTTACCTTTACCTTAAACACTTTGAATTACCTTACTTACCTTTAAATAATACTTACCTTTAAATAAATTACTTACCTTAAAAGCTTAAATACTGTTTAAAAGCTTAAATACTGTTTAAAAGCTTAAATACTGTTTAAAAGGTTAATATCTTAAATACTTACCGTTTAAATACTTAACCGTTTTAAAAGCTTACTTATTTAAGACATTTAAGTTGACTTTTGAAATCATTGTTTAAAACCAGTGTTTAGAAGAAATGCTATAATTTGTTGTAAATTACATGTTGATAACCAATGTTTCTTTCTGTATTCGAAGGTTAACAACCTGATTACTGATTATTGACCCAGACCAATCAACGAATGAAGCCAACAATTCAAGAAAAGTTGGAAAATAAAGAGTTGATTTGAGTTTGGAAATCTGAGTTGCGTCCTTGTGTCCTTTTGGAGCCAGAGTCAGAGAGGGACTTGACAACCACCCACTTGGAAAGCCTCTACTTAGACAAGGCATGCCCCTTCCTGTGCCCAGACTGCCCACCATAGCATATAAACAGGTTATCCGAGCGACGGAACCCCTCAGTCGCCTGAATATAATGCCTCAAGGCCCTTACTGGGCAAAGCAACTCAGCTGAAGCAGCGTCACCCTGCGTACCTGAAGGGTCATAAGCTGCCAGTTGAATGACCTGGTTAGTGTAGCCTGAGGCCAACCGCTTTGGCAAGAATAAGGGGTTAGGCCAAAGTGCCACCCCTGTGCCATCAGAGTTCCGGCGCATACATGCAGTACTTACCGACAAAGCATGCAGCTCACTCACCCGCTTAGCTGATGCCATCGCCAGAAGAAAGGCCAATTTAAGTGAAGCCCACTTCAGCTCCGATTGCCCTAGAGGCTCAAAAGGTGAGAGACGAAGGGCATCCAGGACCAGCGTTAGGTCCCATGAAGCGTGTTTCACAGCCCACGGGGGGTCATGTCTAGGCCTGTCACGATTCACTCAACTCACGATACGATTCGAATCACGATTCAAGGTTCACGATTCACGATGTCATGTTTTTTTCAACACAAATGTATTTTCCAGAAAAATTAACCCCCAAAAAAATCCAGTGTTTTCTTTTCTTTTAACAATACCGTTTTCTCTTATGACAAAAAAACAACAATTACATTTCAGTTCTCTTGTCTTCTCTTACAAGAAATCCTGTATTTTTTAAATGTTCTCTTATCCTCTATACAGTAGCAAATAGCAAATGACAGAAAAGTGTAAACTTATCAATTCTTAAATGTCAAATCCTGTTCTTTTTTTAAACAACACTCTTACCCTCTTTTCAATACTGTATCAAAGAATGCCTTTTTCCTGTGGTACATAGCAAACCAACTGTACTGTAAGCCAGGCACAAACTAAGGCATAACAACAACTCCTTACCCTCTTTGCAAAATCAATACCGCATCAAAGTCAAGACCTAGTGTCTCATTGTGGATAGACTTTAAAGGTGAAACATCATGCATTTAAAAAGTATTTATATCATATTGTTTATGTCCCAAAAAGGTTTTTCAAAAGGTTTGAGGCTAAATTACCACTCTTGAATAGAGAGCCCCTCTCATTTTTTTCCACTCTCAGAGGATTTTCAGCTGCAGTATAAAATTGGCCTGGGGGGGTGGCGCAGTTCTGCCCGTTGTGTGTGCAGATGCAACCCAGCCTCCGAGATCCTGGACAGGGCTAAAATTCTTGCTGACCCCCTGAAGAATAAAAAAAACGAAATGCATAGAAAACTGCATTTAGACACAGACACACAATACATACACTACAGGTCAAGCCTATAGTCTATAATAAGCCTCATATTGCTCATTGTTCCATATATAATGGTATTGGCAAGGGTAAGCAGGGCTAGCAGAATCATATATGATAAGATAAGATGTTTATGGTCACTGTACAATAGCAGGGTTATCACGATACACAGTGTTTTCGGTGCGGGGACAAATCACGTAACACAACGTTGTCTGCAAAGCACTGCATGCACATTGCGCACCGATAGAAGACCCTGCCCCGGCCCCCGTCGGCATGTAGAGATGAGCCGGTCGCGAACGATTCGATTCTCTTGAACGGCTCTTTTAAAAGAACAATGCGATCCAGATTCAAAATCAACGGATCATCCACTTGGGTAGGCACAGCTCAGCTGAACTCACACAGTTCCAGTTAGTAGCAGTGTGAACATGGAAGCGTTGCGACTAGTTGTCAACAGACAAACACAGACAGTGCATAAAGGGCATGGATAACACTGACACAAACACACTGGAACAATTCAGAAGCACCTACGGTAAATAGAAAATATAACTAGTACACTTGTGTATGTTAATCTGACATTATTAGATTGTTTACTTCTTGGACTATGCCTTTGTGGCAGGTTATTTAATATGGGATTTTGACTGCTTCTTCTGGTTTGGACCTGAAAGGCGGGGAGGGCCATCGCTGATGTCAGCGATGGCAGGAATTCAGGACAGCCTGTTCTGAGAACATGTGAAAAGCTTTTAACATCTGCCTTCCCAAAAACAGAGAAAGACACAATGGTCAGAAATGGGACTTTGTGAGGATAGAAGGTGCCAGTGGGACTTTTTTTTTAAGTCCCTGACCATTTCACCTGGTTATATATTGACTGTGTCAATTCTTGTTTTCACTAGAAACGTTGTTTCCACATTGTAACCAGTGGCAGAGACATGCATCTGACTGTACGTAGCATTGTTGTTGTTAGCCCTTAGCACTGATTAGTGCTATGCTCTGTAGCAGCAAAGTAGACACAGCACTCAACTGCTCTCTTTGTCAATCAAAATCACGGAGCTCTGCTCCTGCAACGAGGCACACTGGCAGCTGTGAGTGAGTGAGCCTTCCTGCTTGAGCGTCCAACATTGCCGTCGGCAGTGGAGCACCCTTCATTGATTAAAACCGGAGCGTTCCCAGCGTTGACACGACGCTCAACGCGCTCGGTGGAGCCGGGGGGTTAGACGTTGACGTTAGACGTTGGTCGAATCGTGATTCGTTTTTTAAAACATCGATTCGAATCGTCCCCTAATTAAATCGATTTAAATAGATTTAAATCGATTCAATTAGGCCTGATTCGTGACAGGCCTAGTCGTGTCGCTTGGCTCCTTGAAGAAACTGGGTCACCAGATAATGAGACCCCACAGTTCGGTTGTCTACCCTGCTATGCCTGGCCAAAATTGCAGCCACATAGACCTTGATTGTTGAGGATAACAACTTCTTTTTCCGCAGCGATAGCAAGAAGCGCAGTATTACTGGCACAGAGCAGCTCTCAGGGACCTCCCTGTTGACCTCACACCATTTTGAGAATAATTTCCACCTATTGGTATAGAGTGCCCTGGTGGAAGGAGCTCTAGCATCCAAGATAGTTTGGACCACCTCCTGGTCGCATAGACTCAGGAGCGGGTCTGGCCCCTCAGGGGCCATACACACAGCTGCAGGCGTTCCGGGCACGGGTGCCAAATGCGGCCGTCTAACTGAGACAGGAGATCCTTCCTGTTGGGGAGGTGCCATGGAGAGCTGTAGCGGATACTGTGCAGCATCGAGAACCTTCTCCTCCCTGGCCATTTCGGAGCAACCAGCAGGAGTCTGTGGTTGCCCTGCTGTGCAGTGTTAACGCTATTAGCGGGAACGGTGGGAACGTATAGAGGAGGCGATCCGGCCATGGGTGTGCCAGAGCATCCTGTCCCAATGGACTTGATGTCTCCATCAGGGAGAACCAAAGAGGGCAGTGTGTTGTGGACTCCGAGGCAAACAGGTCCACCTCTGCTGTGCCGTATCTGTTCCAAATCTCCTCTACTACCTCTGGGTGGAGTCTCCACTCCCCCGAGGCAGGCTTCTGGCGAGACAGAGAGTCTGCCACCACATTCTGCGGCCCTGGCAGATACATAGCCCTCAAGCTGGGAAAGTGGGGGAAAGCCCACGTGAGGAGTCGCCGTGCCACCTGTAACGACCGAGTCAATCTGGTGCCCCCCTGCCGGTTTATGTGGTAGACAGCCGACTTGTTGTCGGACCGCACCAGTACATGCCTGCCCTTCAACCGCGGTAGAAAGTGTTGAAGAGCCAGAAATATAGCAGGAAGCTCGAGCATATTTATGTGCTGGGGAGAAGCGCCCCACCGCCGGCCCTGGGCGTTCAGGGCCTACCCCTCTGGTCCCTCGGGTTTCTGGGGGGGGGCGAAACCCATACCCCCCGACCCCTCTGCTCCTGAGGCGCCGGACGGGGTGGAGGATCTCTGCGGCGTTCCGGCTGCCCGACATTCTGGGCCCTTGGGTAAGGTAAGGTAAGGTAAATGTATTTATAAAACGCCTTTCAAAACATAAGTCACAAGGTGCTGTACAATACATAATATAAAACAAAAACAAAACAAAGCAAAACAGAACAGAACAATATGAGCAATGGAATGGAAATGAATAAGCATCAACAATATAAACAATACAAATTAATAAACATTACAGTAAGCTTTGGGGCCAGCCCATGGAGTGCTTTATATGTAATTAAAGAATTTTAAACATAATTCTACTCTCTATAGGTAGCCAATGCAGGGCAACAAGCACCGGTGTAATATGTGACCTTCTATAGGTGTTGGTTAGAAGTATAGCCGCCGCGTTCTGCACTAATTGGAGGCGGTGTATCGAGGAGCGACTCAACGTAGAAAACAATGAATTACAGTAATCCAGCCGACTGGAAATGAACGCATGAATAAGTTTTTCGAGGTCTTGAGGTGTCAGTAGGGTCTTGATTTTTGCAATGTTTCTGAGTTGAAAGAAACATGTTTGGATCACCTTTTTAATGTGTGGCTCGAAACTCATGTGGTTGTCAAAAAGAACTCCTAAGTTCTTTTACACCTTTGTAAAGTGCACTGTTGATGGGCCCATGGACTGTTTTATGTTTTCATGGATGCCCTCAGGTCCTATGATAAGGACTTCGGTCTTATCTGGATTTAACTGGAGAAAATTGTGTGACATCCAGTCCTTAATAGAAGCTAAACATTCTTTTAAAATAGACAAATTACTGTGGTCTGAGGATTTAAAAGCAAAATACAACTGCGTGATAAGACATATGATTAAAACGACTAATTAAAACACCAAGGGGAAGCATGTATAAGGAAAATAAAATAGGACCAAGAATAGACCCTTGGGGCACGCCATATTTTAACGGAGCAGCGGTGGAAACATGGTCATTTATGGCCACAGCAACACTCCTGTTTGAGAGGTATGAGGTGAACCATTCTAGCACAGACCCCCGCAGACCCACCCATTTCTCAAGCCTATTAATGAGAATGGAGTGGTCTATTGTGTCGAACGTGGCACTTAGGTCCAGGAGCAACAGAACTGAGCACTCCCCTGAGTCTGCCCGCATCAAAATATCGTTTGAGACCCTGAGGAGTGCTGTTTCAGTACTGTGCTTTGGCCGAAATCCAGATTGGAATTTATCAAAAATGTTATTGTTTTCGACTGTTAAAATAAAAGGTAGTTTGGAAATTGGTCTGTAGTTAAAACGTTGTGATGGGTCAAGGTTTGCTTTCTTTAAAAGCGGCTGGATGACAGCATGTTTAAAATAGGCCGAGGGTAGTTGCCCTGCCGCGTAGTTGGCCGAGGGCGGCTGGTGTCGTAACCCTGGGACCGTTGCCTCCCAAACGGGTGGTGCCCCAGAAGGCTGGCATAATGCCGCCGTGACTCACAAGCCTGGAGACTACGCTCCAAGGCCTCTGGTGCTGCAGAGGTGAACAGCTGCCCCGTGACTGAAGGAAGCTTACGGAGGACCTCCCGGGATGCCTCAATGAGTGGGGACTGGGCCAGCCACATCGGCGAGTAAGGGTCAATGTTGACAGTAGCCTGCCAACATCTGTCGTCATATAAGCCAACGCCTCCAGAGAATCGTCGCTCAGGCTCTGGATGGAAGCATCCACACCTGATCCACCCTCTGCACCTGTTGAGGCGTCTGCACTTGAGGGAGCAGCCGCAGCCGATGTCTGCAGGGACTGAGACAAGGCCAATAAGATGTGAGACAGTGAGTTACCTATGCGGCCTACCCGTGATGCTATATCGTAGCTCTTGACCAGAAAATCATCAGTTTTCTGACACTGAGGCCTGGGGCAACGTGAAACTGGACGGAGGATTTCCTCAGGTCTACAGATGAGAGAGGCAACGGCTCTACGGATGGCATGCTGCCCAGCCCATAGGTGGCAGCATCCTGCATGGAGGCCAAGGCCCTGGCATCCGAAACTGGGTGTGTCTGGGACTTGGGGTCCCCCCCAGCAAATGGAGCTCCTTGATTGTTGTGACCAGGGTCGCATTATACCCTGAAAAACCTCATAGCTTGTCTGTCTGTCTGTCTGTCTGTCTGTCTGTCTGTCTGTCTGTCTGTCTGTCTGGCTGGCTGGCTGGCTGGCTGGCTGGCTGGCTGGCTGGCTGGTTGGCTGGCTGTACAGGAAGTGATGTCAGTGTGATGTCAGTGGATCACAGTGATGTGGTACAGAATGACTCATATATGGGCATAAAAAGGATGTCACGTGACATCACTTCCTGTACTGACAAGTCAGACAAGCTACGAGATTTCTCAGGGTATAATAGTCCATATGCACTGTAAAAAAGATTACACAAGAACTACTTAATTCAATTATGGCAACTATTTACACTCAATTTCATTGAGTAAATATTATTGGCTTGAAATTAAGTAAATCTAACTCATATTATATAATTTGATGTAATGCATTTAGTATGGGTAATTTAAATTGAAACTTAACTAAATTAAGTAAAACTTAAAGTTATACCATGTAACTTTTTTTATAAAACAAATCTTAAAATTGTCCTAACTGTTAAATCGCTAAAGTTTTAGAACACCCACTCCGTTATTTTCAGCTTCTAAAGCCTTCTCTTTATATGTTTTCTATGATCCTGGCCGGGGTCCGGTTTTCGCGGAAAAATAACGTCATCTGCGTCATCTGTATACGTTGTGTATACGTTGGCCAATCACATCGCGGATCATACACACATGATACACTACCGGCCAATCACATCTGCATCTGCCGTATCTTCAGGAAGTAGCTTCCCTCAGCTACAGTGTTTACCATGGTGAAGGATTCTTAACCTCTTAATCCCCAAATCCTGGCCAGAAAATTACGTTCTACACCTCCACGGATTCGTATGGTCGCGGTGGTTTTTGCGGCGCAGCTCCGGTGGTCCGCGGCGGTGGTCCGCGACGACTCCGGGCGAAAAACGGACGAAAAAAGCAATACCGCTACTGACCACTAGTTTAGCAACTTACACAGTATAGCTTTAAGTAAAAATATTGAGTTCATACTAGTCAAAAATATTAAGTTAACCTAGTTTTGTGTAATAGCCGGGGAGCCACAGGCCCAAAAGCTCAAAGAATAGGGTTTTACCTGTGACGTCATGACATACTTTTTATTTTTGTTTTTTCTATTAATTTGGTCATTAAGGTACACAGAATGAGAGGCCTGCTCTGCCGGAAACTCTGCGGAAAAAAGTTATGGCCTTTTGTATATTCACTCCATCGACTTAATATACAGGAAACCAAAAAAAATGCTTTAAGTAGCATGTGAGGGGTCAAACTAGGGGTTCTTGATGATTCTGAATCCATTGCACGCATTTGTTTTGCATGAAAAACATTCCTTGGGCTAGAAAACGGACCAAAATAACGGTGAAAAGTGATGACTCATCACTTTTCACAGGTTTGAGAGGCTGAAATCTAGCCCAAGGAATGTTTTTCATGCAAAACAAATGCTTGCAGTGGTTACAGAATCACGAGGAACCCTTAGTTTGACCCCTCACATGCTACTTTTTTTGGTGTGTTTTTTTCCAGTATAGTGAAGTCAATGGGAAACCTTTTACTGCAGTGTTTCCGGAAGAGCAGGCCTCTCATTCTGTGTACCTTATTGACCAAATTAATAGGAAAAACTGAAATTTGGAGTATGTCATGACATCACAGGTCTTCTCTCATTTTGGCACAGTGGCTCCCCGGCTATAAATAGTACTCATACATTTTAAGTTGGTTCAACATAATAATATTGAGTAGATTCAAAATGAAAATAACTAAATTAAGTAAAACTTAAGCAATAATATTGAGTTCATACTATTCAATAATATTGAGTTAACTACTTCTCTGTAAATACAACTTATACAATTTAAGTTAGTTCAACACATAACTACTTCTCTGTAAATACAACTTATACAATTTAAGTAAGTTCAACACATTATTAATGACTAGATTTAAATGTAATTGCAAATAAAAACATCAGGGTAAATCAGAACAATTTTATTTTATTTTTCAAAGTGCATACAGCCAAAAACATACATGTGTGGTAGAGCCCTGCACGGGCCTGAAAAGTGATTGAGGCCCGGCCCGGCCCCAGGCCCATTAGTGAGTTTCAGAAACGAGCCCGGCCCGGCCCGTAAGCCCGTCACCTTATTATTTAATTAATTATTTTCGTGTGTGGCTTTCACTGCTGCGCGCAGCAGCTACACTCTCAAGGGGAGTGCATACTGTCACAGACCACCGAAATTTGCGTCTGAAAGGTCCGGTTCAACTACAAAATGACATCTCTTGCAACTTCTGAAAAGGATTACTCCTAATTTGAGTTCGGAAAGCTGCAAGCACGTTAGAAAGCTGGAACTTTCCCACAAAAACGCTGTGGTCGGAGACATATGTACAGCCCTCTAGCTGTGCTCGTCTTGCGCTGTGATTAAAATAAAGAAGTCAACATCACAACACAAGTAAGAAATCTTCCTCCACCCACCGTTTGTTATGTTACTGTATATCCTCACAGCAGAAAATTAGACATTGATTGATTGATTGATTGATTGATATTGTCGGCTTGCTGTGGTTACAAGCCATCTCGTAAAATACGGAGTATCGTCCAGTTAGCCTACTAAAGTAAAGACGCATTCCGAAATGAACGGATACGGGAGGTCGGGGAATCATTACAGGGTGATTTATTTGAGAAATGACTGTAAAATGGGTGAATCTACAGTAGTGCTCCTAATTTTCTAGTCTCGCTGTGTGAGTCGCAGACATGTCAGAGTTTGTGTGAGTGTGTGACAGAAGAAAAGGCGTAAAGCCCTCGGCTCGCCGCGGCCATTGGCTAATGTACTCATGTCACGACCAATCACAGCCGTGTTGCTATAGATACGGATATAACCCATAGCCTAGTAGACTATAGGCTATGCGAGGCAGCACCGCACTCACTCTTGACTCACTCACACTCTCCATTCTAGCTATGCGCACAGCCGCACACAGAGACGTCATGTGTGAAATTCACGGCGCGAAATGTTCCGAGCATGGTTCTGAGCCCGGCCCTAGGCCCGTTGGTGAGTTTCAGAAATGAGCCCGGTCCGGCCCGTTTTTGGCGGGCCGGGCCCTGGTCGGGTCCTGTCTGGCTTGCAGGGCTCTAATGTGTGGTCTCACATGTCAACATGGCTGAGGTAGAACTATATTTAATACATTAATACATTCAAAGGACTTATTAGGAAACATTTAACGTTAACAAAACACAACAAACAGTTGCCTATTAACTCTTTCTGTGCGAAAACCGAATAATCTCGGTTCTTTTTTCCATTCCAATACTAATTTTTTTATCTATTTCGCTTACCCTGAGCAGCTAGTAGCGACGTGGGTGGTCCTGGCTCCTCCACCGCTTCCCAATGAGCCATTCTACTTGTCCCGATGATTTATTCCATTGAAAATGGTTTAGAAAAAAGTTTAGAGCCCCCCCAAAAAAACGCTGTTTCAGCAAGACGTATTAAGGATTACAAGAACCGACATTATTCGGTTCCTTTAGTAAAATGAATTAAATAATCGGAGGCATCAACGAAGCCCCGGTCTAATTTAGCATCCTAGCACAAGGCCGCGATTCTGTTTACACGGCACGTAATGGGAAGAAAAGGCCGCAGCACGCCGCCCACTCCAATAGAAAAACACATCTTTACAGCGGATTTTCTCCGGATTGTGTTCCGAGGCCAGCAGACAAGTTATTTTGGCGGCTGAATAACTTTAGATCGCTCTTCTAAAAAATTATATAGTCGATTGCTAACTGATAGCTAACTTCCTCCGGCTCGCTAGCATAGCACTCATTCGAGTGAAAAGCCAAGCCAGTTCAGGCTGGCGACCCGGATGTGATAGTGAATGCCTACGGGAGAATGGCTGGCACTCTAGCGGCACCTAGCGGCGCCCGGCAGCTATTGAGTTAATAAAGGGAAAACTTTGTAACTTTGCTAAAGAGAAAAACGTACTGAGAAAGCTATTAATTTGTCACTAGTGTGCTCAAAATAAAAACTCTTATCATTTAAATTGTTATGGTTTGGATATGGCTTTGGGCCTATTATGCTGCGTGTATTATTGTAATGGATCAGTAGGTAGTAGGTACTTTGCACTTGAGCGAGCGGCACTAACGTTCATGGGCACTTTCATACTTAAGATTATCGAGAGGAGGCGGGTCTTAACTCAATCCTGGTGGGTTTAGGAATCACGCGTAAAGTTCAATGCAAAAGACAACTAATGTTATTGTAATTACAACATTAATTCCTAACTGATGGATGCTTTGTGTGCAGATTTGACATTCCCGAGAAGACAGATGACAGCTAGGACGATTAGTATTGGAATGAACCCCATCAGAGATAATTTAAGATTTCATGGTTAACATTCTCAGCAATTAGCCCATTGGTCTAGCTCTTATGGTTATGACAGATGAATTGCAGCAAAGCAGTTATGTACTAGCCTGTATGTAATATCCTATGTACAGCCTGCACCCTGAGGTCTTCCGGGGTCAATAGTTCAAACCTCCAGGTCAGTGCCAGGACAGAGGACAAGGCCTTTTGTGTACATTCCAGACACTGAATAACCCAGAGGGGAGGACTACCTGATTAACTATAACACAGTTAGTATTACGTCTGTTTTGAAACCCATTCTAACCCATTGGCCTTTTTATCTCCCCAAGCCAACCACAACTGTATGAATCCAGTTGCTTATTTTTCTTTGTTTGATCTTGTGTTTTGTTCTTCATAATTTTAAAGTGTTTTGCATTACAAACATGTTTATTTGTACAGGTCTACACAATAATGAAATGTTTAGGAAAAGTACTCTAATATAGAAAGTCACTTGGCCAGTATTTCTCAAACTTTTAATATTCAAGGTGTTCCCTTAACTCTGAAAGTATAAAAATGGAACCAAGGTTCTATTTTTATACAGTCAGAGTTACAGACTTGTAAGGGTCATAGCATAGCAGGGTTTTAACCTTCATGTTACCCCTACAGTTACAGTTATTAGTTTACCCTGTAATCCTCTTTTGGAAACACAGCTGTGCCATATCAGCTCATCAGGCAAGCGCAGATTGGCTGTAGTAAGTAACTAAAATAAGGAGGCTTGTGGTTGGTTAATTTACATGTCTGTCAAGTGTTTCAGCCAATCACCTTTTTGCCACTGGTTACTACTGCGCAGACGCAAGGATATCCCGCGAATATCCAGGAAACAGAGGAGAGAGCACAAAACCAACGGAGCTAAACACAAACACAGAGACAATATTGGATTATTCTGTTTTAATGTACTGTTAAACATAAAAGAGACGATTTTGACCTCCTTCCATCCTATACACCTGCTTGGCATTGCTGCAGCACGCTGTGTACAAGTTCAAGCCGTCTGGTTTTGGTAAGCAATGATATGGACACCATCATCTAAAATTAGTGAGATGACTTCAGTTATAAGACTATCTACTGTGATGCATGTCTTTATCTATCTTCGTTTCATTTTCCCACTTGGTCATCGTTGAGCGTGGCGTTTATTTTCTTGTCTTTGGGTTTGGATAGATGATGTGGGGGAGAGACTAGTCATCGTTTCCATTGTGGTACATTATGCAACCAGCTGAAATAGACACAGAATCTCAGATAGTTCCTTCTTATTGCCTTTTTGTTTGCATATGTTTTTTAAAATGTATAGATATTGTTTGTTGGTAGTATTGTAAACTTGCAGAATAGTACAGATTCAAGGTCTACAAAAATAAAACGCTGTTGACTCACTGTCCTTGTATATACTCATTTCATATGAAGGATAGATGATCTATTAAAAGTTTGCCTAGCAATTAATATAAACAATAACAGGGTTCTACCACCATTGGTTCTCAAAGTGGGGTCCGGGGACCCCCCATGAGTCCATAATGGAGTTCCAGGGGGTCCCCAGCTAAATGACAGTCAGGAACCAAATGTAACCTTATGGGTCTGTAACTCTGAGGGTACAAATGGAACCAAATGGAACCCATTAGGGTCCATTTGGTTCTATTTGTACACTCTAACAGTAAAAACTAGAAAAGGAAATTTCTAAGAAATTTTAAGTGTGCCTGCAGCTCGCAAAGTCTGTGCAACCTTGTGTAGCGGTTGGTGTTAGCATTACCATTACATTTTTTAACATTAGCATTTTTTGCATAAGCTTTAACATTATCGTTTTTCATATAACACCACCCGCATGTCTGTACGACAAACGGTTCATGAGATATAAGGTCACTTCCTCTTTGGTGAGGGGCACTTCCTGTTTGGCGAAATAGGCCCCAATTAAGGTTAAGGACTCTTAATCAAGATGTTTGACGCCACCCACGCGTCTGTACGACAAACGGTTCAGGAGATAAAGGGTCACTTCCTGTTTGGTGAGGGGCACTTCCTGTTTGGCGAAATAGGCCCCAATTAAGGTTAAGGACTCTTAATCAAGTCGTTTGACGCCACCCACAAGTCTGTACGACAAACGGTTCACGAGATGAAGGGTCACTTACTGTTTGGTGAGGGGCACTTCCTGTTTGGCGAAATAGGCCCCAATTAAGGTTAAGGACTCTTAATCAAGTCATTTGACGCCAACCACGCGTCTGTACGACAAACGGTTCACGAGATGAAGGGTCACTTCCTGTTTGGTGAGGGGCACTTCCTGTTTGGCGAAATAGGCCCCAATTAAGGTTAAGGACCCTTAATCAAGTCATTTGACGCCAACCACGCGTCTGTACGACAAACGGTTCACGAGAAGAAGGGTCACTTCCTGTTTGGTGAGGGGCACTTCCTGTTAGGCGAAATAGGCCCAATTAAGGTTAAGGACCCTTAATCAAGTCATTTGACACCAACCAGGCGTCTGTACGACAAACGGTTCACGAGATGAAGGGTCACTTCCTGTTTGGTGAGGGGCACTTCCTGTTACAGAGGGGCGGGGCTTAATCAAATACAGCTCATCCCTATTGGCCGGAAAAAGACAAAAGTTGTGTATGCATTATAAAGTTTAAGTGACGTTGCTAGGCAAAAGTATGGCAGAGTTATGTGGTGCCAAAGTTTCTGGGGTTTTTTCGGAGTCCCCCATTCAAAGTCAATGGGCGTTTTTGCGCGTAGTTTTTTACGAATTACGTTGCCATGGTAACGCAGATCGGAAAGAAAAGTAATAGCACACCATTCCCGGCCGAGCCGCACATTTTGATGTATATATTGCGGGGGTGGCGTAAATCGTGCGGCAGTTATTACGTGCCGAAATTTCCCCCATTCTAAGTCAATGGGGTTTTTTGGCGTCGTTTTTTGCGAATTACGTCGCAATGGTAACGCGGATCGGAAAGAAAAGTAATAGCACCCCATTCCCGGCCGAGCCGCACGTTTTGATGTATATATTGCGGCGGTGGCGTAAATCGTGCGGCAGTTATTACGTGCCGAAATTTGTGGCGACATTTATATATGTAACCTAGAAAAGAAAATTTCTAAGAAATTTTAAGTGTGCCTGCAGCTCGCTAAGTGTGTGCAACCTTGTATGTGTTAACATTAGCATATTTGTTAGCATTAGCATTTGTTAGCATTAGCATTTGTTAGCATTAGCATTTGTTAGCATTAGCATTTGTTAGCATTAGCATTAGCGGTTACGTTTTGCGCGTTTGTGGTGCCCCCTATGGGTCGAAGTGGAAATGCTTTTGGGTATATGTTCAGTATAGCGCCCCCCACTTGTGGTTAAAATTTGGTGTTGACTGGATGTTTCGTTTGTGATTTATGGCTACTTCTTACAAAACAGGCTCCTCCCGCTAACTTTGGAACCCTGTTACGGAAGAACGGTATGGACTATCAAAATATCGTTTAAATATGTTTATCGCATGAGTACATAGATCGTGTGTATCGATTTTTGTGACATTTGGAGAAAATATGTAGGAAAAGGAGCAAAAAGTGTGTTTTGAAGAAAATTCAAAATGGCGGAAAATCTATCCTGACGCAAATGGGCGTGGCCTATATGAGGAGATGCGTCATGACCCTAGGAATCCAGCGAAAAAGGAATTTTAATTTTCCGACCCACGGTTCAAGAGTTACAGGCCGAAAGGTAAAGTGTACTGTTATAGCGCCACCATGAGGCCAACTGACGAATCTTTTTTTTATTTAATCCTTGATAGCATTATAAATCTCCTCTCCAAGTTTTGAAACTGTAGCCCCTATGGTTTACGAGAAAAAAAATATTGAATGTGAGTTTTTGCGATTCCCATTATAAGTCAATGGGTACAATTAATTCACTAATAAATTAATATCAATTAAACGATACAACTTTTCTCTTAGAAAAGTAATAGCACACCATTCCCGGCCGAGCCGCACGTTTTGATGTATATATTGCGGCGGTGGCGTAAATTGTGCGGCAGTTATTAGCGCACCAAATTTGTGGGATCGTCATTAATTAATTAACTAGAAAAGAAAATTTCGAAGAAATTTTAAGTGTGCCTGCAGCTCGCTAAGTGTGTGCAACCTTGTATGTGTTAACATTAGCATCTTAGTTAGCATTAGTATTTGTTAGCATTAGCATGTGTTAGCATTAGCAATATGGTTTCTTGTTTTTAAGAAATAGGCTCCTCCCACAAGTTCCGCAAGGCGATTACGTTGTCCCGTCGCTCCCGGGATTGTTTGTGTTTCGTTTTGAGAGGGTCGTTCCCCCTGAAAAACACGTTTTGGCATGAAACGGTTACGTTTTGGCATGAAACGGTTACGTTTTGCGCGTTTGTGGTGCCCCCTATGGGTCGAAGTGGAAATGCTTTTGGGTATATGTTCAGTATAGCGCCCCCCACTTGTGGTTAAAATTTGGTGTTGACTGGATGTTTCGTTTGTGATTTATGGCTACTTCTTACAAAACGGGCTCCTCCCGCCAACTTTGGAACCCTGTTACGGAAGAACGGTATGGACTATCAAAATATCGTTTGAATATGTTTATCGCATGAGTCCATAGATCGTGTGTATCGATTTTTGTGACATTTGGAGAAAATATGTAGGAAAAGGAGAAAAAAGTGTTTTGAAGAAAATTCAAAATGGCGGAAAATCTATCCTGACGCAAATGGGCGTGGCCTATATGAGGAGATGCGTCATGACCCAAGGAATCCAGGGAAAAGGGAATTTTAATTTTCCGACCCACGGTTCAAGAGTTACAGGCCAAAAGGTAAAGTGGACTGTTATAGCGCCACCATGAGGCCAACTGACGAAATAATTTTTTTTTAAATCCTTGATATCATTATAAATCTCCTCTCCAAGTTTTGAAACTGTAGCCCCTATGGTTTGCGAGAAAAAGAATATTGAATGTGAGTTTTTGCGATTCCCATTATAAGTCAATGGGTAAAATTAATTCACTAATAAATTAATATCAATTAAACGATACAACTTTTCTCTTAGAAAAGTAATAGCACACCATTCCCGGCCGAGCCGCACGTTTTGATGTATATATTGCGGCGGTGGCGTAAATTGTGCGGCAGTTATTAGCGCACCAAATTTGCAAGAACGTTACTTACTTAATTAAGTATGGCCGATTACAATAAGTGTTTTGCCATTGCATGGCAGGCACACTTAACTAGAAAAGAAAATTTCGAAGAAATTTTAAGTGTGCCTGCAGCTCGCTAAGTGTGTGCAACCTTGTATGTGTTAACATTAGCATCTTTGTTAGCATTAGCATTTGTTAGCATTAGCATGTGTTAGCATTAGCAATATGGTTTCTTGTTTTTAAGAAATAGACTCCTCCCACAAGTTCCGCAAGGCGATTACGTTGTCCCGTCGCTCCCGAGATCGTTTGTGTTTCGTTTTGAGAGGGTCGTTCCCCCTGAAAAACACGTTTTGGCATGAAACGGTTACGTTTTGCGCGTTTGTGGTGCCCCCTATGGGTCGAAGTGGAAATGCTTTTGGGTATATGTTCAGTATAGCGCCCCCCACTTGTGGTTAAAATTTGGTGTTGACTGGATGTTTCGTTTGTGATTTATGGCTACTTCTTACAAAACGGGCTCCTCCCGCTAACTTTGGAACCCTGTTACGGAAGAACGGTATGGACTATCAAAATATTGTTTAAATATGTTTATCGCATGAGTCCATAGATCGTGTGTATCGATTTTTGTGACATTTGGAGAAAATATGTAGGAAAAGGAGCAAAAAGTGTGTTTTGAAGAAAATTCAAAATGGCGGAAAATCTATCCTGACGCAAATGGGCGTGGCCTATATGAGGAGATGCGTCATGACCCAAGGAATCCAGGGAAAAAGGAATTTTAATTTTCCGACCCACGGTTCAAGAGTTACAGGCCGAAAGGTAAAGTAGACTGTTATAGCGCCACCATGAGGCCAACTGACGAAATTATTTCTTTATTCCTTGATATCATTATAAATCTCCTCTCCAAGTTTTGAAACTGTAGCCCCTATGGTTTGCGAGAAAGAAAATATTGAATGTGAGTTTTTGCGAGTCAATGGGTAAAATTAATTCACTAATAAATTAATATCAATTAAACGATACAACTTTTCTCTTAGAAAAGTAATAGCACACCATTCCCGACCGAGCCGCACGTTTTGATGTATATATTGCGGCGGTGGCGTAAATTGTGCGGCAGTTATTAGCGCACCAAATTTGTGGGATCATTATTAATTAATTAATTAAGTATGGCGGATTACAATAAGTGTTTTGCCATTGCATGGCAGGCACACTTAATTAAGTATGGCGGATTACAATAAGTGTTTTGCCATTGCATGGCAGGCACACTTAATTAAGTATGGCGGATTACAATAAGTGTTTTGCCTTTGCATGGCAGGCACACTTAATAACTAAGTATGGCGGATTACAATAAGTGTTTTGCCATTGCATTGCATGGCAGGCACACTTAATAATATTTTACCATATAAATTGGGGTCTCAGAGATAGAAAAGCATTTTACTTATGTTTTAGTGAGGAATAGCTTCAGTTAAAAAGTGAGATGTTGTTCGTTCAGATGCTGGAATTTCAACTTCTCTGGGAGGTGTGAATGTCAGTCTCTGTGGGGGATATTTATATGCAAATATCGTGGCCAATGGCATTGTAATACTAAACAATAGGATTTAATGGTGATGTTAATGTGAAAAAAAGAACAGGAAAACTAATTATAACATTTTTTAAAAAATGATTTAAAAAACGTTGCCAAAAAGCAACGCTGGGCCTTGCAGGGTTAATAGTGGGTCCGTAGCCCTTTAATGCATGTCAAGCTGGGGTCTTTGAAATTAAAATGGTTGAAAATGACTGCTAGAGCAGTAAAAATCTTCCTCTTATGGAGGTGCTTGACATATCTTTTCAAATTGTGGCCCATGGGCTGATAAGTATCCATTTGGGGGTCCTTGACATGGAAACATTTGAGAACCACTGTCCTACACAAGTATGGAATTTAATTTCATACTTGGCATGTGGAAACGCCTACCCGGCTTGGGACTCAGGACTTTTTGCAGTGTAAATGGGGCCCAAGTGTTCTGTGTTCTGTTTTTTGCAGAGTAGATAATCTATGGCTACAACCGTCCAGTCATTAATACTGACATTTTAAAGGAGCAAATAGGGCCAGCATTTCATTGTTGTTCTGAGATCTTTTGAGACCTTGTGGATGAATCGTTGATGCATTCTTCAACAGCTTTTGGTCTGCCCGCCACTCCTAGGACCTATATTCTAATTCCCTATATCAGATAACTTACAGTTCTAGTGGAGGATTTGAGCTGTCATAAAGAAACGCCAGTAAACATGGCCCAGATGAAGGACAAAAACGTTGAGGAATAACAGATACAAATTATATATACAGTCTGACATAGTAAACTAGAAAAGAAAATTTCTAAGAAATTTTAAGTGTGCCTGCAGCTCGCTAAGTCTGTGCAACCTTGTGTAGCGGTTGGTGTTAGTGTTTCGTTTTGAGAGGGTCGTTCCCCCTGAAAAACACGTTTTGGCATGAAACGGTTACGTTTTGCGCGTTTGTGGTGCCCCCTATGGGTCGAAGTGGAAATGCTTTTGGGTATATGTTCAGTATAGCGCCCCCCACTTGTGGTTAAAATTTGGTGTTGACTGGATGTTTCGTTTGTGATTTATGGCTACTTCTTGCAAAACGGGCTCCTCCCGCTAACTTTGGAACCCTGTTACGGAAGAACGGTATGGACTATCAAAATATCGTTTAAATATGTTTATCGCATGAGTCCATAGATCGTGTGTATCGATTTTTGTGACATTTGGAGAAAATATGTAGGAAAAGGAGCAAAAAGTGTGTTTTGAAGAAAATTAAAAATGGCGGAAAATCTATCCTGACGCAAATGGGCGTGGCCTATATGAGGAGATGCGTCATGACCCAAGGAATCCAGGGAAAAGGGAATTTTAATTTTCCGACCCACGGTTCAAGAGTTACAGGCCGAAAGGTAAAGTGGAATGTTATAGCGCCACCATGAGGCCAACTGACGAAATTATTTTTTATTTAATCCTTGATATCATTATAAATCTCCTCTCCAAGTTTTGAAACTGTAGCCCCTATGGTTTGCGAGAAAAAAAATATTGAATGTGAGTTTTTGCGATTCCCATTATAAGTCAATGGGTAAAATTAATTCACTAATAAATTAATATCAATTAAACGATACAACTTTTCTCTTAGAAAAGTAATAGCACCCCATTCCCGGCCGAGCCGCACGTTTTGATGTATATATTGCTGCGGTGGCGTAAATCGTGCGGCACTTATTACGTGCCGAAATTTTGTCGGAACACCTATATATATATATACTAGAAAAGAAAATTTCTAAGAAATGTTAAGTGTGCCTGCAGCTCGCTAAGTCTGTGCAACCTTGTGTAGCGGTTGGTGTTAGCATTAGCGTTACATTTTTTAACATTACCATTTTTTGCATAAGCTTTAACATTATGGTTCTTCATATGACACCACCCACATGTCTGTACGACAAACGGTTCACGCGATAAAGGGTCACTTCCTGTTTGGTGAGGGGCACTTCCTGTTTGGCGAACTAGGCCCCAATTAAGGTTAAGGACTCGTAATCAAGTCATTTGACGCAACCCGCGCGTCTGTACGACAAACGGTTCACGAGATCAAGGGTCACTTCCTGTTTGGTGAGAGGCACTTCCTGTTTGGCGAAATAGGCCCCAATTAAGGTTAAAGACTCTTAAACTTGTCATTTGACGCAACCCGCGCATCTGTACGACAAACGGTTCACGAGATCAAGGGTCACTTCCTGTTTGGTGAGGGGCACTTCCTGTTTGGCGAAATAGGCCCCAATTAAGGTTAAGGACTCTTAATCAAGTCATTTGATGCCATCCACGCGTCTGTACGACAAACGGTTCACGAGGTAAAGGGTCACTTCCTGTTTGGTGAGGGGCACTTCCTGTTTGGCGAAATAGGCCCCAATTAAGGTTAAGGACTCTTAATCAAGTCATTTGATGCCATCCATGCGTCTGTACGACAAACGGTTCACGAGGTAAAGGGTCACTTCCTGTTTGGTGAGGGGCACTTCCTGTTTGGCGAAATAGGCCCCAATTAAGGTCAAGGACTCTTAATCAAGTCATATGACGCAATATGCGCGTCTGTACGACAAACGGTTCATGAGATGTAGAGGCACTTCCTGTTTGGCGAAGGGCACTTCCTGTTACAGAGGGGGCGGGGCTTAATCAATTACAGCTCATCCCTATTGGCCATCTAAGTACACACAGCAAGTTTCGAGACGGTACCATGCTGCAAACTGGAGATAAAGCTGTTTAAAGCTAAGCCAATAGGAAGATAGGGGCGTGGCTTAAGAGGGGCGGGGCTTAAGTAATAAGTCCCTATTGGCCGTTTAAGTCCAGACACCAAGTTTCAAGACGGTACCATGCTGTGAACTGGAGTAGTGGCTGTTTAAAAGCCAGCCAATAGGAATACAGAGGGGGCGGGGCTTAATCAATTACAGCTCATCCCTATTGGCCGGAAAAAGACCAAAGTTGTGTGTGCATTTTAAAGTTTAAATCACGTTGCTAGGCAAAAGTATGGCAGAGTTATGTGGCGCCAAAGTTTCTGGGTTTTTTTCGGAGTCCCCCATTCTAAGTCAATGGGGTTTTTGGGCGTCGTTTTTTGCGAATTACATCGCAATCGTATCGCGGATCGGAAAGAAAAGTAATAGCACACCATTCCCGGCCGAGCCGCACATTTTGATGTATATATTGCGGGGGTGGCGTAAATCTTGCGTCAGTTATTACGTGCCGAAATTTCCCCCATTCTAAGTCAATGGGGTTTTTGGGCGTCGTTTTTTGCGAATTACGTCGCCATGGTAACGCGGATCGGAAAGAAAAGTAATAGCACCCCATTCCCGGCCGAGCCGCACGTTTTGATGTATATATTGCGGGGGTGGTGTAAATCGTGCGGCAGTTATTACGCGCCGAAATTTGCCAGAACATGACTGACTTAAGTATGGCGGATTACAATAAGTGTTTTGCTATTGCATAGCAGGATTACAATAAGTGTTTTGCTATTGCATAGCAGGCACACTTAATTAAGTGTGCCTGCCATGCAACGCAATGGCAAAACACTTATTGTAATCCGCCATACTTAAGTCATTAATTAATTAATTAATTAAGTCTTTCGCCACGAATTTCTGCACGTAATAACTGCCGCACAATTTACGCCACCGCCGCAATATATACATCAAAACGTGCGGCTCGGCCGGGAATAGGTTGCTATTACTTTTCTTTCCGATCCGCGTTACCATTGCGACGTAATTCGCAAAAAACGACGCCAAAAAACCCCATTGACTTAGAATGGGGGAAACTTCGGCACGTAATAACTGCCGCACGATTTACGCCACCCCCGCAATATATACATCAAAATGTGCGGCTCGGCCGGGAATGGTGTGCTATTACTTTTCTTTCCGATCCGCTTTACGATTGCGATGTAATCCGCAAAAAACAACGCCCAAAAACTCCATTGACTTTGAATGGGGGACTCCGAAAAAAACCCAGAAACTTTGGCGCCACATAACTCTGCCATACTTTTGCCTAGCAACGTCATTTAAAATGTAAAATGCTCACACAACTTTGGTCTTTTTCCGACCAATAGGGATGAGCTGTAATTGATTAAGCCCCGCCCCCTCTTTAACAGGAAGTGCCCTTCACCAAACAGGAAGTGCCTCTATAACTCATGAACCGTTTGTCGTACAGACTCGCGGCTGGTGTCATACCTTTTCTTTTTTTCTCAATTTTTTTTTCTCAAATTTTTTTTTTCTCAAATTTTTTTTTTCTCAAAATTTTTTTTCTCAAAAATGTTTTTCTCAAAAAAAAATTTTTCTCAATTTTTTTTTTCTCAATTTTTTTTTTCTCCAAATTTTTTTTTCTCAAAAAATTTTTTTCTCAAAAAATTTTTTTTCTCACATTTTTTTTTCTCAAAACATTTTTTTTCTCAAATTTTTTTTCTCAAAATTTTTTTTTTCTCAACATTTTTTTTCTCAAATTTTTTTTTTCTCAAATTTTTTTTTTCTCAATTTTTTTTTTCTCAAATTTTTTTTTTCCCAGAAACTTTGGCGCCACATAACTCTGCCATACTTTTGCCTAGCAACGTCATTTAAAATGTAAAATGCTCACACAACTTTGGTCTTTTTCCGACCAATAGGGATAAGCTGTAATTGATTAAGCCCCGCCCCCTCTTTAACAGGAAGTGCCCTTCACCAAACAGGAAGTGCCTCTATAACTCATGAACCGTTTGTCGTACAGACTCGCGGCTGGTGTCATACCTTTTCTTTTTTTCTCAATTTTTTTTTCTCAAATTTTTTTTTTCTCAAATTTTTTTTTTCTCAAATTTTTTTTTTCTCAAATTTTTTTTTCTCAAATTTTTTTTTCTCAAAAATTTTTTTTTCTCAAATTTTTTTTTCTCAATTTTTTTTTTCTCCAAATTTTTTTTTTCTCAAAAATTTTTTTTCTCAAAAAAAATTTTTCCTCACATTTTTTTTCTCAAAATTTTTTTTTTCTCAATTTTTTTTTTCTCAAATTTTTTTTCTCAATTTTTTTTTCTCAAATTTTTTTTTTCTCACATTTTTTTTTCTCACATTTTTTTTTTCAAAATTTCTTTTTCTCAAAAAAGTTTTTTTCTCAAATTTTTTTTCTCAAATTTTTTTTTTCTCACAAAACAATTTTTTCTCAAAAAACTGTCGTTAAAGTGCGACCCGTCATAACGGCCAAAAATGCTCCAAAACGCCACTAATTAGTCGAAATGGCTGACTTCCTGTTTGGTTTCTGATTGGCTGCTGGCCTTGTGACGTGGGTAGAGCTGCGAGGGCCCGGTCATCGCTGCTTGCAGCTTTAATTCATTAATCGTCCATGACCTTAATTGGGGCCTATTTCGCCAAACAGGAAGTGCCCCTCACCAAACAGGAAGTGACCCTTGATCTCGTGAACCGTTTGTCATACAGACACGCGGGTTGCGTCAAATGAAATAACGCTAATGCTAACACCAACCGCTACACAAGGTTGCACAGACTTAGCGAGCTGAAGGCACACTTAAAATTTCTTAGAAATTTTCTCTTCTAGTTGTAATCCGCCATACTTAATTAATTAATTAAGTCCATAGTTTCGCCACAAATTTCTGCACGTAATAACTGCCGCACAATTTACGCCACCCACGCAATATATACATCAAAACGTGCGGCTCGGCCGGGAATAGGTTGCTATTACTTTTCTTTCCGATCCGCGTTACCATTGCGACGTAATTCGCAAAAAACGACGCCAAAAAACCCCATTGACTTAGAATGGGGGAAACTTCGGCACGTAATAACTGCCGCACGATTTACGCCACCCCCGCAATATATACATCAAAATGTGCGGCTCGGCCGGGAATGGTGTGCTATTACTTTTCTTTCCGATCCGCTTTACGATTGCGATGTAATTCGCAAAAAACAATGCCCAAAAACTCCATTGACTTTGAATGGGGGACTCCGAAAAAAAACCAGAAACTTTGGCGCCACATAACTCTGCCATACTTTTGCCTAGCAACGTCATTTAAAATGTAAAATGCTCACACAACTTTGGTCTTTTTCCGACCAATAGGGATGAGCTGTAATTGATTAAGCCTCGCCCCCTCTTTAACAGGAAGTGCCCTTCACCAAACAGGAAGTGCCTCTATAACTCATGAACCGTTTGTCGTACAGACTTGCGGCTGGTGTCATACCTTTTCTTTTTTTCTCAAATTTCTTTTTCTCAATTTTTTTTTTCTCAAATTTTTTTTTCTCAATTTTTTTTTCTCAAATTTTTTTTCTCAAATTTTTTTTTTTCTCAAATTTTTTTTTCTCAAATTTTTTTTTTCTCAATTTTTTTTTCTCAAAAATTTTTTTTTCTCAAATTTTTTTTCTCAAAATTTTTTTTTTCTCAAATTTTTTTTCTCAAAATTTTTTTTTCTCAATTTTTTTCTCAAAATTTTTTTTTTCTCAAAAATTTTTTTTCTCAAAAATTTTTTTTTCTCCAATTTTTTTTTCTCTAAATTTTTTTTTTCTCAAAATTTTTTTTTCTCAATTTTTTTCTCTAATTTTTTTTTTCTCAAAAAATTTTTTTCTCAATTTTTTTTTTCTCAAAATTTTTTTTTCTCAAAATTGTTTTCTCAAAATTATTTTTTTCTCAAAAAAATTTTTTCTCACATTTTTTTTTCTCAAGATTTTTTTTCTCACAATTTTTTTTTCAAAATTTATTTTTCTCAAAAAAGTTTTTTTCTCAATTTTTTTTTCTCACAAAACAATTTTTTCTCAAAAAACTGTCGTTAAAGTGCGACCCGTGATAACGGCCAAAAATGCTCCAAAACGCCACTAATTAGTCGAAATGGCTGACTTCCTGTTTGGTTTCTGATTGGCTGCTGGCCTTGTGACGTGGGTAGAGCTGCGAGGGCCTGGTCATCGCTGCTTGCAGCTTTAATTCATTAATCGTCCATGACCTTAATTGGGGCCTATTTCGCCAAACAGGAAGTGCCCCTCACCAAACAGGAAGTGACCCTTGATCTCGTGAACCGTTTGTCATACAGACACGCGGGTTGCGTCAAATGAAATAACGCTAATGCTAACACCAACCGCTACAGAAGGTTGCACAGACTTAGCGAGCTGCAGGCACACTTAAAATTTCTTAGAAATTTTCTCTTCTAGTTATGGAAAGTACTGTTTTGTTAATTGTTTTGCCTTAACTGGTTTAAGTAACATAAAAGGTTGAAATGTCTATTATTCCTTTTTTTGTATTATAACCGATGATTCTTTTTACTGCTATTTTACAGATTCATTTGAATTAAGATCAAAGATGGTTCTCAGGAAAAGGAGGATACAAGTCGTACAGAAGACGATCAGAGGTGGTGGTGTTAAACGGTCATTTTTGCAAAACAGATCATTTTTGTAAAACAGTGTTCCACACCCATACTCCAGACTGAACTCTGCTGTCCCTGGTCCATCAACGGAGCCTGTGGGACATCTTGATGTTGTAAATGAAGAGGCTAGCTGCAGCCCTAACGAAGAGACCGCATACAGTAAAGCTAAGACGAAAGAGTGTTTGGGAGTCACTGAAGCCTGAACTGCTACGTGTGTCACTGGAATCTGCAGCACCATCATCTAATATTTGCTTCGTTTGCAAAGAGCACACTGAATATAGGTGCCGGGAGTGCAGTCACACAATCGTCTTCTGTGAAATCTGTGTTAAGGCGACACACAGAAATTCCTTGCATCTTCCTGAAAAATGGAATGTTAGTACCTATTCACAATGTTATAGAAAACAAGACTTGAAGTGATCATTTTGGACCTTTTTCAGACTGATGCCTACTTTCAGATTGAAAGTAGGCATAACTGTTTTTATTGTGTTCTATTCTTGTTTCCCTATACTATAGAAAACCAACTATGAGACAGCCTCCTATGGTTTTGTGCTGGATTTATCTGAGGACCACAGTTCCCATGCTATATACACGAGGGAGATGAAATTTGTTGTGAACACTTGTTTGTTAAAAATATCCAAATATGTATTTTATCTGCAGATCCATCCATGCCCCCGTGACCCTATTTTGGATAAGAGGTTGAAGATGTATGTATTCTCAAGTAACCATTTCTCTCTTCCTCATTGATAGGCCAGCTGTGCAAATTCACAGTCTGTTTTTGCCAGTGTGAATCCGAGCCATGTACCCTGCTAAGGTATGGACTCTGGCCGGCATCACCCGAAAAACCCCAGGCAGCCTTTTCAATTGCTCTTCTAGAGCTTTTCCACAATCTTTCACTAGAGTGCCAGGTCTCTGTTGAAGGGTTCTGCAACACACTACGCTGGAAAAACAACTTAACTCTTGCAGAGGTAAAGTAGATTAATATTAATTAAAGTTGTACCATGTAACTTTTTTTATAAAACAAATCTTAAAATTGTCCTAACTGTTAAATCGCTAAAGTTTTAGAACACCCACTCCGTTATTTTCAGCTTCTGAAGCCTTCTCTTTATATGTTTTCTATGATCCTGGCCGTGGACCGGATTTCGCGCCAAAATGACGTAATCTGCATCATCTGTATACGTTGTGTATACGTTGCCCAATCACATCGCCGATCATGCACACATGGTACACTACCGGCCAATCACAGCGCATCTTGAAGTGGGGTCGCCATATTTGTAGTCGCCCGTGTGTCTCTTTACTCAAAAGGTAATCTCGCCTACCAGGCAGGGTGAAGTAGTCCGTTTCTCCGGAATGCCTGAACGCACAGGAACCAGGGACCCCTCTAAAGATAGCTCTCGGCGTTGTGGAGGCAGACGCGGGGGTGTGAAAAACGGGCGAAAGACGCGAACGCGACCGCGGTTTGCTATAGGGCTACTGACCACTAGTTGAGCATCTTACACAGTATAGCTTTAAATGAATGCACTTTCTGTATCCTATATAATTTGTTTAGTTGACTAGTTTACGACCCGGCCATCAAATTATTGGCTTAGAAATGCCTAAAAAACCAACAAAAAACTCCATGGATTCAAGGAATAAATTGGTCGCCTGTGCAACTGTGCATAGCTGGGTAGGATGGGATCAACACATGTGTATTTTAACAGTTTAAATCAGTTATTATGGTAGTACATGGAGAGATGTTTTCTGAGGTGGTACTTGGCGTAAAAAGTTTGAACAACTGCATTAAACCAATTATTAAAAAATGTGTTCACTGCTTAAATAGGTCAACATGCTGTACCGAGCCCTGGTGGGAGAATCTATCTCTCAATTTCGCCACCATTATTACCGGCGCCAGACTGCCTTTGATGATGGCACCATATGCCCTGCATGTCCAAAGGTTAGAGCATGTTCAGGCAGCATAACAAATTATCATTTGCAGCTTTTACAGAGACTTATTTATTTACAAATTACACATCACATATCATGGTTTATTTAAAAGAACAACACATCAGTACCAGCTACTCAAACATTGTGTGTTTATATTTCAGACTGACGGAGAGGTAATTGTCTCCCTGGATGGAAACTTTGGTCTTGTCAGGAAAAAAAAAGCTCCGGAAAAAGTACAGGTAAGAACTTAGCTGATTACGAGTTGACATGAAATGGAACTGTATCTGCTGTGCTGTCGTTGAAATAGTGGTCCATACATTTTCTTTATTTCAGCCGAGGCGTTGCATGGCAACTGTATGTTTGTCAGGGTGGAAGATGTGCAACAGTTTTTGCTCTCCCATCCTGAGGGTTCCAAGCCAAGTGAGGTCAGTAACGTTTCACCTACTGTATTGCTCGCTGTTAGCTTTGAGGAGTCATTATAGACCTTGTCAAACTTATAATCTGCTTGTATTACTCAGGACTGCAGCAACTTTAATAGGTGGCGTAGCAAATAATCTATCATGGAATTATTCAATAGTACCATCTAGGCTTTATTTTTGCCTTGTTACTGCGCCGAATAATGTATATTGGCCTGGAAATTGGTATAGATGTTCTGGAAAAGTTTTGGAAAAGTCTATGGGAACCCTGTTGTACGTGCAGTAAGACATGACATTAACCTATATGTTTCAAATAAAGCTGACAATTTCTGATTGTAGATGTGCAGCTCCATCTGTGACCGCTCGTGGCGTTTTCAGACACAACGGGCCATGGTCATTTTTCTATTTTTTACATTTTATGAAAGTACAGAATGTAAGCTTTCATATGATGTGTCATTCATTGAAATTGGACAATATTTGTTGATCCAGAAACAGCAAAGGAGAGAAAATGCCCTTCAAAGAATTCTCATTTTAACACCTATTCCAGGCTCAGAAAATGGGAGTGACATAGTAGTTAACCCCACCTCTAACCACTCCCCCAACCACTCCCCCACTAGCTGTCAACTGTCTGTCAATACTTGAAACACATTTCACAAGACAGGCCTTCAAGCCAGTAGATCAAATAATACTCATGAATGGTATAAAGTAATTAAGTAAATGTACTTGAGTAATATACTTAAGTATAATTTTGAGGTAGGTATTTGTTCTTACTTGAGTATTTCCAGTTTCCAATACTTAGACTCTACTACACTGAGAGCGTGTAGATCTGCTATTTTCAAATTAGTATTTTATACTTTTTGAAAACAATTTGAAATGAAAGATGGCTACTTCATGATGTATTAATAGGCTACTAGTAGCCTACTATTTGTACTTTAAGTACATTTTGATGGAAATACTTTTATACTTTTTACTCAAGTAAATTCTGAATACCAGACTTAAACTAGTAACAAATATTTCTGCATTATAGTATTGATACTTTTACTTGAGTAAAGATCTGATTACTTTTCCCACCACTACTCTCTTATTTCTTTGCCCAAAAATGCGCTATCCTCCCTCTCTCTCTATCTCTCTCTCTCTCTCTCTCTCTCTCTCTCTCTCTCTCTCTCTCTCCAAAGTGACTTTACCAGTCGCTCTAATTCACCCGTCATCTCTCTCTCTCTCTCTCTCTCTCTCACGGGGAAGTTCGAGTAGCGACGCAACATGTTTTGTAACATGATGGAGATGGAGAGAGGGACAGAGTCACAGAGTGTGGCCGTATGAAATGCATGCAATAATAAGAATAAAGTTAATCTGGCGTTGATTTTAAACCAATTGAACCCCGGATCCTTTGAGCTAAACCCATCGAGCCATGACAAAGAAAGAGAGAGGGGGGGAAGGTAGTAGAGAAAGATAAAGAGAAAGAAACGTTCCTCGCAAGCGACTCCTCTACAACAGTGAAGCTGGACTTTAACTTCGCCGTACGACATGTTGCATTCTGAAACTAGTTGATCTATACAACACGTCGCATTCGCGACGTGTTGTGAGCTTGTAGATCAGCTCTTTTCACCACGCTAAAACTTGCAGGAGGACTGAGATAGAGTCACCGCCGCTGTGATTTAGGCAAGGCGTTCTGTTGTATTCTGGTACATTCACAGCATTGTAAGCCACCACCACTGATTCTCCCCTGTGTCACTGTTTTATTTTTCGTCGGGGAGTGCTGTAATCAGCGCATCGCCTGATTTTCGCCTCCGTTTACTGGCTGTCCTGTACATTAAAAGCTTTAAGCAAGCGTGCTGATACAAAGTGAGTTGCAAACAAGCCATTATAAGAAGATACATTGATACTGTTGTGTTTACTGTTTAGAAACACGTGTGCTTATGGGCAGTGCTCGGCCAGTGGGGAGAACCACCGGAGAACAATTAGGCGAGACCAATCGCGAGCACTCTATTTAAATATGTAGAGGAATGTTCCACCCCCAAATAACTACGGAAAATGTCTTAAAACACAGCCATGTTTAAGACTATAAAACGATGACTGTATGAATGTAAAACGCCTATCTGTTGTTATTAAAACCCTCATCAACATTCAAACTGTTTTATTATGCCTAGAAACGAAAAAGACAAAAAAAATAAAATCAAATGCATTTTGTTCTATTGTAGAAATCCCTTACTGCCGAGTTGTGTCTGAAAACTCTGTGAGTGGTCATTCTGAGATGGGAGAAGGCGCAGAAGGTGTCAAGTGTTGCAGAGGAGGAGATGGACACTATCCTGAAAGAGGCACAGGGTACCACAGGTACTATTATTTCAGGTAACTATTTGGCTAACATTTGTTACCTCTGGGAAACTAATCCTATCTTAACTTTGGATTTCAGAGCAAGATGTTTTGACCAAAATGTCTACGTCCATTTTATGTCCATATATGGAGATCTCTGTAGGACCCGTTTTGACCATCTGTTTGCCTGTGTCCATTTATGCCCATACATGGAGTTATCTGTCTGTCTGTGTCCATTTCATGCCCATATATGGAGATCTCTGTAGGACCTGTATTGACCATCTGTTTGCCTGTGTCCGTTTATGCTCATATATGGAGATATCTGTATCTGTCTGTCTGCATCCATTTCACGCCCATATATGGAGATCTCTGTATCTGTTTGTCTGTGTCCCTTTATGCCCATTATGGAGATCTCTGTATCTGTCTGTGCATCCGACTGTGTTGCAGACACAGTGCTGGTTCCCCCTTTAATGCAAACCCCATTATACCTGTTGTCATAGGACCCGTTTTGACCATCTGTGTGCCTGTGTCCATTTATGCCCATATATGGAGATATCTGTATCTGTCTTTTTGCGTCCATTTTATGCCCATATATGGAGATCTTTGACCATGTTTGCCTGTGTCCATTTATGCTCATATATGGAGATATCCGTATCTGTCTGTTTGCATCCATTTTATGCCCATGGCGGGGAACGCGCGTGCCTAATTTGAAATAGGGAATGAATGCCCCACTCTTTAATGCAAACCCCATTATACCTGTTGTCATAAGAGCCGTTTTGACCATATGTTTGCCTGTGTCCTTTTATGCCCATATAGGAACATCAGAATACGTAACCATGGCATTTTTTGTTGACTCATGTGGTGTACGTGATCTCAGAGCCTTTTATGAAGTGATGTCACAATGAGTCAGCGCTTGCGCCGATTTCCTCCGGAACAGCCTGATGTCAACAATCAGCTCTGCATAAGGAGATTCCGAACGTTTTGCGCCGGTTTCGGAAAAAACGCGAGTCGGGTCGGGTCGAGGCCCGGCACTGCACTCCGCACGGCGGCGGGGAACGCGCGTGCCGAATCTGAAGCCGGTGGGACGAACGGTTCTCGAGATACGCGGATTACAAACAGACACGCAGACAGACAGAGATTTGTCGCATTTATAGATAGACTACACTAGCATTTGGAATTAGTGATGTTTCGAGACGATAACCAATATTTTGGGGGTAGATATTTCGATAACGATAACGATAATATTGATACTGGATATTGATCGATAATATTGGGCCAATTTTGCTTTCGATATCCATATCCAAAATTGCTCTAGCAATATAAAATTTGCTTTTGATATCGATCGATATTTTGATATAAATATTGATAGGCACATCTCTATTTGGAATGTTCCACCTGGCACATCTGTACACCTTACAGGCACTGCCACAACTTCACATTCTAGCCTTTACTGGTGGAAATTCCAGCCACAGCAGTTGGATCTCAACACTTCACATTATGCAGAATAGCATTGACACATTATGCCCATGACATGTCACACCTTTATCAGTTTTAACATAAACATTTTCCTTTGCAGATTGCGTACTGAGGAGTCATCGAATGCAGATGAAATGCAGTAAGCCAAAGTATTCAGTTTCAATTCTCACCATGGATGCACTGCAGCTGCAGATTTAACACTAACTTCATGTTTCTTGTGCTTAGGGTAGAGCGTTGTCTCCAGACATTCGAGAGACAACACAATATCAAAAGATGGCATCAATCTGATGAGGTGTTCCAGTCAACACTGCAAGCTGGACCAGGAAATCAGGGCTGATCTGCTTCTGAGAGCACACACTGAGGCAAGGGAGAGAGGCACTCTACTCCAGCTCAAACGCAAATACCCAGGTAGAATAACCACTACATACATGAGCCATATATCAAATCGTCCGGCTTCATCAAGAAGTTTGCTTGCTTTTTGCTGAGCGGTTTTATTCTATAAATTAATTAAAATACCCATTTTTATGTTAATTGGGGAAATCTCAATTTCAAATACCTTTCTCATAGAAACTATGTGCTACAGAGGTTACAAACCATTTTTAAATACTTTTTTCCAAAAATTACATTACATTACTTTACAAAGAAAACATTACGAAGATCAGCCTTACAGTAGCACTATAATTGTCCTCTTTACATTTTGCCTTATGTAACTACTGAGTTGTATGTATGACACATTGGTGTAGATCCTTACCTTTCAGCCTATCACAGGCATACATGTAAATAACATCTGTTTGTTTAACACATACAATCCCCAAACGTTATTGCTTTAGGACTAACTGAAAACTTGTCTTGGTAGGTAATTCTGATAGTCTGATTCTTTCTTCTGTTTATTATAAATGCTGGGGTTCATGTGGTTAATGCATTGCTATTCAGGTCTAAACACTGATTCTGATGGTTTTGATTGATTGATTGAAGAATTTATTAGAAGTTTGCAATAGAAAAAAGTACAGTTTCATGACAGTACAAATCACTGGTACAAGGTCAACTAAAAGGAGATCCTAGAAAGCCGAGGCTTATTTCCACAGGAACCACACTTTAAGTATCTCATATAACATTGAAAGACAGACGGATAGAACATAGTACTTTATCTAGGATAATATCAGTTTCAAAAGCATAACATCAAATACAAAGGCAGAAAAAATAATAATAAAAAAGGGGGGGGGGGGCATGGGGGCTTAGTCTATTTACAAGTCACGGGTAAGTCACAGCTGTCTGAAGGTGACTTTTCATACCAATTTTGAAGGAGGCTAGGGATTTGCTCTCCTTTAGGGCTTGAGGAAGGGCGTTCCACATGTTGATGGTGTAGCAGGAGAACGAGTTAGAGCCTTGTTTAGTGTTAAATCTACGTTGATGATGATTAGTGGAGCTGCCTCTGGTGTTGTGGTCGTGAACATCCTTGACCTTTAAGAAGTAGTTTGTCAGGTACATGGGAATCTTGGAGGTGTAGTGTATCTTGTACACCAGGCCCATTGCAAGATGCTGTACTCTGTCAGCTACTTTGAGCCATCCCACGCTTTCGTGGTGATGATCGGTAAGGTGGGTCAGAGGAGGGAGACCAAGCACAACCCTAATTAGTTTGTTTTGGGCTGTTTGAAGCTTTAACTTTAAGGCGGCTGGGGCGTCGCGATACCAGACAAGGACTCCGTAATCAATGAGGGGCCCAATAAGAGCTCCTCCTAGTGTCTTTCGGGATTTAGTATTGATCAGCGGGGCAACCCTTTGCAAGAAGCGAATTCGTTGGTTGACCTTGGTGGTCATTTTTTCACTGGATAGGTTAGCCTCCAGGATGCAACCCAGGTAGCAGATGTAGTTTTTTCTTTCTATCACAGTGTCACCTACTTTAATTGTGAAGTTCTCAGCTAGGCTAAGTTTCTGACTAGATCCAAAGAGGATACATTCAGTTTTGCCTAGGTGAATTGAGAGTCTGTTGTCGTTGAGCCAGGTGCAGATCTTGTTAAGTTCACAGTTAAGGGCCTTTTCAACCTGCAATAAGTCACTGCCGGAGACTAGGAGAGCCGAGTCATCCGCGAACAGAAACAGATTGCAGTCACAAGCAGATGACATGTCGTTTACGTATATTAAGAACAACAGTGGTCCTAGTATACTCCCTTGAGGTACTCCACAGTTTACTGGGAGGGGGGGGGGACAGGGTTCCGTTGACTTCCACCATCTCTTCCCTCCCCACCAAGTAAGAGTGCATCCATCTCACTGCTGTGCTATCAAGACCAATAGCTTTGAGTTTTTCGATCAGAATAGAATGATCGACGGTGTCAAATGCCTTCTGGAGGTCCAGCATGACCATGCTGCAATATTTGCCATCGTGAATTTCACGTTTGATGTAATCATTCAAATAGATGAGGCATGTATCTGTGGAATGGGACTCTCTGAAGCCAGACTGGAACTCGTAGATCAGTTTATTCTCTTCAAGATATTTAGCCACCTGTTCATAGACAATTTTTTCCATTACCTTAGAGATGGAACTAAGGATTGAGATTGGCCTGTAGTTGCCAGGGTCAAGTTTACTGCCTTTTTTGTGCAGGGGGGTTACCTTAGCTAATTTGAAGTCCTGGGGGACATAACCCTGCTTGATAGATAGATTAATAATATGGGTAATGATTGGGGCAATGGTGGCAGCTGAGTCTATGAGAAATTTGGGGGCGATTTTATCATGGCCAGCGGCCTTGAATTGAGGTAGGGTGCGAAGTTTTTTAAACACTTCATCAGTTGTCACGTGGTAAGTTTAAAATTGTCTTTGCATACCCCAAGGTTCCTGTAGAATTTCAAGATGTGCCTAACACCAAACAGCCCAGATGGAGCGGGCAGTTTATTGACCAGATTTTTGGCCATGGAGGTGAAATAGATGTTGAGATTTTTGGGTACATCGAGACTGTCAGTGAGGAGGGTTATGGGAGTTTGGATGGATATGTTGCTGGCTATGGATCTAAGTTTAGCACCACAGCCTAGCTGGGTTTTAAATAGCTTCCATAGGTCTCGTGGTTTGTGGATGTTTTCCTCAATTTTCTCATCCAAGTAGTGTTTTTTGGCAGAAAGGATTAAGGAGGTTGTCCGATTTCTCAGTTTATTAGCCTCTAAACTGACTATTTCTAATCTGGCTTCAAGGTGTTTATTGGGGCCTTTTTTGAGTTTGTGATTATATTTGCGTTTCTCAGAGTATTTTTTGTCTCTGAGTTTCATTGATTCACAGATTTCCGAATTCCACCATGGCTGTGAGCGGGCTTTAACCCTGACCCTACGCAAAGGAGCCACTTCGTCTAGGGTAGTGTTGAAAATGGTTTTAAAGCCCAGCCAGGCTTCATCGACCTGAGTGCTAGCTAGTACTGGGGACCAGTCAGATTTCTCCAGTTTGTGATTAAAGGCTTCGCTAGAGTAGGTTTGGTCTTGTTCAAATTCAGCAAAAACTAAATTCTGATGTGGTTTATCAAAGTTAAGCATGAGTTAATAGTGTGTAATCACTTTGGAGAGTTTTCAGGACAGTTTAAAGATGTGATATAACATGTTTGAGCTCTACAAGCTGCCAGTAGCTTAATATTAATAACAGCCTAACAACATTGATAATAACACAGATACTATCTGTTTCTGCTAGACAGTAAATAGTAATATTTCATGGTCTCTTTTCAATCTGCAATGCTTGCTTATTAACCAGGATTTCCAAATTCAGTTGGGTATTATTTCAGAGATTGTGTTTATTACATACACTGTCGTTTTCCCTTCACTGTGGCTAGAGTCTCATTGTGTTTTGATGTCCTGTTGCAGATGGACAAGGCATTGCTGTGAGGCTGTCAAAGCAAAATAACAGCTGTAACGGGAGACTGAAAAAAAAACATTGCTGAGTATAACGGCCTTCAGTGGCCCCCGCAGATGACCTCGCTCCCATCACAGCTGGACTTCGATGAAGCATACAACGTCTCCTTTCCTGGGTATTTGGCTCTGGATGACACTGAGTGTATTTCAAAAATCACATCCGTGTAAACTAGGGGTGCAACAATATCAAACCGATTGGCCTTGTACCGAACCAGACAGCCCGTACCGAATGAACCGAACTTGATTTTCATTACATTTTTTCAATAGAGCTTGCAACATATTAAGCTGGTGCACCTTACCCAGTGGAGCGTGGGGAAGAGGAGTGCTTTAAAAAAAAAAGATGGTAATGAGTCAAACAGAGCTTTATTTATTTTTTTACTGTACCGAAACCGTGAGCCAAAAACCAAGGTTTGATCTGAAAAGTGGGCTAAATGAACCGTTGCACCCCTAACCAGGTTGCACATGAACTGCTCACAAAAAATAAGTAAACCTGACTTCAGTCCATTATATTTCTCTCATAATACTAATCATCAGTGTTTTATATCATTTTAACGCTTCCAGTGCCAGCCCCTAGATGGCGCCGTTGGAATGCCAGACTTTCTCCCATAGGCGAGCGCTTCAGCATCCAGGGGCTCACGTTGCAGTGACGCGCGTGCTCACGTTCGTGCACATCATGGAAAGGTCCCGGATGTTAATGCTAACAGAATAGCTATTCCCATCTAGTCATTTTAAAGATCATTTTTAGGCGATTTCGCCGTAAATAAACCTCGGCGCGCATCCCTAAAAACACAATCCAGAGATATGGGCCTCCAAAGATGTGGTTTTTCATTGGATTCGGCGGCGATTCGCGGCTACGTTCGCGGCTCACGGCCGGCATGGCTTCCCCAGGATTTGGACCACTGGATTTTAAATTTAGGCCCAGGCTTCAGAAGGCCTCGGATCATTTTATTCATTTCATTAAATATCCCGAACATGTTCGGGATAGGCACACTGGACTACGTTCCGGAAGCGGCGCTGAACATTTGGTGAACATTGGGGGTCTCAAAAATGTATTTTAAACCATTTTTAATGGAATATATCGTCGGACCATGTAAAATGGCTAGCTGGCTAGCGTAGGACGAGCCAGGACCACCCACGACTATACAAGCAGCTCAGGGTAAGTCAATTAATAAAAAAAAAATTGTATTGGACTGAAAATATCCCGAACATGTTCGGGATAGGCACTAAATGAGTTAAGCATTGATTCGTGACCTTTACGAAGAGCTACAGCATGGTATGCATTAGGCAAGTCAGCCAACGTGGTTCTGTTGGTCACTCTAGCACAGGGCTACTCAACTTAGGAAGGCTCAGGGGCCACTCAGCAAAATACCAAGAGTCCAAAGGGCCGCAACCTAAAAATGACGGTCCTATTTTGGACGTTTACAATGATTTTGTAACAGGCTTCATGACAAGCTTAATAATTAGTCTTAGTAAACACACAGAAAACAGCCACATTTCCATCTATATAAGCCAGGCCAAACCTCATGGAATGAAGACATTATCGAATTTGATCAAATTAGGCTTTATTCACAAAATGTGAAGTAAAGATTAACAGAACTGGTTCAATCGTTTTGTAACCGCCCCTGTGTCTGGGTATGCAAGGCTAGTGAACTTTGGCAATGTAAAGGTATGTTTTCTCATGCCAATAACGCTCCTTTTCATTAATAGGACGGATTTAAAATAAATAGACGTTTATACTTATTATTCAATCACTCAAACCCCAGCATCCCTATTCTTGGGGGACATTCACCAAAAATAGCCGATCTACAAGCTCACCACAAGATGCATTGGAGCTTGTAGATCGGCTAGTTTTGGTCAATCTCCTTCAATGAGCAGTTAGTTGTGTTTAAATTACAAAGCTCAAAGCATCAAACTGTTTAACTGGCTGAGTTGAACTTTACTTGAGTTATTTTTCCATAAAACAACAACTCTTACCAAAAATAGCCGATCTACAAGCTCACAATGCATCTTGTGGTGAGCTTGTAGATCGGCTATTTTTGGTGAATGTCCCCCAAGAATAGGGATGCTGGGGTTTGAGTGATCATTGAATAATAAGTATAAACGTATATTTATTTTAAATCCGTCCTATTAATGAAAAGGAGCGTTATTGGCATGAGAAAACTTCCCCATTTGGGGTACAAGCATAGTTCCCTGGCTGCTACGATCTGTTGGAATGTGTGTGCACTGTATGTCGGTGCTGACTGGCGGAGCCGCGGAGGCAGAGACAAGCACAGAAAGCACAGAAAACATGATGGTCGCGAGCGTTCATATCGCACGACCGTCATGCGTCTCCACTCCAGTGAGCCCGACTGTGGTTGTCTGCTGCAAAATCTCCGCAGATTTGTCTGTCTGACCGTCTCGTTGTACAATAGATCTAGTGTAGCCGCCGCGTAGCCGCCAGCATCTCCGCACTACTGTGTTCAGGCTGTGTTCTGTGCATTGACTGCAATCGCTTCCTGACTACGGAGTCCACCGAGGCTCAAACATCACCGCATTTTGCGTTGCGCGTTAACTTTGACAGGCTTAGAAAAATCATATTTTTATTGGTATTGCCATGACGGGCCGCACAGACAGGCGGGCCGCGGGTTGAGTAGCGCTGCTCTAGGGACTCACAGCAGGCCATTCCATCCTCTCCACTCCCAAATTCTTCAGGTACTCTTGATTATCCTGGGGTTGAGCATTGTCATCCTGGAGGATGGCATTAGGTCCCAATTTTCTGGCAGAACACATGCTCAGGTGCTGGTTAAGCACACATCTGCCAGCACTTGAAGCCCAAAATGAGAGTGAATGCTAGCAGAACAGTATTAGAGGCCATTTTGGGGGAATTTTGGTTGGTGCTCCCCCACAGGTTTGCCTATGTTGCTCATTCTACGATTGCACAATGCATACCATGCTGTTCCTTGTTGTAAAGGTCATGAATCAACAAAGAAAATGATATAAAAACACTACTGATTGGTATTATTAAATGGGAGATAATAATGGTCCGAAGTCAAGTATCCTTACTACTTGTGCTGAGTTTAGTTCCACCATCATCTCTCCCTGTGTGTGTCCGCCAGACGGTTTCAGACATGCCCAGAGACACACGGACACAGGGAGGGAGGGACACACTAAGCCATTCATTGAGAGCGGCACACCGCTCTAAAAATACACTAGTCTTTGCTTTGCCAATTTATGTACAAGCTCACATGTAATGATTTTCTAAATTATTGTTTTACCCGGTTTATCTTTATAGATGGAAGAGGGTGATGTGACACGGTCTATAAAAAGACGTGCCATTGATGCACTACACCTGAGGAACCGGGCTACTGAGGAGAAGGGGTTGCTTCAGCGGGAAATGAACAACATGATCCAACACCTTCAACAGCAGCATCATGCTGCAGGGATGCATGCTGCCAGCATGCATCCCTGCAGGCATCAAAAAATTACACAATTCACCCTGGTGTTAATGCTGTTCTTGCTGGCAGCATGGTGCATTTGGAGAGGAAACAGCGTAATAGTGGAGGCAGTAAGGCCGAAAAATAAGTTGTTAACTTCAAGTCATGATGCAAAGGTCCCCTTTGGTATGGCAGTACCTTAGGGTCATAGGAAACAATTTATCCAAAGAGACAAGTTAGATCACCCTTCATTTTCTTTTTATAGCCATTTAAAAAATGGCCGCCGACAATAAACCACTATTTACCAGACCCCATATCTTTGCTTCTGTTAAAGCTATAACAATAATATTGATGTCAAAGTGTACATTTTTGGGGTCTACGAATTCAATTAAATAAGTTTCAATGCAAAAAACGCAATACTTCACTAATTAACATGACAGCGGGGGGTAAAATAGGCAAATTTCATGAAAAATAACACATTTTAACAGGGTAACTTACCCCTTCACCCCTCCCCCTAAACTTTGATTCACTTTTCCTTTGGTATGGAAGTACCTTAGGGCCATAGGAAATAATTTATCCAAAGAGACAAGTTAGCTCACCCTTCATTTTCTATCTATAGCCATTTTAAAAATGGCCACCGTCAATAACCACTATTACACCAGACTCCATATCTTTGCTTCTGTTAGAGCTATAATAATAATATTGGTGTCAAAGTCTACATTTCTTGGGTCTAGGAATTCAATTAAATAGGTTTAAAATAATATATATATATATTTATAAAAAAAATAAGACTTCTCATTACCCTCACAATTGGGATAAAATATGGACATTTAATTAACAACAAGGTGACATTATTATTATTTTACTGGGTACAGCCTCTTGTGTACATGACATGTAGCCTACTCTGTGTCTCTGTCTGACTATGTGTAACCAGAGAGTTACACCTGTTTTAGCCAGTTGCTGCCACAAAACATTAATTCTGCACCAGGGGCAGTGACAGCTGGATGGAATCAGAGGTGACAGATAATCTGAGACACTTTGAGATTCTATTTGAGGTTTGTATTACTTTCTCATTGAATACAGAACATTTTTAATGTTAGCTAACTAGCTAGCTTGCTAGCTACTTGTCAATTAGCAGTTAGCTACCATTAGCCAACATCAATGACAAGCATAATATTGCTAACTAACTACCTGTACTGTAGCTAGCAAGCCAATTAGTTAGTTAGCTAGCTATTAACTAACTTCACTGCAAGCATAACATTGCAAACTATCTGTAGCTAGCTAGCTATTAGGTTGGTTATTATTTTTAAATTCATTTTTTATTCAACAAAAAAAAGCTTAATTAGTAGAATGCTTGTTAAAACAAGTTTATTTCTCCTTTCTCATTTAGCCATTTGGTAGCCATCATGGATACTCGTGACTGGAGTTTATGCTTCATATGCCAGCTACAGAAAACAAATGAAAAATGTGCATGTCCCTCAACATCTGTGAAGCTAAAGAACTGCCCTGAAAAACTGAACAGATGCTTCACAGAGCTAATTGCCAGCATTCAGGAGCTGAAAGAATTGGGTGATTTGCCTGACTTTGTGGTAATGGATGAGATTATTGATGGTGGTGGCCAGGATGCTGTGCAGCGGATGATGTCACATCCATTAGTGTGGCACAAAAACTGCAGGGATGCTGTTAATGATCAGAAAGTGGACAGAGCAAGAAAAAAACACGAAGAGTTTGTGAGCCCAGTAAAAACACGTCGAATGAATAGTGGTGACAAGTTCACTACACAGGCTATACCCTCATGCTCATCATCATCATCATCATCCTCATCATCCTCATCATCCTCATCCTCATGTGAACAGACCACACCGTGTTTCTTCTGTGGTGAAGTGGGCAACAAAAAGGAACTAAGGAGGGCTTCCACCTTGGGATTGGATCAAAAAGTAAAAGAATGTGCTCAGGTGCTGGGTGACAAGCGGCTGTTAGCTAAACTATCTGCTGGTGACATGATAGCTATGGAGGCAGTGTATCATCGTGCATGCCTGACTAGGCTCTACAGAAAAGCAGAAACTGCCGAAAGTGAAACAACGGAAAATAAGGCAACACAGGTCATCAGAGCACATGTCCTCAATGAATTGATTGAGTCAATCAATGATCAGCGTTGGTCAGGAGAGTCATTGGCAATGTCTGACTTGACAGCCCTGTATGACAAACGTATTGCTGACCTAGGTTTCCCAGATATTAAATGTAATACAACACGCCTTCGTGAGGATATTGAACGCCTAATCCCAGACATCAGATCTGTGCGGCTGGATCGTGGCTGGTCCCTGTTGTTCGACGATGACCTGAAAACTGCTGTTGACATGAAAAGCAACACATCTACTGATGTCTCAATCATCTTCAGGGCAGCTCAAATCCTCCGGGAAGAATATCTTCCGGTGAAACAATCCTTTACAGGTTCCTTCACAGCCTCCTGTGAAGCTGATTCAATCCCTCCCCTGCTGCGATCTTTCCTGCAGATGCTTCTTGATGGATCAGGTATTGACCAACCAGCCCCTGAACCAGAGAAGTGCCAGGTTGCTACTTCAATTGGGCAGCAAATAATTTACAACTCTGTGAAATGCAGAAAATCCATGAAACGTGGCAGTAGTTTCACTCGTCACATAAGAGAGAGGGAAACACCAGCTTCACTGTATGTGGCCATGAATCTGCACCTTCATACTGGCAGTAGACACCTGGTAGATGTCATGAATAAGCGAGGTATGTGTGTGTCATATAATCGCTTGCAAACTATAAGCACAGACATTGCAAATTCAGTGATCAATCACTGGGAGCAGATTGGTGTGGTCGTCCCACCTCAGGCAGTAAAGGGTGTCTTCACAAATGGTGGTTTTGACAACATCGACCACAACCCATCATCGACAACAGCAAAATCAGCCCTCCATGGAACATGCATTAGCATTCAGCAGCACTTCCCATCAGACAACCAACTAACAGCTAATCTCACTGACATCCTAGTTCCAGCTGAGATGGGGAAGAAGCATGTCAAATCCTTGCCAGATTTCTACACAACAATGGATCTGGATGTTTCACTCCGAGCTGATGAGGTCTTATATGTTCCTGCCCTTAACACATTGCCTGCCAGACATTTTTTATAAAAGTGTTTAGCCAGTGCCAGCATTTCTGAGCATGTTGGCCCCACTTTGATGAATATTTTATAAATTATGTGCTATAGCTATGAACACATGGAAGGTACCATCTGAAAGAGTAGAATCTGTACTTTTACCAAAAAAAGAATTGTTGTTCAATTTGCTTCTATTCTTTAGCTTTGGGTCAGAGAATACACCTTGCTCTTGCCCAAATATGGCTCTCTGAACTTAGAAAAGGAGATAAATGCATTTTTATGAAATAAACACTCCATGAATATTTGAAAATTATGTGCTATAGCTATGAACACATGGAAGGTACCATCGGAAAGAGTACAATCTGTACTTTTACCAAAAAAAAAATTGTCGTTCAATTTACTTCTATTCTTTTAGCTTAGGGTCAGAGAATACACCTTGCTCTTGCCAAAATATGGCTCTCTGAACTTAGAAAAGGAGATAAATGCATTTTTATGAAATAAACACTCCAAGGCAGAAAAGTCTTTTGAAAAGGAGTTTATTGTGTTCAGTGAATTTTCTCATGCCAATAAAGCCCTTTGAATTGAATTGAATTATAGGAGAGAAGAGGAGAGGAGAGAGAGAGGAAAGGGTCGACTCAGTGTATAATTTACACACACACAAACGCCGCCATCCGCTGCTGCTGACGACGCTGTAGCGTCAACTTGCCAATAAAGCTCCTTTAGTGACTGCTATAAACAAAACAAGACCAACATCTTGACCAACCATCATCAGCAAATATAGTGTGTGCGTGCGTGCGTGCGTGCGTGCGTGCATGCATGCGTGCATGTGCTTGTGTGCGTGCGTGTGCTTGTGTGTGTGTGTGTGTGTGTGTGTCTGTCTGTCCGTCTGTCTCCCTCCCCCTAGTATGTGTGGAGGGAGTGGAGGGAGGTTTGAGTCTTAGTGCCAATAGAGCCTCTTCGTGTGGTATGCAGTGTAGCATCCTGCAGGATGCAATGCGACACCACAGCAGACCTTACACTGGTATCGCACATCTGCCCGCAGCCCCTTTCGGCAACAGACCCTACACATCCTCTGGCTGCTCTGCTTCTTGAGGGTGGGTGGGATTAGCTCAAGCTCATGGGCGGCCATGTTCCCATCCAGCCTGCTTGGGGGGTCTTTCCGAGGCGCCCTTGGGTTGTGTCGAGGTGGCCCAGCTTCCTCGCCAGCTTCCCCACCTGTTGATTAGAGTGAAAGGGATGACCCTCGGCTGCCAGCTTTCGGTGTCATACCAGGGCTCAGGCTCAGGAGGATTTGCATTTGTGTGTGTGTGAGAGCGAAAGAGAGAGCTGTGTGTGTGTGTGTGTGTGAGTGTGTGTGTGTGTGTGTGTGTGTGTGTGTGTGTGTGTGTGTGTGTGTGTGTGTGTGTGTGTGAGTGAGAGGTGTGATGAGCAGAAAAACATCTTACGTTTTTTACGAGCACCAGGTTGTCCTGTCGTTGAAGTATTGAGCTGTTCCTCCGTCACCTGTGTGTCTGAAATCATAATAAATCAAATACATTTTTGAGTATAAAATATAGACAATCTAATTATTTTCATCCCCAGCATGTCTCAGGCCAGTGGTCCATAACGTTATGACACTTAGAATGAATGATAGAACTTAGAATGAATGATAGAAGACATTTACTGTTGCCCTGTGGGACTTAGTTAGTTTTAGGTAGGTATAAGTGTGACATGCATAAACCGGTTCTTACCTCTTGTAGGGCAACGAGATGGTCTAGGAAGGATCGCGGGCTCCGCATCATCCAGATCATCCATACTGGTGTCTGAAATAAAATACCAAAAGTAAATAATTACATCAATGTACAATTTAGGCATTTAGCAAATGCTCTAGCACATCATTACAATGTCCAAATTATTATATTTATTTATTCAGTATCTAGTATGCATGTGATATATTTGATGTAAATAAAAACAGTTGAAAATGGCAACTGTTATTATTATATTTTGACAATTGCTTTGGCAATGTAAACATATGTTTTCTCATGCCAATAAAGCTCCTTTGAATTGAATTGAAATAAATTGATAGTAAATACATAGGCTACACTGTCATCAAATATTTTACATGCATACTAGATACTGAATAAATACATATGATAATTTGAGCTTTGTTTAGAGCATTTGCTAAATGCCTAAATTGTGCATGTATTGTACAATTGTACTGAATAAATACATATATGGTAATAATGTGGACTTTGTAATGATGTGCTTAGTGTTCTAAGCCAGTAGGTGGCACTGTCAGATAAGCATGCTCAGTAAGATGAGTCCAGTGATGACACGTGTGCGTGCGCGCACACACACACACACACACACACACACACACACACACACACACACACACACACACACACAGTGGAGGAAAAGTTTACACGTTTTCTTCATTCTTACCACTATAGTAGGAGCGGTCCTGTCTTCGTGAGGGGCTCGGCGGCCGCCACTCGTTTTCTTCATCGATCGAGACATCCGAGACAGACTCATCGGTATCCGCTGGAGATTGGGATGGGGGACAGAGGGGCTTCTTTATAAAGCATCGCAGTGCGGTGTCGGAAGTAAACAACCCATTCATTTTCACCATAGCGTTTTTCATTATCAGCCACAAAGTCGTAGCAATTCAATGTACACTTACCACTAGGCTGGTGGTTGTAAAATGGTTCTATATGCTCCTGTAGAACCCCCGAGTATGTATGCAATCGCTCTAGTTCTAGTAAAAACACGTTTTAATCAAGATCGCACGGAGAAGAACTGCATTTCCCATACTGCTAAACATGTACATCCGGTGAAATCGACGTCTGTGATTGGTCTAGCTTCTTCTTCTTTCATGTATCTTGCGGTTACCGCGGAAGTAGCTACTGCCCCCTGTCTTCCCGGCAGATTATTGCACGTCAGCAGAACTCCCGTGAACGATCGTCTTTCTTTTACAAATATGAATTATATGATGCACTATGTTAAGGATGACGATAAGAGCGTCCACAGAGATGACAATCACTACATTTCAGGCCATATGCTGGCCTGGATAACTAAACTGAGCGTGATTTAAGGGCTTTATTTCAGGAAACGACAACAACATTCGCAAAGCATTCTGGGAGTGTAGTTTCCGCAATTTTAAAAATAATGATGTACACAGTCTTGTACCCTGCCCTTTTTTTCAGCTTTCTAATTAATCTTTGCATTCAAAAAAATGTGAATATTGACATGATCCCTCTCCAGCCGAGGTGGCTTTGTCCAAGGCTTAAAAACGTTTAAATAAATACTTTATGAAATGTCTATGGAAGAAATGAATGCGGAAAACGCTTCCGACACCAGAGTGAGGACGGGGTGGGGCTTCAACTGCGATGCTCTATTCGGCCACTACGGCGGACCCCCGAAGTTGTTGCTACAACGTTGTCATGGAACATTAGCAGCGGTGGATGACGGTGCAGCCGTTGGATGTGGGTCCTTTCGTTTACGAATTGCTGGACTCTTTGCTTTAGGCCTACTACGGCGGACCCCGGGCCGAAGTTGACTCTACAGCGTCATCAGCAGCAGCGGATGGCGGCGTTTGTGTGTGTGTATATTATACACTGAGCCGACCCTTTCCTCTCTCTCTCCTCTCCTCTTCTCTCCTATAATTCAATTCAATTCAAAGGGCTTTATTGGCATGAGAAAATAGGGATATAGGCCTATACATTGGTTTTTATAATCTATAATCTAACATTATTCAACTCTCCGCCTCCCCTCCATTATCAGCTCTCCTCTCGTTATCGTCTCTGGCTTCTACAGTCTTCTCCTCTCTAACTATCTAAAATTGTCTTTCACTAAATAAAATCAACTATAAACTAATTCAATTATCAACCCTATGCTAACAATCAAATCTCTAAACACTAACTCTAACTCTAACTCTAACTATTCTACATTCAAATCTCAACGATCTGCCCTCCCCTCCATTATCAGCTCTCCTCTCTTTATCGTCTCTCGATCGCTTCTACAGTCTTCTCCTCTCTAACTATCTAAAATTGTCTTTCACTAAATAAAATCAACTCTAAAAAAATTCAAATCTCAACCCTAGGCTAAGGGTCGATCCATACCGTTATAAGGAGCCTAACAAATTTCGGTTCGGCACTGTCCAAACCCAAATATGGGTCGTCGTCCCCGGTTCGGGAGGGCGTCAACCGACTAAACTCGGCTCCACGGTGCTGCCAAAATGTTGTGACCTCCCGACTTAATTTCGGTACTAAGCGGTGTCTTCTCATTCATTCAGCCCGGCTTCAAGTTCATTTCCTCGGCTATGAAGCCAAGGAAGCAGCGGTAATTTGGGAGGGAGACACGCCGAGCTTCCAAATGCTTGTGGCCGTGATTAGAGCGTCGCATAGCGGATACATGTCAGCTGGTTGGTTCTCACTCACTCTGGCTGGAGAGTGGAGGCGCGCGCGCGCGTGACACACACACACACACACACACACACACACACACACACACACACACACACACCGTTTTCAAGAGGAAAGAAGAGCTTAAAGAGAAAAGAAAAGCATAGACACAACTTTGCTAATGTTCCGTGTTGATAGGTTTTCCACGACGAGTTGTGACTGCGTGGTGATATGCATGCAGCAAGAGAGGCGGCCGTGGCACGTCTATAATGTGAGCTTGTAGATTAAATGTTTTCGACAGAGTTCGAGTGTTTGTGAGAGTGAGTGAGAGAGAGAGAGAGAGAAGAGACCTATGGAAGAGACCCCGTGTCCCCGTCACTGGCGCTGCTGCCTGCTGATGCTACTCAATGGACTTCCAGTCATTCAGCTTGCAGCGCGAGGGTCAGTCAGTCAGATATGTATTCGCCCTGCAACGACGTCGGCACTAGCCGTTAATAAAGTATGGATGAACTCCCCCCGAACCTAAATAATTTCGGGTCGGGGAGCACTCCCGAACCGAAATTAGTTAGGCTCCTTATAACGGTATGCAACGACCCTAACAATCAAATCTCTAAACACTAACTCTAACTCTAACTATTCTACATTCAAATCTCAACCGATCATGCAAAAAATCCTCCCCTCCCCCACTTTTCACCTGTGCTCTCTTTGCCTGACGCTGCAGGCTCTACTTATTCCACTCCTCTTGTCTCCTCTCCTTTCTTCTCCTGTCTAATCCTCTCCTCACATGTCTCTCTAACTATTCTAAAAAATATTTTTTAATTTTTTTTTAACTATCTCCCACAATCTCAACTCAATTTTATAATTACAACTCACCGATCTCTCTGCTTTCTCTTCTCTGCTGCCTCTCTTTCTCTGTTATTTTAATTTGGCTGGCTGGCTACATGTGTTTCAATGCAGTTTTCTGACTGGTTGGCTTCAGTCACGTGAATTTCCTGGTTCCCTTTGATGTTGACCGACTGGAATTAATCACAGGCGGCGCGAGAGTGCAATCAATTGGAAAACAATGAAAAGACTATAGCACGTAGATAAACGTGGTGGGCGGTAAATAGCTGGGTTTAATGGAACGTTTATAAACGTGATGGTCGGCAGATGTGTTAACACAAACAGTCATCCTCAGCCAGCTTCTCGTCCTCTCAGCAACATACTTGAAGAAGGCTACTAGTGGCTGGATAGAGTCAGACACCTTGTTGGGAAAGACAACCTTGAGATGGAAGAATGGATCTCATGGGCTGCATATTATGCAAGTATTACAGAGCCTTGTTTATCCCCCCCATCCAGATCATACATGCTGCCACTGTTCACAGAGTCTCCTACCAGTCCCACTATGGCTTGGCATGCAATGAATGTCCTCCGTCAAGCAATCAACTACCTAAATCCTGGTCAGACACCAGTCATGGTAGCTGATCAACCCCTATTCACACTTGCCAAAAAACTTCAGTGGAAGTTCCCCCAGACAGAGCTTGGTGAAGACTTCTTCCTAGTTATATTGGGGGCAATGCATACAGAGAAGATGCTCTGGAGTGTATCTGGTGACTGGCTGGATGGCAGTGGATGGACTACAGCTCTTACCAATAGTGGTATCTCAACTAGTGGCAAAGCTCAGTCTTTCATTGGTGTTCATCACATCTGCAGAACCCGGTACATGCATCAGGTGTCTGTAGCTGCTCTGTATGTACTCATGATGACGGCTTATGAGCGATATTTGGAAAAGGCAACAACTGCAAATGATGAGTCAAGCCCCCTCATCCCTTTGCCCTTTGATGAATGGCTCAAGGAGCTGTGTGCCTCTCAACCACAAGCTGATTTCTGGTTCAAGGCCATGGAGCTGGATCTTCTCATTCTTCAAGTAAGTCATGTTGTTAACATCATATGCCCCATTCACGTCTTTGTCAATGTACATTATATTTTTTACTCAAGAGTGCAGCTTCAGAAGCACATAAAAGATTGTTTGTTTACATTTTTTTAATTTATTATTATTATTATTATTTTTCAGTTTGTCAAGTCCTGTCGCTTGGCTGACTTCTCACTCTACATGGAGACACTGGATTCTCTGATGCCATGGGTATTTGCACTGGATCACACCCACTATGCACGGAACCTGCCCATCCATCTCCGTGATATGGCAACACTAGAAGAAAAACATCCTGCTCTGTTTGTGGAGTTCCAGAATGGTAACCTTATGGGGCAGAAGTCAAGGCGAGCTTTCTCCAAGATCCCACATGATCAGATGCATGAGCAACTCATTGATTGGCTTAAGAATCATGGAGGCGTCATCGAGAACCTGGACGATCCAAGCACAGTTTGCAGACAACAGGTTGTTCGCCCTGAGCTGGCACGCCTAGTAGAGGAAATTGAGGGCACCAATAAGTCAGAAGAATCGAGCCACCATGAACAGTATGCAAAGTTTCAAGCTGACTTTAAGGTAATTTTCTGATGTATTAAACATTCAGAGGTTGCATACTTATTTTTATTGTGATATTATTCTTTTAGACAGATGTGCTGGCACTGGTGGATGCCTTTGAGGACCTGGGAAATCCCTTCATGGAGGATAGTGGGGATCTGCTGGACCTGGATGAATCAATGATCATGCCCCCAGATGTGGTAATTAATGTAAGGACAGTGAAAGAGATCGGAACGAAGAGATACAATGAATTTGTAGAAAAGCGAATCAGGTCACAGGAGGAAGCATTCACTGCTCCAATTCCACACACCAGGCTTAATTTGTTCAAGGCTCAGCTTTCCCAACCACAAAGCAAGTCAGAGGTGACTGTTTTCAAGGACCAACATGCAAAAGTGACCCAACTTTTGCTGGCAGTTCATTCTGGTCGTGAAATCAATGAGGCTGTGTTTTCTCATGAAAGTTCCCACCATCCACCCTCTCTCACGCGGAAGGGAAAAATGCACCATGGGAACAAGAGTGAGATTCTTGATTGCATTGTTCCCAGGGATCTTGAAAAGAATAGGCCAGTGACAACTGCAGCTGTGTTGGATGGTGCTGTACTTGTCCAAATGCTTCGTCCAGGAAGTGCTGTCACCATTGGACAGTATTTCAGTGACGTGTTTGCCCCATATATCGTTTCCTGGTTTCAAAGAAATGACCGCATTGACATTGTCTGGGACGTGTACTCAAAGACAAGTCTTAAGTCAGGAACCCGGGAGCAAAGAGGCACTGGTGCAAGGAGGAGGGTGACTCTCTCAAGCAAAGTTCCTGGCAACTGGGCTGCCTTCCTCCGGGTGGATCTGAACAAGCAGGAGTTGTTTGTGGAGCTGGCCAAAAGCTTGAAGCTCATGACGCTTCCACAGGTATTTAGTGAATCTCCTGGATGGTTGTACATGCTGTAGTCAATAAATCTGACTTAATTGACAAACATGTATTACATTGTCTCCTTTTAGGGCAAGGAGCTATTCACCACGATGCTTGAGGATTGTGTAACATCACCAGCTGGCATTAACATTGATGCATTGGCCCCTTGCACACAAGAAGAAGCCGATACTCGGTTATTTCTGCATGTGTCTGCAGCAACACTCGCTGGACATCGTAAAGTGGTTGTCCGCAGCAGTGATAGCGATGTTGTGGTGTTGGCCATTGCCGCTTTTGTGGCCCTTGAACAGAGGATGGATGAGCTCTGGATTGCATTTGGAGTACGCCGTCAATTCAGGTACAATCATCTCTGTATGTTATATTCAGGTTATTAGCTGTTATTAGTGGCCAAGGCCACAAAGTGGCAAATGGCCACTCATTGATATTGTACTTCATCATTACTATTATTATTATTCTTCCGCCACTTTTTCTCTAGCGGCTAGACCGTGCAGTCGCTTTTTACGAAACTCGGCAGTATGGCAGAGGACTATGCCAAACGGCTAAAACGCGAAGCTCGCAACAATCGGCCAAAGGGTGGCGCTGTAGGAAGCCTTTGAAAATGCCAACTTTGAACAGGTGTAGCTCATGCCCTGTTTCAGGTACAGCAATGAAACCTGTATACACTTGTGCGTCTCCTCATGCCGAACAACTTTTACGCTCTGACTTTTGACCTCTGACCTTTACTTCTCCCACAATTTTGAATTATATGAAAAACAGTCAAAATCTCCTCCTGGGATTTTCGCGTAACGTGCGCGAAACTTTTTTTACATGAACTTTGGACCAATGCGGTCAGATCTGTCTCGGCGGATTTCTTTTAAAGCGAAACATTATTTTTTAATAATTCACTCAATGTTGCAGTTTTATGCAAATTATTCTTCTGCCTCTAAATCATACATGCAAAGTGACACGTTCATGGCATTTGGCAAATACGTAGAGGGTTAGTCCAAATATCACTGAAATCAATCTTACTCCAATTGGCCAAAGGGGGGCGCTATACGAAGCGTTTGAAAACTCAAACTTTAAAGGGGCATAAGTCCTGCCTCGTTTCGTTTGAAGACATGCAACTTGCTTACACGCGTGCCTTGACTCAAGCGGAAGACATCTGTGTCTTTGTTAAGTAAGCTCCGCCCCTTAGATTTTCCGCCATTTTGAGCAGTTCGTAAAACGCTTAAACCCGCTTTTATTCCGGATTTTTCGCGTCACGTGCACGGAACTTTTTTTACATGAACTTTGGACCAATATCTAAAGATCTGTCAGATCGTTTTTTTTTTAAATTGAAACATGCTTCTTTAATAATTCAATCCATATTGCGGTTTTATGCAAATTATACTTCTGCTTCTAAAACAAACATTTAAAGTAATATTTTCTCACTGTGAAGAGCTGTGCATAGTTCACCTGGTAAGGCCTTTGTCTATCCTTCCAGAGGTCCCCTGTTCAAGCCTTACCTCATGCATTTAAAATGCATTTCACAAAATGTTGCCGTGAAAACCCTGGTATTGCAAACATGGCAACCCAACCAAACATGGCAACCCTATTAAGCAAGAGAGTATAAATAACGGTTGAGGTGAGGCCACTTCCTCCTCACTCAGTTTGTTTGGAAGCCGCATGCTGCTGCTGGATGCTGCTGGATACTCCATTCTGCGCCCATCTACTCAGCGGTGAGTTGTGGCTTGGTTGGTTAGTTTTGCTAAAGTGTGTTGAAATGTGTCTGCTAGTTGTTTGGTGATTTAGCAAAAAGGCTAACTTTAACATGGGATTTAACATGGAACACAAGCTCAAACCGATTATTTCATTAGACAAAATGGAGAACAGTACAAGTATAGTCAATACAATAGTAATTGTAACCCAGGGTTCAGATTGTATATTTTCATTTTATTTTTAAATGGAATGTTTTCTTCATTTCCACATGCAATGTTTTGGTCCCGGTCAGGGGCGTCACACCAAATTCTAGGCCCTGGGTACAAGGATTCACAGCGGGCCCCCCATGAATGTTAACTATTGAAAAATAGCAGATATACAAGCTCACAGCGCGGCACCGAGTGCCACGCTGCGAGCTTGTAGATCTGCTATTTTTGAAAAAAAATTGAAAATGTGTGCAAGAAACATATGTTTCCATGTCAGTGATGCTCAAACTTTTTCATGTGAAGGACCCCCAAAATTATATGTATTTAGCCACGGACCCCCATCTCAAAATATTTAGTTCGCTAACCCTAACCCTAACCCTAACCCTAAGCAAAATTTGAGTTAAAAATGTTCGCTTAAAAAAACACATATATTCAAAGATTTGCACACATTTTCACGACTTTTCAAAAATAGCAGATCTACAAGCTCGCAGCGTGGCACCGACGCGCTGTGAGCTTGTATATCTGCTATTTTTCAATAGCTAAAGTTACTAGGGCCCCTCCAACTTGGGCCCTAGTAACTCAGTCCCACTTTCCTACCCCTTGTGACGCCCCTGGTCCCGGTCCCCAAGTCACAATCAGTCACACAGCAGCGCAGCAATTGACAATCATCACCACACCCAGTATAAAACCGTCAGTCTGCAGTTTGCTCAGTGAGGTGCACATCACTGGAGCTGCTGCAGATCTGTACTGTTCATTATTTCAACAACTATTCCTATTTCTAATTCAGTTTTAATTCATTCATTATACTTACACATACAATAATTTGTCTTTTAGATATACCTCACCTACCTGATCCACCTGATCCACTCGATACACTCGCTGTGTGTGATAGAGGAACAATGTGACTTGGTAAGCTGACCATGTGCTTTGAAATGTTATGTTGTTTTTGGTTTTTGGGATCTAAATGTAAAACAATTTCTTTTGGAATGTAATGCTTGTATGTAAGCTACTAAATTGACTTTTGAATTGATGTGTTTTGAGTTTAATGACAAGCCTGTAGTTGGGTGGATTAGTAGAATATTTTGTTTCAAGCCTGTAGTGCAGCAGATTATTTGAATTTGTTATTTTTGTATTCACTTGGCCTTTCCTTTGATCCAGGCCAGATTTATTACCTAAGAACTGAAACTTAAAGATGGCGAGCCTACAGAATGACTGACCAATCCTGTTCGATTCCTGCATGATCTCAGTGCAGTCCTGATCTATGGTTATGGGTAGGAAAAAGCAGCAGCAGTGACACTCATACACCACATTCCCCCCAGTCCACAGTTCTCCCAATGCCAAACTCCACTCTGCCCCTGAACATTGAACATTGAACCCTGACAATGACTTGACTGCCAAGAACCTTTGACTTATTTGGGTTTCACATCAACTGAATATCAACTGAATGCTTTTTTTTTATATACAATCCCTTGCAATGCAGTTCTGTCTCTCTGGTTTCATTTAATGTTTTTCATCAATTTAATTCCTCCAACCCACACCTACTTCTGCAATAACTGGTCCATTAGCAATGTATACTTTTCATTCACAAAGCATATGCTACATAATGTAGTACAAGTAAGTTAAACACCCTGCCTAAATGGAACATCTCAAATAAGACCTTTTTACTGTATAATATTTGGACACCCAACTGTATTTAATTCATGGGCTTGAATTTTGATTATTCACTTCTGAAGTATTCATGTTTTGAAGTAATGACGTTTTTGTTTCAGAGCTGGCTGGAGAAGGCAACGCCCACCCCTGGGCCAAGTGATGGGCCAATGTACCTGTTCAATCAGCCTAATCTGCTCCACTCACCACTTTCCACTGACTCCTCCATGCTGACAGGGGCTGACGGTAAGACAATTATACACTCCACAAGTCCTTTTAAATGCCATATAGTTAAATGAAATCCTAATGTTGCGTATCTGTCATTTCAGGCAATATAGGAGAACATGCACAATGATGGAATGAGCATGCTTAAGGACTGCAAGTACGAATCAAGGGTTGACTAGACTGTTAGACTGTTTTTGACTTTGACCGGAGTTAATTGGCTTTATTGTTTAAAGGAGTAGTTCACCCCCAAAATGACCTTTTCTATTGATTAGTCTTACCATGGAGACTTGAGTTTTGTATTGAAACATTCCAGACAAAAAAAATATTATAGTACACCCCCATTGATTCCGGACGGGGACCCAAATGCATGTCGGTCCCCATCCGGACCCAATGGGGGTAACTTTATTGAAAGCAAATTGTTTTAGGAATGCAACAAAAAACTAAACATTATTGAACTAAAGTCTCCATGGCCTGAGTAAAGAGTCATTTTGGGGTGAATTACTACTACTAATACTTAATTCCTCATTTGATTATCTACTTCATTCGTACTTACTACCTACTTTATGGAGCAGAGCTCCGCTGCTGCTTGTCCTCCTTTTTCTAAATAAATGTGCCAGTGTGGCTACACCGCTCATTGTTTCTAAGTGTTGGTTTGGTCTCAGCCCCCACAATATATATTAAGTACATTACATGGAACTTTTTTTGTTTTTAAACATGACTGTCATGCATGTGCATCAGCCAATGGTTAGTGCCTATGCTGAGTGAAAGAATACGATCACATAATGTCAAATACTCAGGTTACATTTACTCAGATTACTTTTAGTAGCCTCCAAAATATGGAAAATCGATAAAATACTGTGGCAATGGCTATTGAATCATTGTTTAATCGAAGGCACTCAGCCTACATGGAACCTTCTTTTTTAACAAACATGACGGACACCAAATGTGTGGCTGTCTAGCGGTTAGAGCATATGCCTTTTATGCAGAAGGTTGGTGGATCAAATCCTGCCTGTTGATATAAGCATAAAACAATGACATTTGTTAGACTTACACAAAATGCCCCTCCTTGATGCATATTTTTATATCCGCCATTACTAAAGGTATTTTGCATCATAACTCCTGAACCAAGCATTATAATACAAACTATGTGATGTCTACACCTACTGTATGTTCTGATGTCCAAGGATTACAATGATATCATGTACCAGCTCAGTGGCCTGGTGGTTTGAGTGTCTGCCCTGAGACAGGGAGATCGGGGTTCAAACCCCAGTCGGGTCATACCAAAGACTGGGGGACCCAGTGCCTCCCTGCTTGGCACTCAGCATCAAGGGTCGGATTGGGGGTAAGTCCCTGCAACATGCTAGCGTCATGTCAAGGGGGTGTACTTGTACATCAAGCTGCCTCACGCTACAGAAACAGGAGACAATAATAATAATCTTTATTTTCCCTGAGGGGAAATTTGTCTTCAGTCTGTTCAACACAAAACCATTTAACACAAAACATCACTGGACATCAGGTCCCCACTAGTCACAGAAAGCACCCAACCATCCTAGCGACGGGGGCGCTTGCTTAGCAGATTGTTTAGTGCAGCGATGGCTGAGGGGACAAAACTCCTACTAAACCGGCTCCTGCCCTATGAGCCTCATGGCTCGGCCGAGTCATATGGGCCTCATGGCTCGGCAAGGCTTACTATGTACAGCATCATAAACTGTCCAGGTGAATAGTAGCACACTATTTTATGTCTGTTGCATATAGGCCTACAGTCTTTTGCATACATGTTGTGTAGAGGCCAATTTGGGCTTTTACCTATAACCACCGATTAGTGGAAAACTTTGTATGCACACTTGCCAGAGGCCAAGGAAAAACCTGTGCCCTACATTTTTCACATCTGCCATTTATAGCGCCACCAGAAGGCCAACTTACAGTATGTAAAACACATTCTTCAATATTACTCCTTCAGATTGTATCCGAAAATCACACATCAGTACACAGTATCTCTACAGTGATGTAATCATGACGGATTTGTCAGATATCATATTCTATCTAATTGGCTAACATTGAATTCCAAGGTTTGCAGGATTGCTCCTTTTTGAACAAAATGTCTCAAACGCAGCCTGCTATGTGTGTGAGATTTTGCACACACATTCCCACTAGGCCAAGGAACAGATGCCACCCTTCTCACATTGGCCTGTTATAGCGCCACCAGCGGGTCAATTTTTGCAAAACATACACATGAAGCGTCCGATTGCCGCCCAAGAACATGTGGTACCCTTTTCACTTTGGCCTATTATAGAGTCACCACTAGGCAAAAAAAAAACCTACCTGACCTGCCAGAGTCCTGTTTGGAAGAACACTGCTTCTAGTTTTTCTTTGATGTCATCTTTGCTTTCCCTTGATGCCTTTTTGCTTTCCTGCTTTTTATGCCTTGGCCACTTTATCGCTGCTTGCAGCTATATTTTCACTTCATTTGGTGAATGAGTAACTAATTCATTGTTCCCTTACTAGGTACATTCCAGCACATGCCATTGCTCACAGCCTGGGACCAATCAAGGCGAAGGCACTGCCAGCATTTCATGCTTTAACAGGGTGCGACACCACCTCAGCCTTTTTTTGCAAGGGCAAGAAGACAGCCTGGTCTGTGTGGCAGTCCATGCCTGAACTGACTATACCTCTTCAGCTGCTCTCTGGCCCTAACCCCACCACTGAAATGATCACAACCCACACACCCATACTCCAGAGATTTGTCCTGAAGCTGTATGGTGTGTCCGGGGATGACATCATGACTGTGGATGCTGCTCGACTCTCCCTCTTACTTCACAAGGGAAGAGACTTTGATCACCAAGCAGTGATGCACTCCATCAGCACTTCCTCCGAGTAGCTTATCAGGTTATAATATTAAGACAGTCATACTAATATTACGTACTAAATGCCACTCTATATATATATATATATATATATATATATATATATATATATATATATATATATATATTTAAAAAATGCGTTTTTCTTTTTCAGAGTGGACATGTTTGGGGCAATATGCTCGTCAAAGACACTGCCACTGTTTCACCCTCACAGTGGGGATGGCAGCAGGATTCCCCAGACACTGCACCAACACCTCTGTACACTACAACTTCAACTATTTCAAGGGACTTACCAGAACTGGTGAATCAAAGTTTAGGGGGAGGGGTGGGTGGAGGGGTAAGTTACCCTGTTAAAATGTGTTATTTTTCATGAAATTTGCCTATTTTACCCCCCGCTGTCATGTTAATTAGTGAAGTATTGCGTTTTTTGCATTGAAACCTATTTAATTGAATTCGTAGACCCCAAAAATGTACACATCGACACCAATATTATTATTATAGCTCTAACAGAAGCAAAGATATGGGGTCTGGTGTAATAGTGGTTATTGACGGTGGCCATTTTTTAAATGGCTATAGATAGAAAATGAAGGGTGATCTAACTTGTCTCTTTGGATAAATTGTTTCCTATGGCCCTAAGGTACTTCCATACCAAAGGAAAGGTGAATCAAAGTTTAGGGGGAGGGGTGGGGGGGTAAGTTACCCTGTTAAAACGTGTTATTTTTCATGAAATTTGCCTATTTTACCCCCCGCTGTCATGTTAATTAGTGAAGTATTGTTTTTTTTGCATTGATACCTATTTAATTGAATTCGTAGACCCCAAAAATGTACACATCGACACCAATATTATTATTATAGCTCTAACAGAAGCAAAGATATGGGGTCTGGTGTAATAGTGGTTATTGACGGTGGCCATTTTTAAAATGGCTATAGATAGAAAATGAAGGGTGATCTAACTTGTCTCTTTGGATAAATTGTTTCCTATGGCCCTAAGGTACTTCCATACCAAAGGAAAGGTGAATCAAAGTTTAGGGGGAGGGGTGGGGGGGTAGGTTACCCTGTTAAAACGTGCTATCTTTCATGAAATTTGCCTATTTTACCCCCCGCTGTCATGTTAATTAGTGAAGTATTGTTTTTTTTGCATTGAAACCTATTTAATTGAATTCCTAGACCCCAAAAATGTACACTTTGACACCAATATTATTATTATAGCTCTAACAGAGGCAAAGTTAAGGGTTCTGGTGTAATAGTGGTTTATTGTCGGCGGCCATTTTTAAAATGGCTATAAAAAGAAAATGAAGGGTGATCTAACTTGTCTCTTTGGATAAATTCTTTCCTATGGCCCTAAGGTACTTCCATACCAAAGGGGACCTTTGCATCATGACTTGAAGTAAAATGTGTCTTACTGCCTCCACTATAATGCGAGGTTGAGGTTTCAGCACATCCCAGACATTAGTCTGTGGAATGACCCTCATCATACCTCCCACAAGAGAACTATCAGGATCAGGAGGTGAATTCCCCTGAGGAGGAGGAGGAGGATGATGATGATGATGATGATGATGATGATGTTGATATTGATGAAGATATTGATGATGATGATGAGCATTGAGCATTGTGGATTGCATTAAGGTCATACTAAAATAAAATCTTGAGTTCTCTCTTCCATTGCCCCGTGTTTCTCATCTATTATGAATACTTGGATAAAGGCTAGGCATAATGGTGTAATGCCAACCCATTCTCACCCCCTCTGCTTCACCCTCCCGACACGTTCCCAACTCGCTTTCTGCTTCACCCATGCAACGCTTTGGGAGCACCTACTGACGGAGATTTTTAGGACGAGAACGGAGAGTCTTAGAACGCATGCGCCGACATGTGTTTACTGGAATATTTTACGATGACGGCCGTCACGGGGAATCGAACCCTGGTCTCTGGATTTGTGTAACCATGCTCTACCGACTGAGCTAACCAGACGACTGGGAGATTCCCTTTTTTTTTGTGCTTTTATCTTTGACAAAACGTGGATGATAACGTAGTCCCTTCTTTGAGCCGTATTCGGACACGGAAAGCAGTCCCCTGGTCAAAATTTACTATTCTGTCCATAACGGCACATAATTCGGTAACGCCGCTGAGTCGGCTCATGCGCCGTTCACACCGTTCGCCGCGGCGACTTGGTCGCTACCGCTCCCTCGGCGGCGTCTCACGGGGTTCATGGGCGCCTGAGACGGTTCAGCTCCATCGTTTATAGTGGCGTGAGCGGTAGCGACGGGTGGCTGGTAAACCAGTAAGCCTTTCAAAGCGGTATCGAATCCCGCTTCGGGAACTACTTTTTTTTTCTTTCTTCTTAGACCACCCAATGCGTCCAACCCGTGAAACAGTAGGCAATCCCAAAGCGTCTATCGTCCGACGCAGTACAGTACTTCACAACGCGTCGGTTGTATGACGCTTTAGGGGTGAGAATGTGTTGGTAATGCAGCCTGTAAGTTAATAGGTTGTACAGTATCACAAGGTTTTACGTTTATTCTGCACTTTGTAGATGATAGGATGTACAGTATCATAATGGTCTATATTGCACTTTGTGATTAATTTTGTCCAGTACATTGTAATGGGTTCGCCACTTAAACCCCAGCCTCCATATTTTGGGAAAATCTATGCAGGCTTGTCAGATTGGCTGTTTTCAGCGAAGATCTTTCGATGTGGAGCAAAGTTACCATGGAGCCCCTGAGTGTCCCTTTCAATGCAATTAGTAAGTGGTCAAGTCAGACATGTACTCCGTTAATTCAGTTCATTTTATCTTTCATCAAATATCTTTAGTACAGGGCATTAAGATTACTAAATAGTTATGACACATGACGACTTGGGTTCTATGCCTGACAGTTAAGACCATTTGCATCCTTTGTTAACTACACCAGTGGTTCTCAAAGATTTTCATGTCAAGGACCCCCATTTGAAGAGACCCTCATATTATGAAATCAATTTAGTTAATAACCCATCGCTGTACATTTGGTCCCTGAATATTACTTAGCTGGGGACCCCCTGGAACTCCCTTTAGGAGCCCTGGGGGTCCCCAGACCCCACTTTGAGAACCAATGATCTACACTGACGGGAGCGGGAGCAGAGGTAATCAAAACATGATATAATGCTGACAATTTTGTAAAATATTCTTTTTATTTTCACTGGTGATCACGTGACTGGTATGATAGAATCAATGGGGCCTACCGTATTTGTTTTCAATTGCAGTGGCCGGCCACAGAATGATGACAAAACACCTACTGAGGCTAAGTTTTGTTTTCAATAGCAGTAGCTGGGATAAAATACATAGAAAAACCCATTATCAACCCACAGAATAATGACAAACACCTACCGGGTAGACAGTATGCCAGCTACTCACCATTGATTGAACCAATGATCTACACTGACTGTACATTTATTTAAAGAATGATATTTGAATAAATAGCATAGGCCTATGTTAACTCATTGACTGCCAAGGCACGAGTTTCACGAGTTATTACAGTACTCCCAGGCTGCCACAGCCCGAGTTTCCCGAGTTGGAAGCCATTTTGAAAAAAAAAGAAAAAATTTTTTTTTTTTTTTTTTCAAAATTTTTTTTTATAAAAAAATTTCTAAAAATGCCTCAAATGTATTAGGCATGATCGCAATTGCGAAATTGCATGTTTAGCCCCATAACAAACACATCTTTCAAAATGTCAAAAATGGCTGTTTTGTCTGACTTTGAAGGCTTGTATCTCATGAATGCCTGAACGGATTTCCAAGCGGATTTTTTGTTTGAAAGCTGTTAAAAAGTACTACACATATGGTGCATGATCTAGGCATGGGCGTGCACGATCCGTGCACTAAAAATTGATCCGTGCACTAGAAATTTGGAAGGTGGCAGTGTTTGTTTTGTCTGACTTTGAAGGCTTCTATCTCATGAATGCCTGAACGGATTTCCAAGCGGATTTTTTTGTTTGAAAGCTGTTAAAAAGTACTACACATATGATGCATATATGGTGCATGGGCGTGCACGATCCGTGCACTAAAAATTGATCCGTGCACTAGAAATCTAGGATAGTGGCAGTCTGGTACTTGGGGGCCATCTTGAAATGGCATTCAATGAGTTAAACGCAGCATACTGGTAAAGCTGAATATCACTTTTTTGCAGCTGCAAACCTAAAATGTGAAGTAGATGTGAATTTGGTTTGTTTATAACAATTGTATAATAAAATAATATAAGTAATAAGACTGCTGTAGCATAGGCTACTCACTATAAGGTTGTATGTACTATGTAGCCTACAACATCATTTTTAATGGCTGAAGAAGAATAACATAGAGTTAATGTAGGAAGACCAAGGACACCTGACTAAATTGGAACCAAATATAGCCGTTCAATAATATTTTGATTACATTTCTCAAATTATTTAAAACATCTATCATTCAGCGTCATATTGCTATATAGGCTGCTTTTAAATGCAAGCAAAACCAAGTTCATGGTATTCACTAGGGCTGAAGCTACCACCGGGGACAACTTAGCCATTATTTCCTCGAGTTATCGAGAGGGTCTCAGAGTATAAATACTTGGGGATCTGGCTCGATGAGAAATTATCGTTTAAATTTCATATTGAAAATCTTATTACTAAACTGAGACAAAAGATCGGGTTTCTTTATAGAAACAAAGCATGCTTTCCTGCATCCTGTAAAAAGACTATTATTGAAGCTACTTTTCTCTCTGTTTTAGATTATGGAGACATTATATATAGGGTTGCTTCTCCTTCAATTTTAAAGCGCCTTGACACTGTGTACCACTCAGCACTAAGATGGATCACTGGTGACAGCTATGGAACCCACCATTGTACACTATATGGGAACTCAGGTTTATCCTCCTTATCTGAGAGGCGTGATAAACACTGGTATCTTTTTATTTTTAAAGCTCTCTCAGGATTGCTCCCCCCTTATATTTGTTCAATGCTGAATATGGACCCTAGTCCCTATCAGACGCGCTCAAGCGACATTTTGACGCTCAAGGTTCCATTTGCTCATGCAGATCTAGGCAAGGCAGCATTTTCTATCAGTGCTCCACTTGCATGGAACAAGCTCCAAAAATCATTAAAAATAAAATATCTGCCGGCCTTAGGCCAATTTAGGATGATGGTTTCTAACACCTTTGTTCTAAACTGTATGTTTTAATTAATTTAGCGTTTAGTTTCTTGAACTTTCTACAGCTTTCAAGTATTCTCTTTTTGATTATTTCAAATGATGTCTGTAAATCTATATATGTATATATGTTGTTGTTCATTGTTGTACAATCTCGGTTGCGTTGTAAATGAGTGCTTGCGCTCAATTGTATTTCCGAGTTTAAATAAAGGTAACAAACAATTGCAGATCCTGTCAAGAACGGATATATGGAAACAGTCTGTGTATGCCAACATAATGTGTGTGTGGATGCAGTAGGCAGATTGACTAAATAGGAACTAGGCTGGTGACCAATTACAATCGTCAGCTCATCAAACTTCTACAGTACTTAGATATATAAATGAAATATAACTGTGTCTTCATGTTATCTAGCCTACACATTAAGACCTGATTGCTGATTTTGTAAACTGGCAACAACAACCTACACCAGTGGTTCTCAAACTATTTCATGTCAAGGACCCCCAAATTGAAACTTATCAGCTCGCGGACCCCCATTTGAAAAGATATACCATGGACCCCCATAAGAGAATATTATTACAGCTCTATAGCAGTAATTCTCAATCATTTTAGTTTCAAGGACCCCCATATAGGCTACGGACCACCATTTAATGGTATTTCTATCTCTGGGACCCCAATTTATATTGTAAAATCTATGGTTCCATTTGTACACTCTCAGAGATACAGACCCATAAGGGTCCATTTGATTCCTAACTCATTTGCATGGGGACCCCCTGGAACTCTTTCAAGGACCCCTTTCTGCATACTACTGTGTTCTATTCTGTATGTTTTTCATTGTTATACGAGTTTAAAAAAGGATCTAATTTGAAACAACCTTACGCATTATTGTGTAAATTCCTTTTAGTTGACCATGTACAGTACCAGTGAATCTGTATGTCATGAAACTGTACCCTTTCCTATGCAAACTTCTAATTAATTCCTCAATTAATCAATCATAATAATAATAATATAAGAAATACGGAACAATCTAAAGATCTCCATACATTACATAAAAAAGACCGAAGGCATAATACATTTTCAATATGAGAGGTAATCAAAACACAATATAATGCAGACAATTTTGGAAAATATTATTTTTATTTTCACTGGGGGAAAAAAGGCAATGGTCATGTGACTGGTATGATAGAATCAATGGGGCCTACCGTATTCGTTTTCAATTGCAGTGGCCGGCCACAGAATGATGACAAAACACCTACTGAGCCAAAGTTTCGTTTTCAATAGCAGTAGCTGGGATATATACATAGAAAAGCCATTATCAACCCACAGAATAATGACAAACACCTACCGGGTAGACAGTATGCCAGCTACTCGCGCCATTCAAGGCTCTGATTACACGTGACAAATTTCCTTTGAATGGATTGATAGCATTTGAAATGGGTGGTGTATTCTGGTTGGAGTCAAATCACCTCACGGAAGCCTTTCCCCACGACAACACTAATATAGTACCTTGGCATAATAACATATTTGGCTATCATCTTGCAGTTGGCTGTCAATTCATCTTTTCTGCCCGTGCATCACAACGGCAAGGTTTCGTTTCACCATTAGCTCTGGTCCATAGTGTTAGACCTGAGCTAGTTTCACGGTGTCTGCCACTGCTCTGTCGACCGGGTGTGAGTTGACATCACTGATGTTGACGACAAGGGATATGCATACTTAGTGTTGTTTTATCATCAATCTTGACAAAATCATCGCACACGACGGCGCTGTCATTTGATTTCCAAGCTAGCTTTGGTTTCAAACATGCACACACAAGGCAAGGAGGAGGAAAATAAATCCCAGCAGCGCGTGACACCAAATCAGCAGTCTGTTTAACAAAATCACAACCCCATAGTCAAACAACAGTATCCAGGACGAGGACAATGTGATATTATGAAAATTAACCGTGAAACCGTTAAGCATAACCGGTTATTTCTTAACGATCGGCTAACCGGTTAACCGCAGACATCCCTAATAAGTATGATACATTATAATCAACTTATAGTACTGTATAATTATGAGAACCCATAGTACTGTATAATTATGAGAACCCATGAATGCTAATGCTTTACAACAATAATCGTATAACAAATTGTAAAGCCTTTTATCATCTATAAAGTCAAGTATAACACATTATTTTTTCTTCTTTTGGCCAGGATCTTGTTTCATAATAATTATTAGAGATGCAACCGATCCGATATTTTATTGGTATCGGGCACCGATATGAAGGTATTTAATGTTAATTAATTAATCGGATATCGGACAGAACGTCGCCGATCCAAGTCCCGATATAAATAACTAGTAAGACACCTCAGGGTGGCATATATACAATATAATCACGCCCATGACAAAATGTTTTTAGCATATAATTATTAAATAAATGATCCCACAACTTTTTTTCGTCGCTCCTCCACTCTTGTCTTACGAGACACGGCTTCGCTGCATGGGAGCCAGTTGACGGCTGCACGGCAGAGAGCAAAGAAGCGTTCGGTTGGTAGTGCATGAGGCATAACAACAAACAAAGCAACAGGTCCTTGGTTTAGAGATTAGGGATGGCCAAATGTTTTAAGCTCTTCCTTTCTCTTTAAAACGGGATTCACGGGGGTCTGTTTCGGTAAATCCAATCGCTGTTTGTTTCTTGTCCACAAGCTTGTCAAGTTGTCTCTCAGCAACATGTGTCGCGGACAGAACAGACGCATGCATGGTTACACAGACATTGGTGACCGGACGAATGTGTGACTGCAGGGCGAATAGTTGCATAATAGTCTAGTAGGAAAGTGGGGTCCACACGCATAGGGTGGATTTTTTTCCACCACCTGTTTTTTCTTAATCCTTAAGATTCTGCCAGGTGCCAAGCTGAAATATCATCCCAAGGGGTTCATTTTAATGATTTCTTGTACCTACCCATTCACTTACTATACAGGAAAAAAATACCCCCCAAAATAATCGTCCAGTCGGTGCCATATTTAAAGTGGGATGACCTCTTATATTGCCGGTTCGCCAACAAAGGGTTAAAAAAATAGTGTGCACGCTGGTGCACACATTCGTGCACAGATCATGCACTATGCATGTGCATGCTTTTCACAGCTTTCAAACAAAAAAATCCGCTTGGAAATCCGTTCAGGCATTCAGGAGAAAGGAGCCCTTATGTTTTCTTCAAATGTAAACAAACATGGCTGCCATGTTTGAAAGATGGGGTTGGTATGGGGGTTAAACATGCAATTTCGCGATCGCGATCATGCCTAGTACACTGTTGGAGGTCCAAAATCTTTTTTTTCAAAAAAAACATTTTCAATTTTTTTTTTTTTTTTTTTTTTAATTATTTTTTTTAAAAAGACGTTCAGAAGACGTCTGGCAGGGAGGTCCATAGTGAAAAAGACGGCAGGGTATGAGTTAAAGTTGCATTTTTTTTAATGGTTATTTGAATAATTTATATAAAGAGCTACCATTGCATTTTGCACACAGTTGCACTGACTGCACTCAGTTATTTGAACGGAGCCTATCCTACAATTAATAAATGGCTTTAATTGAAAGGTGATACATTTTTTTTCTTTTTTGCTATGTAGCCTACGGTAAATATCGGGTATCGTATCGGTTATCGGGAAATAGCCAAATTAATATATCAGAGTTTTAATACATTACAATACTTATAGAATGCATTATCACTGTTCAATAATCATACATAGTGGAGGCAAAAAGTTATAAATAATGGTGATGTTGATCATGCATGTGTCTGACATTATTTATCAACTCAGATGTAGGGCTGTCACGATTATGACATTTTACATGACGATGAATTGTCACTCAAATAATTGCGATTAACAATTTAATTGTGTTTCTGTCGTTGACAATTACATTTCTGTTTGGCCTGTAGGCTTTGAAGTTGCACATGGCAGTAGAGGTCTTCGGACCTGCCCGAGATCCGAAATTACCCGCGATCCGACCCGCCCCGAGCCGGGTAACTGGGCCATTTCCGAGCATTTACCGCAGGGCGGGCCGGGGCCGTATGCCCCGGTTCCCGGTTATCTGATAGTGAAGTCGCCGGTTCCTGTTACCCGAGTGGAGCCGAGTCAGGCCGAGATTGAATGAAAGAGAACGCAACAATTGCACCAAATAGATAACGCCACACGATGGCACTAAAGATGCAGCATGTAATCTGATGCATTGGTTGTGAAGTTTAGAACTCACTCAGTCACAACAACACTGTATCAGTTGGATTGTTATTATTATCAAAGATTGTTGATATTAACGTAACGTTTTGGTTAATGGTTTACAATGGAGTTGTCATTGCGTGTTGTCATGCTCTGCAGAGCAAAATGGACACTCAATAATGAACAACACATGCGACAGAAAACGATAGCATTAGCATTGGCTAGCCAAAGAAGAAGGAATAAAAACATGGATTTATTTGTATTTACAAACTGTCATTGACTTACTGGTCTGGGAAAAGATCATTTTTTGACGAGAGGCACAGCGCCTCAGCGCTGATGCAGCTGCAACCATGACGACGTTAGGTAAGAAAGACGTCTCATACAACTCTAATATAATAACGTTGGCATTCTTTCATTTAGGGGCCACACGTTCGGGTCTCGGATCTCTCGTTCTGCTCGGGTATCGGATCTATTTTTTCCAATAACAGGCGGGGCCGTTCGGATCGGATCCATCATGTCTCAGGGCTGCTCGGGTAACGGTTCTCAAATTCCAAATGATAGACGGGGCCATATGGGTCCGGGTCCATTTCCCCCGGGTCCTTTTGGGTTCGGGTAGTTAAAATTGGACCCGTGAAGACCTCTACATGGCAGATATGACACTTGACCTAAATATACAAAGAAATTACTGACATATTTGACAACTTTACACTTGAAAAAGAATACCGATAGAGGAAATAGCAGATCTACAAGCTCACAACGTGTCGCATTGTGACACATTGTGAGCTTGTAGATCGGCTATTTCCACTATTTTTGAAAATGTTTGAAGATATGAACATTTCAACATGTAAACAATTATGACAAAATAATTGCGATTAGACGATTAAGTAATAATTGTGACAGCCCTACTCAGATGCTCCTTTGAAAAATTGAAATTAATTTCATTCTGTTTAACGATGTTCTTATGAAACTGTGCGTTTGGACCAGTGTTTGTTACAAAATGCAGTTAAAGGTTTTCCGCCCCTGTATGAAGCTTCATGTGCTTTTTTAGGTTATTCTTGTGACAAAAGCCTTTGTTACAAACTATACAAGTGAGCGGCTTTTCTCCGGTATGAGTCATCATGTGCATTTTTAGATTACCATTTTGAAGAAAGCCTCTGTTACAAACTGTACAAGTAAATGGCTTCTCCCCTGTATGAGTCTTCATGTGTATCTTTAGGTAACACGGTAGACTGAAGCCTTTGCCACAAACGGAACAAGTGAATGGCTTTGCCCCTTTATGAGTCTTCATGTGTCTTTCTAGATTACTGTTGAAACAAAAGCTTTCATTACAAACTTTACAAGTGAAACATGGCTTTTCCCCTGTATGAATCCTCATGTGCAGTTTTAGATTACGGTTGTCGCCATAGCCTTTGTTGCAAACGGTACAAGTGAATAGCTTTTCCCCCGTATGAGTCGTCATGTGTTTTTTTAGACGATCGTTGTCAAAAAAGCCTTTATTGCAAACGGTACAAGCAAATGGCCTTTCCCCCGTATGGGTCGTCATGTGCCTTTTTAGATGGTCGTTGTCACGAAAGCCTTTGCTACAAACTGGACACGTGAAGGACTTTTCCCCTGTATGGGTCGTCATGTGTCTTTTTAGATTATGTTTGTGACCAAAGCCTTTGCCACACACTTGACAACTAAAACTGTTCTTCCCTGTGTGACTCTGCATGGAGTCAGTTTCTTTCAATGTTTTCAGGTCCTGGGACAAGTTGTTGCTCAAAGACAATCTATGTCCTTCCACATGTTGTGTCTTGTGTGACTTCAGTGTGTTTAAAGGTGACTGATCTACACTGGGCTCCCACTCATCACTGTCTTCAGTGATGTCAGATTCAGAACAGTGTGAAGAGAGGAGCTGGTCATCACTAGTTGGTTGTGCTGGTAACCAGTACTTTATATAAGCTTGTGTTTTCATGTGTTCAGTTGAGGTGCTGGCTAAAGGCTCTGTGTCTCTGTTTTCACCATCATCATCTTCACTTTTCATTGCTAGTGATGTCAGCATTGGCCTATCAACCTCTTCTGGTCTTTGAATTAGCTCCTCTTTAATGTGTTGAGGCTCTGGTTCGTCCTGGACCAGACTGGAGCTCCTCTCCTCTTCAGGGGAAACCTTCTCTTTACAGACAGGGAGGTGCAGGACGTCTAGGAAAAAAGACAACGAGAGACCAGTAAAGGTTTGAACTCTGTTTAATGAAAAGCTAGCGCGCACACATCTACACCAGTACTTCATTCTAGTGTTGTGGTTCTCAACAACAGAAAATAATTTAAAAAAAGTATGCACACAGGTTTAAATAATAATTAGGCCCGGATGCGAGTTTAGAAACTCTAGGTTAACTAGGGGAAGGAGCGCTCGTTTTCACCAGCGTCACACCAGCGTCGGCAGGTTACCATTTTACCAGGTTAGCATTCACTAGCGTTAGTTTTACTGAGGTTAGGTTTAAGGTTAAGGTTAGGGTTAGGGTTAGGGTTAAGGTTAGGTGCACCTCTGCCGCGGTCCAAGTGACTACAATGGAGCACTCCCTACCTCCGAGTTAGGGTTGGGGTTAGGGTTAGGTGGTTTTCCCCTTGTGTGCCTAGAGTTTCTACGTAAACTCACAGCCCGGACAGCTCCCCACCTTTCTTCCCCCATTTCCTGTCAAACTACTATCCATCCATCCATCCCTCCATCTTCAACCACTTATCCAGAATCAGGTCGCAGGGGTAACAGTTCCATCAGAGATTTCTAGTGTTCCCTCTCCTACACAACATTAGCCACTTTCTACAAGTGAAGGAGCGGCGGTTCTACTCCGAAGACTCTCTCGGGTGACTGAACTGCTCACCCCATCTCTAAGGCCCCGTTTATACTATGTCGTTTCCAGAAGAAAACCGCAAAATGAAATGTCAGATGTGCCTTCCGTTCATACGACAACAGCATTTTCAGGGGTTGAAAACGGAAGATAGTAAATATAGATTTTTGAGTGAAAATCTGTGAAACGATCCTCCTTGCGTTTCCATCTAAACGGGCAAGTTACAAGGTAACCGCAAAATGTGTGACGTAATGACTGACGCCGCAAAGCCGACCGCAACGGAGCGCAGTGAAGCCTGTACGCTGCCATGGTGATTATGTAAACAACTGCTGTGACAGGAAACAGAGCAGACATGATGTCACACACTTTCAGATAGCGTGTCACTGCCACCTAGCGACCTGGTGTGCACACTACATCGCTTTCAGTCTGAACACTGGATTAAAATGTGAGAACGCAATGACATGTTGTTCTCTCTACAGACCGTTGTCGAGTAAACGTGGCCTAAGTGAAATGCAAGCAACCCGTCATCATGACATACATTTCATGACCATAGGTTAACCCATTCAGGCCGGGTACACATTTTAGTGTATGGGAGGGGCTTACAGTACATGTACAGTATGTATCAACATATTTGTTTTTGTAGGCTAATTTCTGATTTGGGCCTAACTATAGGTTAGGCCTAAATGGGTTAAGAGTAGGAACAAAGATTGCTCGGTAGACATAGAGCTTTGCTGTTCTTCGGAAGACATTTTAAGTTTTAGTTACACCACTGTGCCGTATACAGATCTTGTCAATAGCAAAACTCCATTGACCAGATTTAGCCTTCTGGTGAAATATTTTCTTTTCTGGCCAAAAAGTATATTTTACATGTGAGATAATGTGCTTACCTTGCTTACTTTAAGTTCCTCTGGATAAAGGGTGTCTGCTAAATGTCTAAATAGTAAAGAGCTCAAAGCTTACTGAGATCTATGTTGTCTTCAGGTTCTGGTTTTAGGTGGTCTTCAAGATCCTTTTTAATAGAAACAACCTGGCTGGAGAACTCATCTTCACCTGCAGACTGGACTCCACACACTGGTCTGGAATGAAGAAATAAAATTAACAATAAATAAACAATTTAACAATAAGGACTTTGATGTGACATGAATACAGGCTTTAAAGCTATGCTGTGTAACTTTTTTCAATTAAACAAATCTTAAATTTGATCTAACTATTAAATTGCTAAAGTTAAGACCCACTCCGTGTATGTCAGACCCTAAAGCCTTCTGTAAATATGTTTTCTATGATCCTGGCCGGGGACCGGATTTCACGGCAAAATTACATCATCTGCATCCTTTTGTGTAGTCTCCCGGATCAAAGACTACCGGCCAATCACAGCGCGGATCATACACTACCGGACAATCACAGCACGTCTTGCCGTCTTCTCAGGAAGTAGCTTGCCTCAACAACAGTGTTTACTCTGGTGTAGGAGTCGTAGCCTGTAACTCCCGAATGCCTGGCCGTAGAGGGACGTGAGACCCCTATACGGATGCGTCCCGGCGAGGCGAAGGCGGACGCGGTGGTCCGCGGCCCCGCCCCGGTGGTCCGCGGCGGCTCCAGGTGAAAAACGCCCGAAAAAATCAGATGCGACCATGGTTTTCTGTAAAATAGCTGCAATACCGCTACTGACCAGTTGTTGCGCAACTTACACAGTATAACTTTAAAGGTAGGGTAAGTGATTTTCTTCAGTAACAGGAGTCTCCATATCTCTCCCATTCTTTATTAAACAGAAAATGAATTTTCAGGTCCAGATATCAATTTTATCCGATGAGGATAGAGAACTCACTCAAGATACACACTAAACAAGTGAAATGACAGCAAGTGATGACACAATAACATGAGCAGACACATTGGAACTGGAACACGCTATAAAATGAAGCTGATAAATGGGCCTCTCAAAATGTATTTTGTGTTTATTAAAGAGATTGAGAGACAGACCCCTGTTACTGTACACAGGGCTCCAGACTAACTTTTTCAACCTACATTTTCATTAGGTAGCACCACCAGAAATTAGGTAGCACCATCTTTTTCTATGTATAGCGTATTAGCGTGGTATTAATACATAGCCTTATTATGCTGATAACAGTTGTGTTCATACCATAAGTAATACAGTATCTGGCTTAAAGTCCTGTTCGCAATTTGGTGTTAGGGGAGTTTCTCACCTGAACTGAGTCAGTGGGTCCCTAGACATGAAAAATCACTGAGGTGCTCGTCCGCCATAGTGCCACGAATGGCGCAATGGCCAAATCAAATATGGCTGCCATCGGCTATGATGAAAATCCAACTTTTCTGTATATGCACATGTAATACCTCAATTTGGACTAATTGGGGTATGGGGAATTCATTTCTGATATTGTTTTGACCATTTTTGGTGATTTGGACCTCAAAAGGTCATGGTCAAGGTCATTTTGCTATTCCGAAGACCGTGGGCCATAACTTGGCCATTGTTAGGAGTAAAAACAGGTGCAGTAGGTCTAAATCAACTAATGCTGACATGTATAATTCATTTCTGACATTGTTTTGACCATTAAGGATCATCTTGTCTTTGAAATATCAATGTCAATGCCATTTTCCAAAAACGATTTTGTTCATTACTTGCACTTTTATAGTATTTTTTGTAAGTTTGTTACTATTTTATAGTAAGTTTGTTTTGTTTATAACAAAATACATACTAGTGAGAAATACAACAAGTAAACATCCACATTTAACTTTAAAGGGGGGTTTTAAATGGGTGTTTAAATGAGCAGATAAGACTATTTACGAATAAAAGTGACAAATAAAATTACACAACAAAATCACACGCAACATTAAATAACAATTTACCTCAAAGTACACCATATTGTGATTGTGTGCATGCAAGTTAGTATGAGGTGTTTTTACAGGATGGATTTGTCATTGTTCCATGGCAAAATATGATGCACAGAACTCCATCAGTGTCGAGTGTCTTGCTTCAGACATGGCAGGAGTGTACAAAAGTCAAAGTGCTCCTTCCATCCATCAGAGCTTGACATTGACTTTTTGAGGCAGTTGTCCTTTGGACAAGTATATTTCCCATTCACTTGTCCGGGGACAAAAGTCACTTGTCCGGATAAAAATGTCATACATTGAAATAATAACAAAAGGACGGCTAATGACCCCCCTTGCTCCCTCCACTCCATAGTATGGGCACTTGTCCCGGACAATAGGACAAGCCTTTATGTCATGCCCTGTTCCATGTTCCATTTTCCATTGGTTCTAGTCTTTCCTCAGGTTCCTTGGCTGTTGCAAGCAGGTGGCAAGAAACGCTAGAAAGGTGCCTTGTTGGTCTCAGCAGTTGTTCTTCTCTGCTACCAATGCTGTGTCTTGTTCTGTCAAGGTCTTTGCCTCTCCAAAGTTTGTTAGATATTGTCAGAAGCCATAACTACATGTTTAATCCTCACCTGGCCCATGCAGTCATCTCCTGTCTCCAAGGCATATGTGCCTTGATCACTGTCTTGGCTAGTGGTGCTCCAAGATCAGACTGCTTGATGCAGTAGAAGTGAGTCTCACCAGAGCCATACTGCTGCCAGATCTCCTTCATCCCCAGTGCTTGGAAATATGGGGTGTAATATAGCAGTAATGCGAAGGAGACAACAACTCTCTGGGGTCCGCTCATAGTTCCGACATCTCATTATTCTGACCATTAGGTTAGTGAAGGTTAGGGATAGGCTTAGTTATAATGGAGGCTGAACATGCACCAGGTGTCAGCCTCCTCAATCCTATTCAAGATGTCTGGGATCTCTTCTCCACTAGCGACATCATCAACAGAGACAACAGAGCTGATAATGGTAAATGGACTGCATTTACAGTATATAGCGCTCTTCTCCAAAGCACTGTACAATGTATTTCACATTTGCCCATTAACACACACATTCACACATACATTCACACCATGAAACCATGCAAGGTGCTCACCGGGAGCAGTTAGGGGTTCAGTGTCTTGCTTAAGGACACTTCGACAAATAAACAGGAGGAGCCAGAAATCGACCCTGGAACCTTCAGATTCCAAGGCAGCTACCTACATCGCCACAAGCTTGAATGGACACCATATTCCGAACACACAGCTGGAGAGCTGTGTGTTCTCCTCAGACACCCAGAATTTGTAAAGTTGATGAGGGATGGGTGCGTCTGTTATCTCTGATGATGATGAGTGGCTCCCTGCAAAAGGGGCTGGAGGTGAAGAGATCCCAAAGATTGAACTAGATTGAGGAGGCTGTCACCAAGCTGCTGGTACATGTGGATTGTGGAGTCAACTGGCCCTATTATAACTAAACCTACCCATAACCGTAACCTAATGGAGGGAATAATGGGTCGCCATGATTATGAGTGGACCCCAGAGAGTTGTCGTAGTGATACTTCCAAGCACTGGGGATTAAGTAGATCTGGTAGCAGTATGGCACTAGGTGTGCAGCGGCACATGCTTCTACAGCATCAAGCAGTCTCTCATCTTGGAGCACCACTAGCCAAGACAGTGATCAGGGGACATATGCCTTGGAAACTGGAGATGACTGCATGGGCCAGGTGGGGACTAAGCATGCAGCTATGGCTTCTGACCAAATACAATATCTAACACACTTTGGAGAGGCAAAGACCTTGACAGAACAAGACACAGCATTGGTAGCAGAGAAGTACAACTGCTGATACCAACAAGGCACCTTTCTAGTGCATGTCTTGCCACCTGCTTGCAACAGCCAAGGAACCTGAGGAAAGACTAGAACCAATGGAACATGGATGGATGCAAGGAACACTTCGACTCTCGAGGATATGGCTGCCTTGCTGATGGATATCGGTGCATCATATTTTGCCATGGAACAATGGCAAATCCATCCAGTAAAAACACATCATACTAACTTGGATGCACACAATCACAATATGGTGCACTTTGAGGGAAATTGTTATTTAATTTTGTGTGTGCTTTTGTTGTGTGATTTTATTTGTCACTTTTATTCGTAAATAGTCTTATTTGCTCATTTAAACACCCATTTAAAACCCCCCTTTAAAGTTAAATGTGGATGTTTACTTGTTGTATTTCTCACTAGTATGTCTTTTGTTATAAACAAAACAAACTTACTATAAAATAGTGACAAACTTACAAAAAATACTATAAAAGTGCAAGTAATGAACAAAATCGTTTTTGAAAAATGGCATTGACATTGATATTTCAAAGACAAGATGATCCTTAATGGTCAAAACAATGTCAGAAATGAATTATACATGTCAGCATTAGTTGATTTAGACCTACTGCACCTGTATTTACTCCTAACAATGGCCAAGTTATGGCCCACGGTCTTCGGAATAGCAAAATGACCTTGACCATAACCTTTTGAGGTCCAAATCACCCAAAATGGTCAAAACAATATCAGAAATGAATTCCCCACACCACAATTAGTCCAAATAGAGGTATTACATGTGCATATACACCCAGAAACAGAAAAGTTGGATTTTCATCATAGCCGATGGCAGCCATATTTGATTTGGCCATTGCGCCACTCGTGGCACTATGGCGGACGAGCACCTCGGTGATTTTTCATGTCTAGGGACCCACTGACTCAGTTCAGGTGAGAAACTCCCCTAACACCAAATTGCGAACAGGACTTTAAGCCAGATACTGTATTAAAGTTTGCCTTGATGTAATGATTGACAATGACCCAAACTTGATATTTGCTAAATATTTTAATCTGAACTTTAGGTTTCTCTGCATGAGCAGCAGTATTTGACGAAATAGGTCAGCACTAAGGTGTGTGATATTAGGAAAGCCTTTGATATTCGATATAATGTTGTTGCATACCCTGATAACAATATGTCTCATGATAAGTAAAAAAAAAAAAAAAAAAGCTGTAGCCTAGTTTTTGTATTTTTGCTTCAAGTTAATATTTACAAACTAAAGACATTAATTCAAGAAAGATTTACGAATATCTAGGCTAACAAAAGCAATATAGAACTATGACTTTCAACTTGCAAAACGTCCTTCCATCCTGCTTTAATGCAGGATGGAAAAATAAAATTGTCCTTATGGTTTTGGAGTGAGATACTGGGAAGTAAGCTGCTTGATCAACAGAAAACGTTCACTTGGACACACACACACACACACACACACACACACACACACACACACACACACACACACACACACACACACACACACACACACACACACACACACACACACACACACACACACACACAGAAAAGTTTACAGGTGCCGTTGATTTGAGCAGCGAAGTGAGAAGCGCATTTTGGGCACTGAGGAACTTAACGAGCCACAGCTGTTTTCGCACGTAACCAACGGTGGAAACATCCACGACTCCACGAGCGATTGCTAATCAATAGCTAATCTAATAGCAAACAGCCCTGTGGATTATAGATTATCCAGTTCGAGATGACAACAGAAAAAGCATGGTTATACAAAGAAAGGTTAGTTATGTGATATCTATCCAAGGTGAGCGAGAGAGAGAGAGAGAAGAATCTGTCTGTCTGTGTGTGTGTGTGACTCGACGACGCTAGAGTGTGTGTACTGTACTGTACTGCGTGTGTATGTGAGTGAAAGAGAGAGAAGGGGAGGGGCGGAGCATAGGCTCTGCAGGCAGGCAGTCAGGGAGAGAGAGAGACGGAGCGAGAGAGAGAGAAGAGAGGCGTCAGGCGACCCTCGATTGAGGATTTTCTTTTTTTCTTTTCTTTTTTCCCAAGTCGCACTGATGCGACCTGGTTAAATTTTAACTCGCACTTTATGAAATTAGGTCGCATATGCGACCTAATAGGTCGCACCCTGGAGCCCTGACTGTACATGAACCTTATAGCAATGATTACTATCAGCAAATAGAGAGCTTTAACCTTAAACTGGGGGATATTTTGAGCGAAAAACCGGTTGAATGTAGTGAGTAAAGCGCCTTTCAGACGGAGCGCGGAAGTTGAGTGGTGAAGAGGTGACCAGGCGCGGTCCTGTGAAATTCTTGCGACGTACGTGCTCGTTCATGCATGCACTCGCGGGCAGCAAGAGCTGGATTGTGGTCATCTTTGTGAAATACTGACCAGCGTTTACTCGCGGAGCGAGGCTGTTTGTCCACCCCAGCGCGATCCCCGCTGATCCCAGCGAGAAAGCCCGCGGCACTCGCCGTCCGTAGGGCGCTTAAGGATGTTGATGGAAATGAGTTAGCAATAATAAAATATGAAATATGTGCCCAGACTAGGGCATTCACCCAATATTCGAATATCAAAGTCACTATTCAACGTTGTTCACCAAAGTCGAATATTCGCTTTTTAATTTTTGTATTGTATATATATTGTATATATATTATATATATATATATATATATTGTATATAGTTTATAAAGCTTGACTAGCTAGGAAGTCATAAGAACGAGTTGTCAATGCCCCTGGTGGATGAATTTGTTAGGGGTTCTCAAACCTTTTTAGGCCGTGACCCCCAAAATAAACATATTTGAACTGGGGACCACCACCCTGACAAGCATTTGGAATTGTAGGTATTACATTTAATGTGACTCGGTTCCACAGATAAATATTGTGAAAATAGCAGATCTACATGCTCACATCTATACGAGGCGTTGTGAGCATGTAGATCTGCTATTTTCACAATGTTTGCCTCTTGCTTACTTCATATTTAACAGTTTGGCCAGTCCTGTCGAATATTCGACTATTCCAATACTTGGAATACAAACTGAATACTAAAAATCACTATTCGTGAATGCCCTAACCCAGACCAACATTTCTGTTCTCTTTCGACCAGGTGAGTCTAATGATCTCATCAAGTTACAGTAAATTAAAACAGATCTAATAACCACCCAATCTGTTCTGCATGCAGTCTGTTTGCATTGTCTGTTTTATTGGATGATGTTGATTTATGGTTTATTTAATACAGTTCACATTGCAATGTGAACCTGGCCACATTGTGCCAGGCAGAAAATAGGGCCTTAACCCTAACCCTTAACTCATTTAATGCCAGCCTATCACCACTAGAGGGCGCCCAGTGACCAGAGAATAATGGAGATATGCTGGTAATGCATGCCCAAGCCCTGGAGCCATGACTTGCCAGAACACTTTCCTTTGAGCATGTACAGGAAGAGGATGAAGTTAGCTTGAAGTTAGCTATTGGCTACCAAGCATTTTAGATTTAGATTTTCGTCAACTTAGCCATGATTAAACCTTGCACACCTAATGCATGGGAGAAGAAACAGAGAAAATGAGCTCTAAAGATCCTGGATTGCATTGGAGTGGATGGTAAATATCAGCAAATATCGGCAAATATCGTCCTCTGTAAGCAGAGGACAAAAACCTTTTTTTTTTTTTTTTTATTAAAAAGCCGAACTAGTTCGGGATCGACACTCAATGAGTTAGTGTTTATTTTTTTATTTATTGTTTTGCCTTTTTCTTTTATTTATTTTTTTAACCAAATGTGTTGCATCTGATCTGTGTGTTGCACCTGGTAATGTCCATGTGGACACATCAGCCTCCTCTTCCTCTTCCTGTTTAATCTGTGGAGGTTGTGGTTCCTCCTGGACCAGACTGGAGCTCCTCTCCTCTTTACACACAGTAAGGAGGAGGAGAGGAGAGTTAGCATGTGTTTCCCCCAAATTAACAATGTAACTAAATAATATGAAATATAATTACATTAAAACTGTTGTGTTATACAGTATTAGCACTGAGCGGCAGGCATGCGTGCACGCATGTGCGCGCGCACGTGACGTGCATGTGGCGTCATGAATTTAGAGGGCCACCATTTCAAAAATCCATATCACACCACTGAATATAAGAGCACCAATATGTCATCAAAATCTGAATTAATTAAAAGCCAACTATATCACAGTAAAGTTTAAGTAACATACAAGTAACCTTGCATAACCCATGGTACAAGGGCTTTATGCAGTAATCTGGGGCCAGGATGTAACATGTACTAGTGTCCTCCCTGTCCTGTCTGCCGGTCTCTGTTTTCATTGAGACTAGAGGTCTTCACGGCTCCAATTTTACCTACCCAAGCCCAAATGGACCCGTGAAAAATGGAGCCGGACCCAAATGGACCCGTCTATTATTTGGAATATGAGAACCGATACCCGGACAGATCCGAGACGTCTCGGAGCCGAAGCGAATGGAACCGCCTATTATTAGAAATATGAGATCCGATACCCGGGCATAACCGAGATATGTTGTGTTTTCTTTGTGTTCTTCTTTGGCTAGCCAATGCTAATGCTATCATCTTCTGTCACATGTGTTTTTGTTCATTATAGAATGCTTTGCAGAGCATGACAAGACCATTAACCATTAACTAAAACGTTACGTTAATATCAACAATCTTAGATAATAATAATAATCCAACTGCCCCATACAGTGTTGGGAGTACTAAACAACTTTATTTCTGACTCTGTTCCACTCAGGTATCAAAGGAACCGGCGATCTCACTATCAGATATCCGGGACCCGGGACATACGGTGGCGTCTCCGACCCTGCTCCGAGGTCACTGCTTGTGAATGGACCCGGATCCAGCTCAGACCGGGTCGGATCCCAGGTTATTTTGGTTCTCGGACCTAATCGAAGACCTCTAATTGAGACTGACTGTGTGCATCAGACTGGTTTTTACTGTCATGTACATTGATATTGATGCTGAATATTTAAAACCGTTTCAATCAAAACTGATGAGAATAATCTCTCTCACACACACACACACACACACACACACACACACACACACACACACACACACACACACACACACACACACACACACACACACACACACACACACACACACACACACACACACACACACACACACACACACACACACCTTGAGTTGAACATAATGTAACCATGTGTTTACCAACCTGCAGCGTTTAGATGGATGTCTAGCAGTTTGTTGTGTTTCTCCAGCAGAATTTCTAGAGTCTTTATCTCTCTCTGGAAGAGGTTGCACACAAACTCTGCAGCCGCACTGAGGCGCTCCAACACAAACACCCTGACATTAAGCTTCACAGGGAGGGAGAGAGAGAGCAGAGAGAGAAATGTATGTATCAGCTGTGTTTGTTTCATAAAAAAAAAACCCAAGTAAAAAGATTCTGTTCATGTGAATATTTTTGTTGGAGTTTGGAAGCGCTTGTGGGAAATCACTCAACAGTCCTGTATACCACCTGACCTGGTTTAAATGTCACATAATGCAGGAGTCAGCGGGATATTGCGTTAAAGAAGACGAGCGCTTCCAAAGTTCAACACTTAAAAAAGAAATCATGTCTGCTAAGAAATCATGTCTGCTCGCTGCTCGGATTTCTTGACAGAAATTTCAATTAACAGAAACATGTCTACTGTGGATTTTTTACGAAACAAACATACTTTCAGATAGCAAGAGGATAATTCAAGATCTCCATAGAGCCGCAATATTGGTGTGTTTGACGTTGTTTAATACAATCAGATAGCAAAAATATATATATACTGTTTCGATGCATTGGCTGCCTATGGGATAGGGGTGGATATTGGCAAGAATCTTGCGATGCAATACTCATCACGATACTTGGTTCACGATACAATACATCACGATACATTGCGATACTATTGCGATACGATACTATTGCGATACTATTGCGATATATTGCAAAATTCAAAAGAATTAAAACACATTTTGTAGAGCTTAAAATACATACATTGAATTAACTGAACATTGGAAATTCCTCCTAATGAAAAAAAAGTTTCCCATTCAGACAGGCAATATTGCCATTGATTATTTTCAAGGCAAAAAACACACCATGTCACTCTTTCAATTATATTCAATAACATTTCTGCTTACTTGGTTAATAGCATATTTCTTTAAAAGCAGAATCAATAATAGGCCTATTTAATTTAGGCAAATTTATTTGGAGGAGAAAAGAGTCAAGAAATGTGTTAGTGGCTGCCAAAGATGTTTTATATACCTGTTTGCTTGTTTCTCTCGCAAGAAAGGCAACACATTTTCTCTGTTTGCTTGTTTCGCTCGCAAGAAAGGCAACACTCCCTCCCTGTCCCTTTCCTTCCACAGTCAGTCAGGCTAAGGCTAAGCTAGCTCCGGTAGAACTGGTCGTTTTAAGGGTACTAAAAATGCTATCCTGGACAACAAGTGCCAGGTTCAACAAGTGTTGTCCATATCTAGCTCCCATGGACTTTACTACTACTCACATGGACTTTATTTGGAATTATCTTTTGTTGTTCTTGTTCAACGTGAGACATGAGTCACGCACGCGCACACGTGCGCACGCGCGCGCACACACACACGCTCCTCCCTCTGATTCCTCTCTCTCTCTCTCACACACACAGAGCAAGGATTAGAGCCCATTGATTACCGCATGTTATGTTCTTTTTTTTCTCCAAAAGTATTGCGATAGGACGGCCTGAATGATCGATACAGTATCGCCAAATACATGATCGCGATGTATTGCCATATCGATAATATCGCACACCCCTACTATGGGAGGTATTGCAACCCTAGATTCAACAGATTCAAAAAAATAATAATAATATAGTGTTGCAATTTGCGGCTAAGTTTAGCTGCCATCATGCTGATGGTGGGAAACATTTGGGTCCAACTCCAAAAGGACCCACAATGTTAACAAGCCCAATAACAATGTTAAAGGAGTAGTTCACCCCCAAAATGACTTTTTTCCCCCTATTGATTAGTCACACCATGGAGACTTGAGATCAATAATATGTTTTTGTATTCGTCGCACACAAACAATTATTATAGTAACATGTATCCCCATTGATTCTGAATGGGGACCCAAATGCATGGGCCTGGGTGGGGACCGAAATGAGGCCCTGGATGGGGACCCAAATGGTGTGGGGGTCCGCGCCGCTGTTCCGACTAGTGTCGGCAGGTTAGTTACTCGTTACGGTTACTGAGGTTAGGTTTAGGGTTAGGGTTAGAGTTGGGGTTAGTTTTAGTGTTGGAATACTGGCCCGTCGGCATATTGATGCGGACCCAATGGTGTGACTAATCAATAGAAAAGTCATTTTGGGGGTGAACTACTCCTTTAACAACTAGAGCCTGAAAACAATGCTCTTTCGTGTATGCTGATACCTTGTATCAGCATCCAGCACTTGTACTGTCCTGCACTTTTCCTTAGCCCCATATAGTACCTCACCCTCCGCTGCATACTGTTGTGCTCCCCTGGCTGGGGTAGAATGCCTCCACGCGAGGTAGATTACACTTTTCCCCAAATTGTATCCAAAAAGTTCCACGCTCCCAGACTATGGTTTTCCATCCCACGGTGCATAAAACATGAACTACGGTATGAAACAACCGCTTAAATCGTTATTTTTGTCAGCCAGTGTAATGTTTTCCCATTCAACCGGAACTTCCCGCAGCAGCAGTACTGGCCCTTGCCGCCGGGGGCTTTTCCGAATTTAATTAGACTAATTAAGCGATTTAAACCGTTTCCCAACGCTGCAGTGCATGTTTTATGTACCGTAGAATGGAAAACCATAGTCTGGGAAGTGTGGACTGTGGAACTACCTTGACTTTTTGGATACAATTTCTAAAATCTACCTCGCTGTGGAGGCATTCTACCCCAGCCAGGGGATACCCCCATAGGACCTCATCTAGGAGCACAACAGTATGCAGCGGAGGGTTCAATATGGGGCTAACTTTTCCCATGCAAACTTCTAATACAGTATCCAATCAATCATTGTCTCTGCCATGCCTTTCGGCCTGGCGGAGACAACAACCACATGCGTGTCCTTGCTGTTAACATCTATATGTAGAGATAGCTCATTCTGATAGCCTTCAGCTAGCATCAGCTCGTTGGTATACATAAAATAAGTACAATAATAATAATAATACACATCAACAAAGATCTGCCTGCCAATTAATCTATCAGACGTTATGGGTTAGCGGCATTATGTAATGCAGACACCAGACAACTCCTAAGCAACAAAACAACAGTTAGCTAGTTAGTTAGCAACTTACTTAGCTAGCATGTCTACTAGCAACTACACACGGCAGATAGCCATCATCTCCACAGATACAAGCACTCACCTTTCTTTCAAGTCAACTACCAGGAGAAAAAAAAAGAAAAAAAAAAGTATAGCCTTATTGTAATAAATCTCAGCATAAATGTTCCCTCCGGCTCCGTATCGGCTCGTTGTGCTGCAGCTGCTGCAAGCTGTGTGCTCTTTTGGAAAATCTAGGCTGGGCTGACAAATCTAGACTTCCGGTGCTCGATCTCTTCACAATAAAGTTACCCCTGAAGCCATTGAAAAAACGAAATGTGCTTTTTGATTGACTGATTGATTGAAACAAAGCTATATAACGAAAAGTTCAAAAGTATATTTCTGTGTGTGTTATATATATATATATATATATATATATGTAGATAGATAGATAGATAGATAGATAGATAGATAGAGTGTATAGATAGATAGATAGATAGATAGATAGATAGATAGATAGATAGATAGTAGCTGCAAATTGCAACACTAGATTTTTTTATAATCGGATGAATCTAGGGTTGCAATACCTCCCATAGGCAGCCAATGCATCAAAACTTTATTTTGCTATCTGATTGTATTAAACGACGTCAAACTCACCAATATTGCGGCTCTATGGAAAGCTTGGAATTTACTCTTGCTATCTGCAAAGTGTTTGTTTCTGAAAAATCCACCGTAGAATTGTTATGATTTATTTTCTGTCAAGAAATCCGAGCAGACATGGTTTATTTTCTAAGTGTTGAACTTCGGAAGCGCTTGTCTTCTATAACGCCATGTCCCGCTGCCTCCTGCATAATGTGACATTTAGAACCAGGTGGTCACAGGACCGTTGAGGGATTTTCCACGAGCGCTTCCAAACTCCAGGACTTAGAAAAAATTATCACCTGAACCAAATTTCTTGGATAGAAAGTAACTCATAACATGTCTACTGTGGATTTTTCTGAAACAAACATTTTGCAGATAGAAAGAGTAAATTCCAAGCTTTCCATAGAGCCACATTATTGGTGAGTTTGAAGTCGTTTAATACAATCAGATAGTAAAAAACTGTTTTGATGCATTGGCTGCCTATGGGAGGTATTGCAACCCTAGATTCATCCGATTATAAAAAAATCTAGTGTTGCAATTTGCGGCTAGATAGATAGATGCTGTTCACTGAATTGCATAGCCTTATACAAAGCCCCTTTTCGACTGCAGCTTTAGCACCACACTACACCGCACCACACCGCACAACATAAAAATATCTACATTTTCCATTACACAAAAGTACCCCTATCGGTAAGAAAGAAAAAAAAAAACCTTTTACAACTTTTATCATGTAGGCTATTACAACTATATCCTGGTGGTCTAAAAGAAAAGTCAGTGAATGTTTGGCCCTGTTTGGCCTAGCTCAGACCTACTCTAGACTGGATACTTTTTAGACCCAACGTTTAATACCACTTCACACCACTCTACCCAGGTCCTTGTAGTGGAAAACCCGGCAGTGGGCGGTGTGGAGTTTTTTCCTTGTTCATCAACTCTTCAAACTCGAGTCGTGTCACCAGCAGCTCAGTGACATGCAGAAGAAAGGTGTTTTTTTTTTTTTTTTTTTTTTTCCATTTCATTTTGATATCATGTTTTTACTAATTGGTAAAAACATGATATTAAAATGAAACATAGAACGTTATATGTTGGTGCCTTTAGTCTTGGTAAATCAATTCCACAGTTTAAACCACATTGATTTTACTGAGGTTTACTGAGACACTACATTGTACACTTTCATATATAAATAGTTATTCCTAGATTAATTAAATGATTTGGTAATGTTTATTTTGTATTTATTTTTTATATAGTTTTTACATTGTGTAAAAATTTAGTTTTATATTTGATAGATCTATCTATACTATTTATCCTATTTTATTTTTAATCCATACTATTCATAATGTATCTTTTATTTTGTAAATATGTTCAGTTATCTTATACTAATGTATACATATTTTGTAAATATGTTCAGAGTTTATTATTAGTTATATTTGTAATAACATGTTAACTAAAAAGGACAGCGTCGTATTATTTACACATTGACAAAACAAGTCAACTATGAAAAAAAAATCTCAAATCAGAGATCTCATACAGGATGAGAAACTGACAAAAAAACGGTCCCTCTGTGGATTTTATACACATTTAAACATTGCATAGTATTAACAAGAACCACTGGAATATAGGCTCTGAATATGAATGTTTTATTTACAGACAACTATTTAGTTCAGACTGGGCCCACCCACACACACACACACACACATACACTACATACAGTATAAACAGCCTATGCACAGGGGAGATCGCTATGCTGGCTTGTGGCAGACTTTTGTCAAAGTTGTATTACATTCTAAATGAGAAGACAATAAAACACCTCCAGAAACACAAAGAGACAGCCTTGAATTACCTATATATTGACACACACATGGGTTTCCTCAGACGGGTGGCTGGTATCTCTCTTAGAGGTGAGAAGTTCAGTCACCCGAGAGAGACTTGGAGTAGAATCGCTGCTCCTACACTTGGCTCAGCTTAGTGGTTCGGGCATCTAATACGGATGCCCGCCAAGCGCCTTCCTAGGAAGGTCCTCAATGCACGTCCCACTGGGAGGAGACCCCATGGCAGACCAAAGACCAGGTGGAAGGATTACATCTCCAAACTGGCTTGGGAACGCCTCGGTGTACTCCATGAGGGAGTGGAGTAAGTTACTCGGGATAAGGAAATCTGGAAGTCTCAGTTGGAACTGTTACCCCCGCGACCCGATTCCGGATAAAGCGGTTGACGATGGATGGATGGATATTTTGCTATGAGTGTTACAAGAAAAAAACTAAATCCATTGAACTCAAAGGACTTTTGGGATTACAGAAAAGTTAAATGACGTTTAGTGAAAAAAGTTGAATGAAAACAGGTTTTACTTTAGGTGACACGAAAGTTTGCAGGAAAAAGTTGAACAAAAAGAGGATGACTGGTTTACTTTGGGTGACAAAAGGTTTAAAGAAAACTTTAGGACTAGAACAATAGCCTATAGAAACCACACAAATTAAAATATCTCATCAACAATACAAATATGTGTTTAGCCTACATTAGAGGAACAAAGGGAGACAGTATCTCCCCTCATCTCAAGGGGAATTCACCGTTTGTCAGCCTTCTGATTGGTCCCTGAGACTCCCTGACTGGCCAACCAGAAAAAACCATTCACTTTTTGCTATCGGGGTGGAGTTTGTGCAGTGGAGAATGTTGCTTCAGGCTTTCAACAACGGTCCGCTCTGCGGAGCACGGCGTTCGTGCAGTACGGCCGCGCGAGGTGATAGCGATCTCGCTCATCATAATGAATAAGCTTCAACAAACTAGTTCACATGGACCTTATCAATGTAACTAAGAGTTACGATTGGGTACATATATTTTAAATGGGCAGAATTACGAAAAGCCAGCCTATTATGTGAGGAGAACTATAATCTGGCTGTCATCTTCCTACCCAAGATGCACTGCGCTTTCTCTTTCTATTTCTATTCTCTCTCTGATCCAGAGGATTAAACTAATTAAAACATATATTTTCGGGGGAAAACTACTGTTTTGCTATGTAATTACTGTACCTTTTTCTTCCCTTTTTATTAATATCACGTAGATGTGTTTTGTTTGGTACTTTATATAGCTGTAATGAGGCTATAAAAAAAAATCCTATCCACTTCCACTATAAAATAATCTGCAATGGTGATTCTGTCCCATTGGGATTAAACAAATTAAAACATATATTTTCGGGAAACCCCCTGTTTTGCAATGTAACTACTGTACCTTTGTCTTCCCTTTATATTAATATCACCTAGATGTTTTTCCTTTGGTACTTTAAATTGCAATAATGAGGCAATGAAAATACCCTCTCCCCCCATTCACTGCCACTATAAAAACAATCTGCCCGCAGGGTCAAATGTACCACCATAGTGACAGGGCAGAATGGGGCGCAATTTGCAAATGACTGAATTAGTATCTACCGTTGTTCCCTATTGAGCTTAGCACATTTCCTGGGGCAAGCCAAAGAAGGTCTCAGCAAGAACAGTCACCAACGTCATTTTAGGCTCCATGGCCATCCGCCATGACACTTTGGGTGGCGGAAGTGCCACCCAAAATAACATTAGCGTCTATGAGCACTTCGTCACTTCCTCCACCCAAAAAGTGTCATGGCGGCGTCCCATGGTGTGCCAACTTCCGGGTGTTGTCTGTTCCTGCCTAACCTTCCATGGGGCAAGCTGCCCAGATCAAACGTCACGTGTCTTCTTCTTCTTATTATTTTTCCACTCAAAAAGCACCTGCAATGTAGTGCATTTGAAACTACATTGCAGTGCACATCATGGGGTGATCACCTTGTTTTATTTTTATTTCTTTTTTATTTTCTGTTTATTTCGTTGCTGAGTGATGTCAGCAGACACATTGACATGAGTGAGATGAAAAAAACCTGGGTGAAATGTGCCATTTTCAACAGGAAATAACGGTACATCCACTTGTCATTTTCTGACAGTTACTTTTTCAGGGCAGTTTAGAAAGAAACCAGTGCTTCTTAATGTCATGGCATTCCACATAATGGTGGCAGAGTAGTGAAGTGCTTTTTTTTGCCCTTTAAGTTCTAAATTTGAGGGGTGCGAGATCTACACCTCTGGAGTTGTGTCTGTGGCTGTGGGTGTCATTCACTCTGGGGAAGTAGTTGGAGAGATACGTGACGAGTATCTTACATACCAATCTCATTGACACTTGCTTAACCCGGCCTTCTACCGCGAGCCATCCCAGAAAAGAAAAGTGAGTTGGTATTAGGTAGTTCATGGACTTGAGGCAGAGTAGTAGTCATATCAGTTTGTTTGGGAGGTCTGAAGTTTAGATTGATGTTGAGGTGTTGGAGAATCAAGAGGTAGAGGTCTTCACAGGTCCAATTTTAACAACCCGAACCCAAATGGAACCGGGGGAAAATGGCCCTGCCTGTTATCAGAAAAATAAGATCCGATACCCAGGCAGAGATGTCAGAACCGGAGCCGAAATCCGAAATGACCGAAGAATGTTATTATGAAGAGGTGTAAATATTATTTCTTTCTTACCATTGCATGTTTCTGCTCGCCCCTGAACATTAATGTATTTCCCAGTCAATCAATGCGGACAGGAACAATAAATCCACATTTTCTTTAGATGTGTAATCTTTCTTCTTTATTTATGTTGCAGCAGAGGATGTTGTTTTGTTTATCATTAAAACTAGTGTTTAAGGACTTCCTGACAAGTCATGTGACGCAGCAAGGCAGCCAATAGCACTGACCGGAGGAGAAAAAAGGGGGGTGCGGGGGTGATTGACAGATGTAACAGCCAATCACCGGGTCCGTTTGGGTATCATGGAACCGATTCTCTATGGCCAGAAAAACTATCATAAACTGCAACTAAAGGGTTTTCCCCCCTGTATGAGTCCTCATGTGTGTTTTCAGAACATGCTTGTAACCAAAGCCTTTACCACAAACTGCACAAGTAAATGGCTTTATATGAGTCCTCTTGTGCTTCTTCAGCTCTCGCTTTAGATGAAACACTTTGCTACAAACTGAACAAGTAAAGGGCTTTTCTGTATGAGTCATCATATGTCTTTTTAGATGACCTTCAACGTTTTTGCCACAAATTGGACAAGTAAATGGCTTTTCCCCTGTATGAGTAGCCATGTGTCTTTTTAGACGACTTCCGTCAACAAAGCCTTTGTTACAGACCGAACACTTAAAGGGCCTCGCTCCTGTATGGGCATTCATGTGATATCTCAGACCACTTTTCTGAGCAAAGCCTTTGCTACAAACTGTACAGGTGTAGGGCTTTTCTCCTGTGTGAGTCTTCACGTGTCGCCTTAGATTAGCTTGGTTTCCATGGCCTTTCCTACAAACCGTACAAATAAAGGACTTCTCCCCTGTATGAGTCCTCATGTGTATTTGTAGACTACTTGTGTGACTAAAGTATTTGCTACAAATTTTACAAGCAAATGGCTTTTCGCCTGTATGCGTCCTCATGTGTATTTTTAGACCATGTGGTTGACCAAAACTGTGGCCACAAACTTCACAAGTAAATGGCCTTTCCCCTGTATGAGTCCTCATGTGTACTTTAAGACTATTTGGGTGACCAAAGCCACGGCTACAAACTGAACACGTAAAACCCTTTACCCCTTCATGAGTCCTCATGTGTGGTTTTAGCTGACCCAACTGGCTAAAGCCTTTGCCACACACTTTACAAGCAAATGGCTTTTCTCCTGTATGAGTCCTCATGTGTATTTGTAGACTACTGTTTTGACTAAAGCCTACGTTACAAACTGTACAAGTAAATGGCTTCTCCCCTGTATGAGACCTCATGTGCATCTTCAGATTACCCTTAAGATTAAACAATTTGCCACACACTGTACAACAAAAACATTTCTTCCCTGTGTGACTCTGCAAGGAGTGAGTTTCTTTCAACGATTGCAGGTCCTGGGACAAGTTGTTGCTCAAAGACGATCTCTGTCCTTCCACATGTTGTGTCTTATTTGACTTCAGTGTGTTTAAAGGTGACTGATCTACATTGGGCTCCCACTCATCACTGTCTTCAGTGATGTCAGATTCAGAACAGTGTGAAGAGAGGAGCTGGTCATCACTAGTTGGTTGTGATGTTCCACAGTCCTCTACATCAGCTTGTGTTTTCATGTGTTCAGTTGAGGTGCTGGCTACGGGTTCTGTCCTATCAACTTCTTCTGGCCTTTGAAGTATCTCCTCCTGCTCCTCTTTAATGTGTGGAGGCTCTGGTTCCTCCTGGACCAGACTGGAGCTCCTCTCCTCTTCAGGGGAAACCTCTTCATTCACAGGGAGGTGCATGACGTCTAGAAAAAGATCAAAGGAAACATGACATATTTTAACAATACATTTTCCTTTCTAATCCTGTTCAAGAAAAGTGGAGGGAAAGACACAGACGTCTTTTTTCGTTATCTCGCAATTCCGAAGTTCGGTAGAATCCACTGGAGTCAGTGGAAGCCAGTGGAGCAGCTCATAAATAAACACTATTTCTGAACAACTGAGACCAGGGCTCCAGGGTGCGACCTAATTTCATAAAGTGCGAGTTAAAATGTAACCAGGTCGCGCCGGTGCGACTTGAAAAAAAAAGAAAAAGAAAATCCTCAATCGAGGATTACCTGACGCCTCTCTTCTCTCTCTCTCGCTCCGTCTCTCTCTCTCCCTGACTGCCTGCCTGCAGAGCCTATGCTCTGCCCCTCCCCTTCTCTCTCTCTTTCACTCACATACACACACAGTAAACACACACACACGGTCCGGTGGTCGAGTCACACACACAGACAGACAGATTCTCTCTCTCTCTCGCTCACCTTGGATAGATATCACATATATACTAACATTTCTTTGTATAACCATGCTTTTTCTGTTGTCATCTCGAACTGGATAATCTATAATCCACAGGGCTGTGGGTTGTTTGTTTGCTATTAGATTAGCTATTGATTAGCAATCGCTCGTGGATGTTTCCACCGTTGGTTACATTAACCTACTGTTACTTGCAAAAACTGCTGTGGCTCGTTAAGTTCCTCAGTGCCCAAAATGCGCTTCTCACTTCATAGACAATTAGCTCAAATAAACGGCACCTGTAAACGTTTCTGTCTTTGGTGTAGTGTGTGTGTGTGTGTGTGTGTGTGTGTGTGTGTGTGTGTGTGTGTGTGTGTGTGTGTGTGTGTGTGTGTGTGTGTGTCCAAGTGAACGTTTTCTGTTGATCAAGCAGCTTACTTCCCTCCTCACTCCAAAACCAAAAGGACAATTTTATTTTTCCATCCTGCATGAAAGCAGGCCTAAGTTGAAAGTCATAGTTCTATATTGCCTTTGTTAGCCTAGATATTCGTACATCTTTCTTGAATTAATGTCTTTAGTTTGCAAATATTAACTTAAAAACTAACTTAAAGCTATACTGTGTAAGTTGCTCAACTAGTGGTCTGTAGCAGTATAGCAAACCGTGGTCGCGTCTGCTTTTTTCGGCCGTTTTTCGCCGCGGACCGGGCTTTCAGACCACCGCGTCCGCCTCGCCTCGCCGAGACCTATCCATAGAGGTCTCTCGTGTGTCTCTACGAGCAGCGGTTGGGGAGCTACATGCTAGACTTCTAGACCAGCGTAAACAAAGCTGTTGAAGCAAGCTATTTCCTGAAAAGACGCAAGATGCACTGTAATTGGCCGGTAGTGTATCATGTGTGTATGATCTGCGATGTTATTGGCCAACGTATACACAACGTATACAGATGATGCAAATGACGTCATTTTGCCGGGAAATCCCGCCCCTGTCACTGCTAAGAAGAAAACATATAAAGAGAAGGCTTCAGAAGCTGAAAATAACGGAGTGGGTGTTCTAAAACTTTAGCGATTTAACAGTTAGGACAATTTTAAGATTTTTTTATAAAAAAAGTTACATGGTATAACTTTAAGCAAAAATACATAAAAACTAGGCTACAGCTTTCTTTTACTTATCATGAGACATATTATCAGGGTATTCAACAACATTATATTGAATATCAAAGGCTTTCCTACCACGCTAATACGCTGGTATTGTAGATGGTGCTACATAATTTCTGGTGGTGCTACCTAATGAAAATGTAGGTGGCACCAGTGCTACCTGTGAAAAAGTTAGTCTGGAGCCCTGACTGAGACCTTTATAACATACTCGTCTCAGGAAAATCAAATAATACAAGTCACACATTTGTTTCTGCTGTGTTGATTTTTGATGTGCGCACTGGGTCATTTTGTAGTGGTATCTGCAGCACAAGCTGTGTTTTTGAACGTAGTATCACAAGACTGTCCACCGTTTCCTGTCTGGCAACCAACTCTTGCGATACTTACGAGGCAGAAACTATTATCATTTATTGTTATTATTATTTAATTATGTACTGTGCGCATCAAAAAGCACATGATTAGAAAAAAAAAGAAAAAACTCTGATATGACTTTTGTATTCCTGAACCAATTATATGACAAAGGTCTCAGTTGTTCATAAAAGTGTTTGTTCATGAACTGATCTAGCCGGCTTCATTCACTGCCATGTATTTCATCGCACTTCAAGTGGGAGTTTTGGCACCCATGGTGAGCGTCATGGCGTCATTGTCACGTGATTCCATTCCTTCTATACATTCCTTGATCCCGTTTGCGTTTGCTTACTGTGTAAACACAGCTGCGGCTAAATTGGGAACGGAGGCACCAATTTGCATGGTCGTGCACGATGGAGACGCCCATGTTAAAAGGTAAGAAAGGTCTGGCAGTCGGCTACATAAGTTGTTGTTAACACTCGCTTTTCTAGGAGGTCAGCTTGTCTGATTTTGAGATTTTAAGTTAAATCTTTGCTCACAAAGCTTTCTTTCCATGAATTTTCCTAATTATTCAAGCCAAATAACCCCCCTTTTTCCATCCAAAACATTTTCTATAGGCCTATATGAAATTAGCCCTTCGCTAATCCCCTCCCCAAAGGACATTGTCCAATGCTAGCTTAGCAACAGTTAATAACTGGCAGCTTGCCATGGTAAGCTTCCATCAGCAGTCATAGCTGTCAATGCTATTTGGCCTGCTCACACCCAGAAAACGGTTGGTGGATGCAGTTTTCCACCCCTTTTGCCATGCTGAAATATGCACTTAAAACTCCAAGGCTGTGATGTTGTGTTATTGAACACATACACAGCTTAACGTCTGGAAAGTTACAAGACTCACCCACCCAGGTGATAGCAATAATACTAATCATATAGAACAAACAAATGTACAAAAATACAGTGATCTGATGCTGGGCTGGCTTGTTTCGGATTCAGATATCTCACGACCATCATGGGTCCACCTCAACCTGCTGTTAAGCAGTTTAGCCACACATTACGACACGTACATCTACACAAACGTTCAGATAAAATAATAATAATAAAGTGCTTACTGAAGGCTCACAGATGTCACAATATGGTACACACAAACACAATTACCACTGTCAATTTGAAACTTGCAAAGCAAACTCTCTTGGGTTGCACAATATAGATGTTTTTAAACCGATACCGATAAGTTCCTGCTCCTCAAGACCAATACAAATACAAGAACCGAATATATATATATCTTATTATTTTAATGTATATTGTTATTCACCCGTAGTTCTTGCACACCTGGAAGTAAAAAAAAAAGACTAGCAGCGAGCAAAAGGTGGGTTTAGCTCAGTGGTTCTCAACCTTTTCAGGCTGTGACACCCAAAACAATACATTTTAACTGGGGACCCCCCACCCTGTCGAGCACTAAGGGCGGCTTGCACCAAGAGGGATTAAATAAATCTTAGTTTAGGATTAATCATGGTTTTGTTGATCTATGATTTATTTTAAATCGAGGTGTGTTGCACCACTTAAATTTAAGCATTGCTTAACAAATCTGTGATTAAACCCTTAACCTGTGATTAAAACTATAACCTGCGATTAACTCATGGATTAAATGTCCTCCATCTTGGATTCGCGCACTGGAATAAACTATTCTCTTGAGCCTAATATCATTAACGTTACTTTTATATTTTATTTTATAACGCTCCGTCATACAACGGTGACGCTCGCTACAGCGCGGTGCGGCGTGGCGATGCGCGGCTATCTAGGAACTGGAATCAAAGAAATACACCAGAGTTTGATAGTTTTGTCAATTATGAAGCGATTTCGAAAATTAAAACGTCTGCATATTGGTTGGGAAGTCCACTTCCATGACAACTGACTGTATTATGTCCCTGCAAATATTTAAGTGTTCGCTATTTTAAAATAGCCGATGTACAAGGATGTATTGAAGACAATAATATGATGAGATTTTTGTTTTCAACTGTGAAACGCTGTACTGCAAGCTGTGAGGCTTCCTTCACAGGAGGGGACCCCCATTCATGTCAATGGCATGTTTGCATTTAAACCACCTCTACAGCTAGTTTAAAATGAATCCCTTATTGATGTTTAAATCGAAGTTTAAAGTAGTGGTGCAACAGGATTAACAGTAATCCAGGTTTAGAATGAAAAGTAAAACCAAGATTAAAAGGATGGTTTAAAACTAAACCTGATTAATGAAAACTAGGTTTAAAGTTTGGTGCAACTGGATTAAAAGATAAACCTTGATTTAAACCAGGTTAAGGCTTATCCGTGTTGGTGCGAGCCGCCCTAAGAGTTACATTTTGTATAACACGGTTCTATTGTGAAAATAGCCGATCTACATGATCACAACGCCTCGATCTCTGCCTCTAATATTTGACAATTTGGCCAATGTTTAATTTGTTATTTTAGAGGTATTAAAAAGTCCTTAAATTGTCACTTTAGAAATGTGCAGATGCCCTCTATACACTTAAACTTTATTTTCGTTTACTTTGTTTACTGTTGACTGAGAAAACCATGTTGCACATTAAGTTAAATCATCTGGGGGCCCCCAAAATAATTTGGGGACCCCACTGGGGGTCCCGACCCACAGGTTGAGAACCACTGGTTTAGCATAGCTTTGAACAAACCAGATTCATCATGATGACATGAGCATTACTACTATGAACAAAAAATAATAATCCAAGAACAGTTTTAACTCTTAAAAAAAATTGACCATATTTATTTTCCAAATAAATAATATAATCCATATAAATGACAGAGAACCCATTTGTCACAATAGCGGAGCAGCTAAGGAGAACAATACTTCAGTTCTGGAAAGAAGCACCAAAATGTGTACCTCTTGGGTCATTCTTTAGAAAAATCACGTTAGACACTTAATTTTCAAAATGGCCACCAGTTTTAAAGATGTCCGCCTTTTCGGATATGTTTTACCACATATATTACTCGTCTAGGCTCAGTTGTAGAAGGCGATCTGACGAGGAGTAGACAGATACAAAGACCCGCACACTGCCGCTGGACCGTTTCAAAGAATTTATTAAGCAACGTTTCGGTCGTAAGACCTTTCTCAAGACCGGAGAAAGGTCTTGAGAAACGCACCTGCTAGAGAGGAACTGGGTGTGCAAAAGCCTTCTCTTCATGATTATTCAGTTGTCAAATAACTCATTTCTGACTATGTAAAACTCAAAAGGGGCAAGGGGCCAAGACCTGAGGGCAGGTAGAACATGACCTGTACTTGCGGGCAAGTGCCTCTAAGACCTTAGTGTCAACCCTGCAGATTGCTAGATTAGTACTTATAAAGTTATTATTCTTATGTGCGTTTACCTGAGAGAGTGTTGCATCTGGTCTTACTCTGTAGTAACGCCCATGTCGACACATCAGCCTCCTCTTCCTGTTCCTGTTTGATCTGTCGATGTTGTGGCTTTTCCTAGACCAGACTGGAGCTCCTCTCCTTCTCGCGTTCAGGGGAAACACCTTTCCACAAAGACAGAAGGAAGGACAGAAGAGGCAGCATCAGCATCATCAAGTGTAGTTCAGCTAGTAGCTAGTAGGGCATTCACGAATAGTGATTTTTAGTATAAGAATTATTCTACCTCAATTATTCGAATAGTCGAATATTCAACAGGACTGGCCAAACTGACCAAACTGTCAAATATTAACAGTTTTACTGCCAGATGTTGTTATTTATTTATTGGGTTTTGTGCCAGCAAAAGCACCTTACCTTTGCGATGTTATAGACAAAGATGTATTCATTTTTTTTTCATCATTATTATTTTCTTTTCTCCTTAAATAGGTGTACTTTCACTATACTAGCAGTAGAGGGCAGCCTCATGCAAGAATTAATGTGAAATGGCCGCGGTAGGCTACCGTCTGTCAAGACAGCTCAATCGCTACAGAGCAATAGACCCAGAGAAAATATCAAGAAAGAGTGTTGTTACTCCATTGATGCTAACGTCCAGTGGGTTTTTGAGAGCACTTTTACGGGAGCTGTCTCTACGGTACACACCCGCGCGACCCCTCATCAGTTTACAGACATCAAAACAAGGTACAAAAGAACGAGCCAAAGAACGTACAATTGGCATCGCGCTGCCGGGAAAAATGGGGCGAACGGGAACGTCCAAAGCGGTAAAAGAGTTAAGTAAGCAAGAGGCGAACATTGTGAAAATAGCCGATCTACATGCTCACAACGCCTCGCAGCGCATGTAGATCTGCTATTTTCAAAATATTTATCTGCGGAACAGAGTCACATTAAGTGTCTGCAAGAGCCGTTGGCCGCCGCGTCCACGTCCATGTCCACGGCCGCGAAAAAAACGGCCGGCCCGGCCGTGGACGCGGCCGTGGACGCAGACGGCCGTGGACGCGGCCGTGGACGCGGCTGTGGACGTGGCCGTGGACGCAGACGGCCGGGGACGCGGCCGTGGACGCAGACGGCCGGGGACACAGACGGCCGGCCGTGGACGCGGCCATGGACGAGGCCGCGAAAAAAACAAATTGGGTGTCTATTGTATGTATTTTTTGATGGAGAATTCAAATATGACCTTCTTTTTTGCATAGGACAACTCTAACCTGCATCAATTGGTATGTTATAATTGCCAATTGAACCCTATCCATCTAAAAAACAAATTGGATCTCTATTGTATGTATTTTTTGATGGAGAATTCAAATATTACCTTCTTTTTTTAGATAGGACAACTCTAACCTGCATCAATTGGTGCATCAACCTGCTATCTATCTATCTATCTATCTATCTATTTATACTTCACCTTTAGTCCAGAAGAGAGTTCGTCCTCAGGAACTTGCACACATGGAACTGTGTCATGACTGTGTCATGGAGCTAAGCAGAGCTATGTTAAATACTCACAATGAGTCTGATGGACCAATCAGAGTGGTGGTGGGGGGAGGGATCAACAATAGACAGAAACTGGATAATGCTTTGTTAGCTGTCCCACCTAAGTCCCTGCTAGTCTGAACAAACATCACCTTCCCTCTCATAACACTACTACTACTACTAGTACTACTACTACTACTACATTTATATAAAGCTGCTCTTGCATTTGAATTCAAGTCTGACACAAGTTAAGGTTAACTTAGGTAGTAGTTCATTTTGCTGGCTTTTAGGGACTGTGTGTGAGTGTGTAGGCCCACAAATTATTATAATTGTCATTAAGTGACTCAAAGGGAGACATCTAATGTGTGTTTATTATTTTAATATTAACTGTGGGAAGATTATATATTTTTTATTTTGCACTTACAGTGTTGTGATATTATTCCTGAAGGAAGAGGGGTATTTTTCACAGTCCAGGCTTTGAACCTAAATGCTGTTTACATTTTCTATAAATATTTATTTCTATATAAAACTCAGTTGTGTGGAGTTATTGTGTGCCTTTTATTGTAGCTAAAGAGTCCATTTGTTCACTAGACATTAAGTCAAGGTTACTATTTTGAGTTGAAGCTAAGTGTTTTATTACTTTGTGGTTTAACAGTATTTAAAAGGCAAATTCATTGTTATGGTTACTTTAGAAGACTGCTTTTGCATTCATGAGTTAAAAAGAGAGCCAAGCTAATTCAAAGAGTTAAGTTAAAGGAACACAAAACAAGACCTAACTCACAGCTGCCATTGGACAGACAGTTACAACATACTCTTATCTTTCACAGAACAGACAATTATCATTTATTGTATCTATTTGAGACTATTTAGCTGCTCTAGGGGAAATAGAGCATTCATTTGGGATCAGCCTATTAAATTGATAATGACCAATGGGTGCCAGTTTCTATGTAGTTAAGCATATTAACATAACAATATATGTGGCCTAGACATGGATATTGCCCACTCAACTCGTAATCTACAGAAATGTCCACCACATCACACAGTATAAAATCTAGTAGGCTTAGTGGATTCACCTATGTTAAATCATGTCAGGTTAGTTTGGTTCAAGCATCCAGTTTCTGTCTATTGTTGATCCCTCCCCCCACCACCACCCTGATTGGTCCATCAGAGTCATTGTGAGTATTTAACATAGCTCTGTTTAGCTCCATGACACAGTCATGACACAGTTCCATGTGTGCAAGTTCCTGAGGCTGAACTCTCTTCTGGACTAAAGGTGAAGTATAAATACTAGGGATGTTAATCGACGCATTATTTGCGAATCGACGCGTCGTGGCCGAAAATCGACGCGTCGATCGACTTTTTTCACTTTTTTTCCCGCTAAGCAGCAGCTGAGAGGAGAGCAGCACAACGGCGCATTACTTTAACACAACTACTGCCTCTTAATCTGAAGGTTTGCTTGGTGCCTCGGTGCCACGCCGTTTCCTCCATAGGCCGCCGCTATTATTTTGAAGGGCTGGAAGGGGGTTGTTTTTTTGGATTATCACTTGACGGCAACGATTACGTCATCTAGTCACATGACAGTGTGGGTCCAGAAGGGAAACATGGCTGCGCCCATCCCGAGTCTAGAGTGTGCAGAGTGGAGACCCCTCTTTGTATACAAATGTCTTTTATGAGTTATTGAAGTTTCTTCATGGGCCTCTCAATGGATTTACTATGGAGGAGCTTCACTTCGCGTGCACGCCCGACGTGCGTTGTAAACAAATCGCGGACATTACCGATGCGGGCGGGACCGGAGCGACGTACAGTAAGTAATAATATCTTTACTGTATATACAGTAAGATTGACAGTCCTCGCCGTCAACGGCGCCATGGTATTAACCCTTTCAATGACGGTGAGGACTGTCAACGGCAGCAGAACAGTTAAACAACACAACGTATGCTGCACCCATCAAAGCCCTAATAATAATGATAATACATAATTGCTCTTCCTTGTTAGCATGGAGTCTGTTCTCTAGAGACTAGAAGCGGAGTGACAATAAGTCCATGGAACGTGCGGGAGCGCTGACCGCTCGCTCTCATATATCCCCGGCGTGTCGCATTAACGTTAACGACGAGTAGTGTGGTTTGTGATCATCGCACACAACGGCGACGCTGCCATTAACAAGCAAGCTTTCATGTCAAGCATGCATGCAGAGGCAGGAGGTAAACAAAACGCATCCAGTCCATAGAGTCGCACTGCTATGACGCGCGCATCATCCCGGTCCAGCAGTGTTTCTCAACCAGTAGTCCGCGGATCTGACTAGAGCCGCATGCATGCATGCACAACAGTCTCCGACACAGACACACACACCCGGTCCTCTCACATTTGTAAAACATTAACGCTTATAACCTTTTTGAACAATGATTAAAACAGTCATTTTTGGGGGAAAAACTTTAGAAAAATAAAAAAATATATATATTTTTCGATTTTTCGACTCGTACTTTTTGAGTCGCGGTGAGCATGAGTCGATCGACGCGTCGATTTTCGTTTTTTTTCACATCCCTAATAAATACATAGATAGATAGATAGATAGATAGATAGATAGATAGCAGGTTGATGCACCAATTGATGAGTTGTCCTATCTAAAAAAGAAGGTAATATTTGAATTCTCCATCAAGAAATACATACAATAGAGATCCAATTTGTTTTTTAGATGGATAGGGTACAATTGGCAATTATAAAATACCAATTGATGCAGGTTAGAGTTGTCCTATGCAAAAAAGAAGGTCATATTTGAATTCTCCATCAAAAAATACATACAATAGACACCCAATTTGTTTTTTTTTCGCTGCCTTTTTTTCGCGGACTCGTCCACGGCCGGGCCGGCCGGCCGTTTGCGTCCACGGACGTTTTTTTCGCGGCCGCGTCCCTGGACGTGGACGCGGCGGCCAGCGGCTGTCTCTCTTAAGTGTAGCCTCGGAAACCCAGACTTCTTTAGGCGATCGGGAGAAAAAGAAGCCTGGGCGATCGCGTTATGATCACTGTTGTAGGAAGTGTAGAATTTCCCTAACCAATCAGAGTGCAGAGAGCGTCGCACCAAATGTGTTGACGTCATGACGCACCAGCGTTCTCTGTGCTGAGCAGAGGAGCAGAGGGGGGTGGGGGGAGGAGAACACATGCTATTGGCTGGAGACTTGCGGAGAGACTCACCGCGCCCGCCCATCTGCCTACACTAAACTGTCCGTGTTAGGTTAGAGTGCATTAAATGTAATACCTACAATTCCAAGTGCTTGTCAGGGTTCTTATGACTTTCTATCAAGCCAAGCTTTATAAACCATGAAGAAATATATATATTTTTTAAAGACAAAACAATAAAAAAAATAAAAAATAAGCGAATATTCGACTTCGGTGAACAAAGTCTTATAGTGACTTTGATATTCGAATATTCAAAATAAATAGTCGAATATTTGGTGAATGCCCTAGTAGCTAGTAGCCGCTAGCTCTGGTCCAGAGCGTTAGTGAGGTCTCGCTAATCATGAAGCCGGGCTCAGATACAGGACCAGGAATTCAACTGCGTTACGAGGGCTCTTCCTCGGTAAACATAAACAGAACTTCTTTGCTACTCACCTAAACAAAGGCAGGTTTGTGTTGTTGAAAGTATATTCTCCATGGTGGGGAACCTCTCAGCACCCCACCCACTCTGTAAAATACACAATTTTTGTCATGAAATAAAATACATCCACTTGGTTACAGGTGGTGGGGTGCAGAGAGGTTTCCAACCACGGAGAATAACGACGCAAAGGAGCTGTTGGTGTCTGTCGACAACAATGGTCTGGAACACCAATTTGCCCCCAAGTACCTCGGGGTTCGGCTAGATAAGACACTGTCTTACAAACAACACCTGGAAGAAGTGAGAGCCAAAGTGACATTGAGGGTCTCACTTATCCGCCTTCTCGCTGGCACAACCTAGAGTGCCTCTGCCAGGACACTACGTATCTCTACACAAGCCCACATGTGAAGAAGGTTGATCCTGTCATCAATAATGCCCTTCGGATCATAACTGGCTGCCTGAAACCCACCCCTGGGTCAGTCCTAGCAGGAATTCCCCCGGCCAGCCTAAGACGAGAGGCTGCTACCCTCACACTCACAAGGAAAGCCCAAAAACATGACTGGCATATCTTGCATGAAACAACAAAGGCAGTGCCCCCAAGCAGACTGAAGTCCCCCCACCCATACAACAGGACAGCTCAAGGGATGCTTGGTTCCATCCCTGAGGACATGTCTGCAAGAACATGGCTGGCAACTGCCTGGAAGCGGGAATGGGAGTCGTCTGAGCCCACACGTATGCACCATCACATCCTAGACCCGGGAGATGGAGTCGAAGGAGAACACCTACCATGCCGGCAGTGGACCCTGCTGAACCGCCTTCGCACTGGGGTTGGCCGCTTCAAAACAGTGGGGCCTGGAAGACAGCGCTGTATGCGAGTGTGGAGAACCCGAGCAGACTGCAGAGCATATAATTACCACCTGTCCTCTGTACAGACCTCCTTCAGAAGCCGGTCTCTTCCAAGTGGGACCAGAGACGAGGGCGTGGCTTTCCAACACTGAGCTGGACGAAGATACACGAAAAAAGAAGAACGACGCAAAACTGCCTTTGTTTAGTTAAGTAGCAAAGTAGTTTTGTTTATTTTTACCTAAGAAGAGCCTTTGTAGGGCAGTGGAATTCCTGGTCCTGTATCTGAACTGGCTTCCTGGCAGAGAAACCTCGCTAACGCTCTGGACCAGAGCTAAGTAGCCCCTAGAATGCTGCGAGATATTGCATATATGTCATGTATTTCATAAACAGCCATAGATCACCTGGATAGCAGAGTCATTTAAAGTTATGGCGCTGCGTGTTTACTCATTCAATAATAATAAAAAAAAACAAAAAAAAACACATGTTTAGTAATATCTCCACTTTTCCACAAGCTTCACACAGAAAACATTCTCTGGAGGTTTTCTAATCTAGATTTTATTCAAATATGTTGAATCAAGAGTTGCAACATCAACCATTGGTAGCACATGCAAACTCCCCTAAATTACACAGTTATTTTTTTCTTTCCAATCGAGATATGTTGTCACTGAGAAATATCAGTTTCCATCAGAACTGCCTGAAAATAACTTTATACTTGGGCCGATCTGCAAGCTCACAACGCGCCGCAAATGCAATGCATTGTGAGCTTGTAGATCTGCTATTCAAATAGACATGTATAAAAGTGGTTAATGTTTTATAATATAATAATGTATATCTGCAAAGTACCTAAGTAACTAAAGCTTTCAAATATTTGTAGTGAAGTAGAAGTACAATCCTGTTCACTCTCTATACATCGGATTTCCGCTTCAACTCCAAGGCCTATCACCTGCAGAAGTTCTCAGATGATACTGTGGTGGTCAGCCAGATCTCGAGTGACAACACAGCTGAGCACGATGGTGTGGTAAGGGACTTGGTGCAGTGGAGCGAGGCTAACCACCTCAGGCTCAATGCAAGCAAGACCAAGGAGATGGTGGTGGACTTCTGCACTTCCAAGAGAGTTCCCCCGGTGCCAAGCACCATTAATGGAGAGGTGGTTGAGTTTGTGGACAACTACAAATTCCTAGGAGTTTACCTGAACAGTTCACTCACTGGACTGGTCGGACAACGCGGAGGCGATTCACAGCAAGTGGAAAAGCAGGCTGTTCTTCCTGAGAAGAGATCGTTTGGTTTGTGCAATAGGATGCTACAGATGTTTTACCAGTCTTTCATGGCAAGTGTCCTCTTTTTTGGAATATCCTGCTGGGGTGGCAACCGCAGAGCAGGTGACACCTTTAACCTAAACAGGCTGGTGAGGAAAGCGGGCTCTGTCGTTGGGTCCTCTTTGCAGGGGGTGGAGGAAGTAACCAGGGTGCGAACGGCTAGGAAGCTGGACTCCATCTTGAAGAACTCCTCCCACCCCCTCCATCTGGAGATCTTCAGTTACTGGAGTAAGAGAGGAAACAACCGTTGTCTTTTTGTTGCCCTTAAGCTGTACAACGAGACACACAAAGGTCGATCGACGAGGTCTACCTTCCTAACCTTGAATGACGGAACTATAGTTGTACTGACTCTGACCTCTAAGGACCTTCCAGGGATCCTTTAGTTTTAAAGCTCCTTCCGATTGGAACAACCTTCCTGTTCATATTCGATCAATATCTTCCTTTCAACTATTTAAAACAGCGCTGTCCTCTTACTTTCAGACTACCTGCGCATGTTTTCATTATTGCTAATTAACAGTATAACAGCTCTTTTGACACAATGATTCTTATATGTGCTCTGTTGTATGTTGTATGTTTGTATTTGTGTCCCCCCTTGTTGATGCTGTTTGATTTGTCTTGTTCATTCTTAATTATGTTTAGTGCTGTTTTGTTTTCTTTTGCTTGTTTGTTTTGTTGATTTGTATAGTTTTGTTTGTTCTACACAGATATGTATCTGTAACTTGAGGATGTCCTTGAAAACGAGATGGTTCATCTCAATGGTTTATTCCTAATAAAGAATATATATATATATATATATATATATATATAGAGAGAGAGAGAGAGAGAGAGAGAGAGAGAGAGAGAGGTCGCGCTAGGATTTTTAACAGCCGGTCACCGTGACCGGCATGATTAAAATTTATCGGACATCTAATAAAAATACCGGACATCATAATTGTAATGCATGGATGAAAAGCAGGTGCAAAAACATAGCCAAAAACAACAGTTTAAGTCCTGTTGTATAGTTGGGACTGAACGAATTGAATGTAAAGGAGTAGTAGGCTGTACAAAAAACATACAGCTTCATCTTGCATAAGGGAATTAATTTATATTGGACTATTCTCGCGCAGGCTCAGGCTGTGTGTTTGCACGCATACTGCATGGTTTCATAATAGCCTTACATTAAGTCGTCCCTGCAGTGGCTTCCGCATTCTGGCTTTAGGATGGCTGCATGGAGCGTCTTACCGACTATACAGACAGGTCGGGGGCATGGTCGGCAAAACTGCAATTGCGACTCTACACATGCACAAAAATGCTAAATATAGCACATCGCAGAAGTTCTGCAAGATGTATGCGACTTGTCCGGAAGCCTTGTTTAATGTATTAGTCCGTATTTTTAAATAAAATTAGTTTTTACCAAGTGTACAGCTTTTCCTCGTTTGCTACAACGTTAGCTGCAACAGCGCCCGTTGGTGGCTGGAAGCATTATTGTGCTTTCTTCCGTACACTTACGCCATGTCCTTGTATGAGCGAATGGGGGAATGGATGAACGTCACGTGATAAGTGCAGCCATCTTTAACCAAGCCAGAGATGCTAGATTTGGAAAAGACACACACTCGGTAAAAACTCATTTTATTTTAAAATACGGACTAATACATTAAACAAGGCTTCCAGACAATTCGCATAAACCTTGTAGAACTTGTCCGGAAGCTATATTTCGCATGTGTGCATGTGTAGAGCCGCAATAGCAGCTTTGCAGACCATACCCCCGACCTGTCTGTATAAGCGGTAAGACGCTTGTGCAGCTCGTCCCAAAGCCAGAATGCGGAAGCCACTGCAGGGTCGTCTTAATGTAAGGCTAGTTTCATAACAAGTTGTTTCTGTTGCATCGAGGCCAACACATGTACAGAATAATGAGAAATATTCTGAAAGTGGGGTCTGCGCAAATGTTTCATAGGTTGATAGATTCATCTGTCCAGAAATTAATCAATTATAGACTGATTACTCACTGGTATATGGTCGAGTGGTCACGATAGTGCGTCCATGCATCTCTGTTATGCAACTTTGGGAAGGTTGTAAAGGCTTTGGTGGTGATCTTGTACAGTTTCCATAACATCTCCTCACAAAGAACTTCAATCGAGTGTACAATGTTTGTTTTATATGGGTTGTAAGTTGCCCTGCGTGCCTTCCATAATTCCCATGGGTTAACAGTGTGCATTGCAAGATGACGCTGAAATGGACTGCTGTCTTCTCTCTCCCCCCAGCGCCCCCGTTCGCAAATTAATGTAGGCTAAACAGTTCTGATAATACAACTTATTTTGACTGTCCATTCATCATGTATAACTTAAACTGCACGCTCGTATTCCAAACCAATGCAGCTCACAGAGTTTAGCGACATCATAACAAACCGGCAACTAGGGCCAACCCAGCAACAACTATCATTTCCTGTCTTACCTTCACAATAAAGTGTCTCCCGCTTACCTCCCAATGCAGCTTATTTCACACAGGTTATTATTAACAGGAAAAAGTGTAGCTTAACCCGTGTGTTTTTGTGCAACCAAACTAACGTGCATGTGAGAGAGAGTGATGAGGGAGAGAGAGAGAGAGAGAGAGAGAGAGAGAGAGAGAGACAGACATTGAGAAAGAGAGAGAGAGAGAGGGATTTGCGGTGACATTAATGAACTGCCGTGTCATTTTCAATCGGTCCTTATGTCCGATGAGGTTTATATTTTCCGGTCTTTGTCATTAAAAATCTGTCAAATCCGGCAATTCCCGGTCTAACGCAACGTATATATATATATATATATATATATATATATATATATATATATATATATATGACTTAATCAATGCAGGGTATCGGATATTGGACACAATGTCACCAATAGAAGTCACAGATAAAAACAAATTAATAAAAGGTCTCTGGCTTATAAATATACAATATAATCACGCAATTGAAAGCCCATAACCAAACATTTTAGCATACAATTACTACCACCAGTAAGACTCCCTAATCGGGAGATAAGCGACCGTTGGTCGCTTATCTCCACAAATAGGCCAAAAGTTTGTTTTACCAATTATCAAGACATACGGGCAGTTGACAGTTTGCCATGGTTACTCATTGAAGTTGAATCTCCATATATGGAGATAACCTACGCATCACACTAAGTCTGACCTCACCAGCCCATATTTGGGCATGAGCAACTTATGTCTCCATATATGGAGATATGATGACATCACACAGTCCTCAGCCGATGATGTGGCGTGATGTCATACAATACACAAACGAGCCCTACAGTATAAAGGGGCAATTCTTGCCAGGAAAGAAGCATTTCTTCGACTCAGACCTTATCGCCAGGGTTGGCTTATAGCAGCTGTCGGTAGATAATGCCGGTCTTATATAAGGGTCATTTGTGTACGGTGTGATGTCATCAGTGTTGTAGTGCTAAATTTGGAAGTGTGGGCACGCACCGACGCACGCGCGTGCACGCACATTCGTGCACGCGCGCCAATGCGCGTGCGCCAATGTGCACGCGCATCGCGTGACGAAATGTGTTCAAAAATGCGCTATTTTAACGATTTAAAAAAGGAAAATACACCCGTTTTTCCCCACAATAAAGTGCCATATTTACACATTAAAAACAATAAAACTAGGAGAAAGAAGAATACAAATGTTTTCTAAAAGAAATGTGTTTTTGCAAAGAAACGGTGGGATTGAAATGATCAGTCTGTAATGTGATGCGCTGCCGCCAGGCACGTGCGCACATACAGCAAAGGGGGCTGGAGCCCTTAACTTTATCAACCAACTTTGTCCACCAAAAGGCCCTTCAGCCCATGCCTCTCTAACATTCTGTGCACTCCCTGTCTGTCGCCTAACAAAACGGCCGCAGCGAGATGGCTCGCATGTAGAGCAATAACTTTCAATCGAATGACTTTAAACTTAAAATAGTACAGTGTCCAAATCAAAAGTGACCATAGCAGTCAATGCTAGTTAGTGCAACAAGTTGATATAGACCAGTGGTTCTCACTCAACCAATAATTTGATGACCAGATCATCAGCTAAACCATGCAAAATAGCTGCACAACTGATATTTCCAATTCATTAATCCATTCTCAAATATTCTATTACCATCTGCTGTGTCAATCATGCTCACGGCAGGCGAGCCTATTTCAACCAATTTCTGGGTCAGAACGACCTGTAATATAATATCAATATTTCCTATAGACTTTTCACAAGAGATATTTCACAATTCACATGGTTAATGCACGGCGGCATAACAGAACCGTTTTAGGCTTAATATAATAGTTAATATAGGCAGCATTATGTCTTACCTAACCAGCCCTCCAATAAGAATAAGACATGTTTATTTACTCACGTTTAGCACGTAGTACCATGTTGCCGTTGTACAGACAGTGCTGGTATAATACTTGGGTAGATAATCCAAGGTAACAAAAATTCACAACAAACAAACAAACTGCTGCAGGCTACGAACCGCTAAAAGTTTGAAGACACTGTTGGTCAGTGAGTCTTATCCCATAGCCCGAAGGGACAGTCAGCTTGCTGGTTGGTGGTTGTCATGGCGATATTACAACCAATCGGTGGACGATCTGCTCTGTACTTGCTGTCTGCGGTACTGTAGGTACTTGATGACACGGACCAGCAGCCAGCCTGCCGGCACGCGCATCACTTGTGCACGCGCGTCAATGCGCGTGCACGCGACGTGAGAGAAGTGTGGGCACGCCGTGCCCACGCGTGCCCCCCCCACTACATCACTGGATGTCATACTGATGTCAGCAGTGTGATGTCATACTGATGCGGAGATATGAGCAGGGCAAAGGTGTGACGTGTGACCGACGGACGGCCGGTGGAGGTTTTGATACCAGTAAGACTCCCTAATCGGGAGATAAGCGACCGTTGGTCGCTTATCTCCACAAATAGGCCAAAAGTTTGTTTTACCAATTATCAAGACATACGGGCAGTTGACAGTTTGCCATGGTTACTCATTGAAGTTGAATCTCCATATATGGAGATAACCTACGCATCACACTAAGTCTGACCTCACCAGCCCATATTTGGGCATGAGCAACTTATGTCTCCATATATGGAGATATGATGACATCACACAGTCCTCAGCCGATGATGTGGCGTGATGTCATACAATACACAAACGAGCCCTACAGTACCAGTAAGACTCCCTAATCGGGAGATAAGCGACCGTTGGTCGCTTATCTCCACAAATAGGCCAAAAGTTTGTTTTACCAATTATCAAGACATACGGGCAGTTGACAGTTTGCCATGGTTACTCATTGAAGTTGAATCTCCATATATGGAGATAACCTACGCATCACACTAAGTCTGACCTCACCAGCCCATATTTGGGCATGAGCAACTTATGTATCCATATATGGAGATATGATGACATCACACAGTCCTCAGCCGATGATGTGGCGTGATGTCATACAATACACAAACGAGCCCTACAGTATAAAGGGGCAATTCTTGCCAGGAAAGAAGCATTTCTTCGACTCAGACCTTATCGCCAGGGTTGGCTTATAGCAGCTGTCGGTAGATAATGCCGGTCTTATATAAGGGTCATTTGTGTACGGTGTGATGTCATACTGATGTCAGCAGTGTGATGTCATACTGATGCGGAGATATGAGCAGGGCAAAGGTGTGACGTGTGACCGACGGACGGCCGGTGGAGGTTTTGATACCAGTAAGACTCCCTAATCGGGAGATAAGCGACCGTTGGTCGCTTATCTCCACAAATAGGCCAAGAGTTTGTTTTACCAATTATCAAGACATACGGGCAGTTGACAGTTTGCCATGGTTACTCATTGAAGTTGAATCTCCATATATGGAGATAACCTACGCATCACACTAAGTCTGACCTCACCAGCCCATATTTGGGCATGAGCAACTTATGTCTCCATATATGGAGATATGATGACATCACACAGTCCTCAGCCGATGATGTGGCGTGATGTCATACAATACACAAACGAGCCCTACAGTACCAGTAAGACTCCCTAATCGGGAGATAAGCGACCGTTGGTCGCTTATCTCCACAAATAGGCCAAAAGTTTGTTTTACCAATTATCAAGACATACGGGCAGTTGACAGTTTGCCATGGTTACTCATTGAAGTTGAATCTCCATATATGGAGATAACCTACGCATCACACTAAGTCTGACCTCACCAGCCCATATTTGGGCATGAGCAACTTATGTCTCCATATATGGAGATATGATGACATCACACAGTCCTCAGCCGATGATGTGGCGTGATGTCATACAATACACAAACGAGCCCTACAGTATAAAGGGGCAATTCTTGCCAGGAAAGAAGCATTTCTTCGACTCAGACCTTATCGCCAGGGTTGGCTCATAGCAGCTGTCGGTAGATAATGCCGGTCTTATATAAGGGTCATTTGTGTACGGTGTGATGTCATACTGATGTCAGCAGTGTGATGTCATACTGATGCGGAGATATGAGCAGGGCAAAGGTGTGACGTGTGACCGACGGACGGCCGGTGGAGGTTTTGATACCAGTAAGACTCCCTAATCGGGAGATAAGCGACCAACAAATAGGCCAAAAGTTTGTTTTACCAATTATCAAGACATACGGGCAGTTGACAGTTTGCCATGGTTACTCATTGAAGTTGAATCTCCATATATGGAGATAACCTACGCATCACACTAAGTCTGACCTCACCAGCCCATATTTGGGCATGAGCAACTTATGTATCCATATATGGAGATATGATGACATCACACAGTCCTCAGCCGATGATGTGGCGTGATGTCATACAATACACAAACGAGCCCTACAGTATAAAGGGGCAATTCTTGCCAGGAAAGAAGCATTTCTTCGACTCAGACCTTATCGCCAGGGTTGGCTTATAGCAGCTGTCGGTAGATAATGCCGGTCTTATATAAGGGTCATTTGTGTACGGTGTGATTTGCCATGGTTACTCATTGAAGTTGAATCTCCATATATGGAGATAACCTACGCATCACACTAAGTCTGACCTCACCAGCCCATATTTGGGCATGAGCAACTTATGTCTCCATATATGGAGATATGATGACATCACACAGTCCTCAGCCGATGATGTGGCGTGATGTCATACAATACACAAACGAGCCCTACAGTATAAAGGGGCAATTCTTGCCAGGAAAGAAGCATTTCTTCGACTCAGACCTTATCGCCAGGGTTGGCTTATAGCAGCTGTCGGTAGATAATGCCGGTCTTATATAAGGGTCATTTGTGTACGGTGTGATTTGCCATGGTTACTCATTGAAGTTGAATCTCCATATATGGAGATAACCTACGCATCACACTAAGTCTGACCTCACCAGCCCATATTTGGGCATGAGCAACTTATGTCTCCATATATGGAGATATGATGACATCACACAGTCCTCAGCCGATGATGTGGCGTGATGTCATTGCGACCGTAAGGTCGCAGTTTAGTATGAAAACCTCCACCGGCCGTCCGTCGGTCACACGTGCGGTCGACCGCACGTCACACGTGCGGTCGACGTGTGATGAGGTCACGATGAGTCATCTATGCCCAAATATAGATTTCTAGGTCAGATGGCCCATAGAGTTTGTGATGTCAAACCTAGCAACCCAATATAAACAAACCTGATGTCAGACCTGAAGTATCCTTTTATACCCATATATGGAGATACAGAGATCTCCATATATGGGCATATTAGAAAGCCCATATATGGGCATATACGGATGACATCAGGGATATCCATATATGGGCATAAAAGGGACAAGGGCTTACAGTTAAGAGATCTCCATATATGGGCATATCAGAAAGCCCATATATGTTCATATACTGATGACATCAGGAATATCCATATATGGGCATAAAAGGGACAAGGACTTACAGTTAAGAGATCTCCATATATGGGCATAAAGGGACAAGGACTGTTACAGTAGATATAGAGATGTCCATATATGGGCATAAATGAACAAGGACTGACAAACACTGAGATCTCCATATAACCTATGGGAATATAAGGGACGAGGACTGTCAGCTTGTAGACCTATTTTCTAAATATTGTTGTACATTAAAAACTTGAAATGGGTCGTTCTGCATAGTACTTGGGATTTGTTGATGTAAATGTTCACATAGAGTGTAATAATTGGTAAAACAAACTTTTGGCCTATTTGTGGAGATAAGCGACCAACGGTCGCTTATCTCCCGATTAGGGAGTCTTACTGGTACAATACACAAACAAGCCCAGATATGAGCAGGGCAAAGGTGTGACGTGTGACGCGACGGACGTGACGGACGGCCGGTGGAGGTTTTGATACTAAACTGCGACCTTACGGTCGCAATAAAGGGGCAATTCTTGCCAGGAAAGAAGCATTTCTTCGACTCAGACCTTATCGCCAGGGTTGGCTTATAGCAGCTGTCGGTAGGACCATATATGGATTCTGTTAGTGTGGATCTCCTAACAGGGCATCATCTGGGATACAATCCCTTTTATGCCCATATATGGAGATCCCTATAAGAATCCCTTTCATGCCCATATATGGAGATCCCTAACAGAATCCCTTTTATGCCCATATATGGAGATCCCTAACAGCATCCCTTTTATGCCCATATATGGAGATCACTAACAGCTAACAGAATCCCTTTTATGCCCATATATGGAGATCCCTAACAGAATCCCTTTTATGCCCATATATGGAGATCCCTAACAGAATCCCTTTTATGCCCATATATGGAGATCCCTAACATAATCCCTTTTATGCCCATATATGGAGATCCCTAACAGAATCCCTTTTATGCCCATATATGGAGATCCCTAACAGAATCCCTTGTATGCCCATATATGGAGATCCCTAACAGAATCCCTTTTATGCCCATATATGGAGATCCCTAACATAATTCCTTTTATGCCCATATATTATGGAGAAATCCCTGCTCTGAGTATCTGACATCAGTGTGATGTCACCTGTTTATGCCCATATATGGAGATCCCTGCTCTGCGTATCTGGTTGCTATGGTAAACAGTTGGTTGCTAGGGTAAAAAACATGGTTGCTATGGTAAACAGTTGGTTGCTAGGGTAAACAGTTGGTTGCTAGGGTAAAACCATGGTTGCTAAGGTGGTTGCTAACGTACACTAACAGACCAGCAACAACAGACTGTTGCCACAGCAACGTACACAAAGGTTTGTGTACACATGTGGTGTGATGTCATACTGATGCGGAGATATGAGCAGGGCAAAGGTGTGACGTGTGACGTGTGACCGACGGACGGACGGCCGGTGGAGGTTTTCATAGTAAACTGCTCCCTGACGGTCGCAACTAGGGTAAAAAAATGGTTGCTATGGTAAACAGTTGGTTGCTAGGGTAAAAAAACATGGTTGCTATGGTAAACAGTTGGTTGCTAGGGTAAACAGTTGGTTGCTAGGGTAAAACCATGGTTGCTAAGGTGGTTGCTAACGTACACTAACAGACCAGCAACAACAGACTCTTGCCACAGCAACGTACACCAGTAAGACTCCCTAATCGGGAGATAAGCGACCAACGGTCGCTTATCTCCACAAATAGGCCAAAAGTTTGTTTTACCAATTATTACACTCTATGTGAACATTTACATCAACAAATCCCAAGTACTATGCAGAACGACCCATTTCAAGTTTTTAATGTACAACAATATTTAGAAAATAGGTCTACAAGCTGACAGTCCTCGTCCCTTATATTCCCATAGGTTATATGGAGATCTCAGTGTTTGTCAGTCCTTGTTCATTTATGCCCATATATGGACATCTCTATATCTACTGTAACAGTCCTTGTCCCTTTATGCCCATATATGGAGATCTCTTAACTGTAAGTCCTTGTCCCTTTTATGCCCATATATGGATATTCCTGATGTCATCAGTATATGAACATATATGGGCTTTCTGATATGCCCATATATGGAGATCTCTTAACTGTAAGCCCTTGTCCCTTTTATGCCCATATATGGATATCCCTGATGTCATCCGTATATGCCCATATATGGGCTTTCTAATATGCCCATATATGGAGATCTCTGTATCTCCATATATGGGTATAAAAGGATACTTCAGGTCTGACATCAGGTTTGTTTATATTGGGTTGCTAGGTTTGACATCACAAACTCTATGGGCCATCTGACCTAGAAATCTATATTTGGGCATAGATGACTCATCGTGACCTCATCACACGTCGACCGCACGTGTGACGTGCGGTCGACCGCACGTGTGACCGACGGACGGCCGGTGGAGGTTTTCATACTAAACTGCGACCTTACGGTCGCAACAAAGGTTTGTGTACACATGTGGTGTGATGTCATACTGATGCGGAGATATGAGCAGGGCAAAGGTGTGACGTGTGACGTGTGACCGACCGACCGACCGACCGACGGACGGCCGGTGGAGGTTTTGATACCAGTAAGACTCCCTAATCGGGAGATCCACAATCTGTCGGTAGATAATGCCGGTCTTATATAAGGGTCATTTGTGTACGGTGTGATGTCATACTGATGTCAGCAGTGTGATGTCATACTGATGTCAGCAGCTATGTCTCTATATATGGAGTTATATGTTGTTCGTGTCCAAATATGGGGCTTGTGAGGTCAGACTTAGTGAGATTCGTCGGTTATCTCCATATATGGAGGGATGTAGGGTAAAAAACATGGTTGCTATGGTAAACAGTTGGTTGCTAAGGTAAAAAAAAACGTGGTTGCTATGGTAAACAGTTGGTTGCTAGGGTAAAAAAATGGTTGCTATGGTAAACAGTTGGTTGCTAGGGTAAAAAAACATGGTTGCTATGGTAAACAGTTGGTTGCTAGGGTAAACAGTTGGTTGCTAGGGTAAAACCATGGTTGCTAAGGTGGTTGCTAACGTACACTAACATACCAGCAACAACAGACTGTTGCCACAGCAACGTACACAAAGGTTTGTGTACACATGTGGTGTGATGTCATACTGATGCGGAGATATGAGCAGGGCAAAGGTGTGACGTGTGACGTGTGACCGACCGACCGACCGACGGACGGCCGGTGGAGGTTTTGATACCAGTAAGACTCCCTAATCGGGAGATAAGCTTATCTCCTGTCACACTGCTGACATCAGTATGACATCACACCGTACACAAATGACCCTTATATAAGACCGGCATTATCTACCGACAGATTAGTAACAAGATGTCAAAATCATTGAAGGTTTACCCTACTAACCAACTGTTTACCATAGCAACCATGTTTTTTACCTTAGCAACCAACTGTTTACCCTAGCAACCAACTGTTTACCACAGCAACCATGTTTTTTTTTACCCTAGCAACCAACTGTTTACCCTAGCAACCAATTGTTTACCATAGCAACCATGTTTTCTTACCCTAGCAACCAACTGTTTACCCTAGCAACCAACTGTTTACCATAGCAACCATGTTTTTTACAGGGCCTGGGATTGATGACATCAGATATCTCCATATATGGGCATGAAAGGGATTTTGTTTCTGGAAATATGTCTGTGGGGTGCCACATTTGGAATAAAACACTTACATCACACATCTGGATATCCATACAGCCCATCTAGTTTGCCTGTGTCCATTTATGCCCATATATCTGATGACATTGGGACAATGATCTCCATATATGGGCATAAAACTTATGTTAATTAGTAAAGCCTGGGGATCTCCATATATGGGCATGAGGGGTACCCTAAAAGGGCATCATCTGGGAATAGCAAATATAGTTATCCTAGAAAGTGAAAATCTTACATCAAAGGCCATAACTACCTACCTACCACCATACTGCATTCCTCATTAAACTACCTACCAGTAAGATGCCTAAGGGAGAAAAGCAAAGGGCGAGGTTGCACCATTTCTTGGTCTTCTGGCCAGTGATGTATATCGGACCATTTAACCATATATGGAGACATCTGGTACCCATAGATATTCACAGATATGGGCTTAATATTGATGACATAAGGGATCTCCATATATGGGCGTAAAAGGGATTTGGTTCCCCTGGCATCACAGGGATCTCCATATATGGGCATAAAATGGATTTGGTTACCCTGGCAACACGGGGATCTCCATATCTCCATATATGGGCATAAAAGGGATTTGGTTCCCCTGGCATCACAGGGAGTTTACATCGTGAAAGTGGATTCAATATATTGAGACCAGCATGACTCACACCATCCTTCCTAGACGATTTTGACATATTGTTACTAATCTGTCGGTAGATAATGCCGGTCTTATATAAGGGTCATTTGTGTACGGTGTGATGTCATACTGATGTCAGCAGTGTGATGTCATACTGATGCGGAGATATGAGCAGGGCAAAGGTGTGACGTGTGACGTGTGACCGACCGACCGACCGACCGACCGACCGACCGACCGACCGACCGACCGACGGACGGCCGGTGGAGGTTTTGATACCAGTAAGACTCCCTAATCGGGAGATAAGCGACCGTTGGTCGCTTATCTCCTGTCACACTGCTGACATCAGTATGACATCACACCGTACACAAATGACCCTTATATAAGACCGGCATTATCTACCGACAGATTAGTAACAAGATGTCAAAATCATTGAAGGTTTACCCTACTAACCAACTGTTTACCATAGCAACCATGTTTTTTACCTTAGCAACCAACTGTTTACCCTAGCAACCAACTGTTTACCACAGCAACCATGTTTTTTTTACCCTAGCAACCAACTGTTTACCCTAGCAACCAATTGTTTACCATAGCAACCATGTTTTCTTACCCTAGCAACCAACTGTTTACCATAGCAACCATGTTTTTTACAGGGCCTGGGATTGATGACATCAGAAATCTCCATATATGGGCATGAAAGGGATTTTGTTTCTGGAAATATGTATGTGGGGTGCCACATTTGGAATAAAACACTTACATCACACATCTGGATATCCATACAGCCCATCTAGTTTGCCTGTGTCCATTTATGCCCATATATCTGATGACATTGGGACAATGATCTCCATACATGGGCATAAAACTTATGTTAATTAGTAAAGCCTGGGGATCTCCATATATGGGCATGAGGGGTACCCTAAAAGGGCATCATCTGGGAATAGCAAATATAGTTATCCTAGAAAGTGAAAATCTTACATCAAAGGCCATAACTACCTACCTACCACCATACTGCATTCCTCATTAAACTACCTACCAGTAAGATGCCTAAGGGAGAAAAGCAAAGGGCGAGGTTGCACCATTTCTTCTGGCCAGTGATGTATATCGGACCATTTAACCATATATGGAGACATCTGGTACCCATAGATATTCACAGATATGGGCTTAATATTGATGACATAAGGGATCTCCATATATGGGCGTAAAAGGGATTTGGTTCCCCTGGCATCACAGGGATCTCCATATATGGGCATAAAATGGATTTGGTTACCCTGGCAACACGGGGATCTCCATATCTCCATATATGGGCATAAAAGGGATTTGGTTCCCCTGGCATCACAGGGATCTCCATATATGGGCATAAAAGGGATTTGGTTCCCCTGACATTACAGTGATGTCAGTGGCTGGTTCTACAGAGGGGATCTCCATTTATGGGCAATGTATGTATGATAATGTCAGATATCATAGACGTCATAGGACTTTCACATAACGAATAACTGAGTAAGCATGTAAACCCGTAAAATCTATATTTGGGCATGGCTGATTTATGACCTCATCATGATGACACGAGCAAACACAGCTGCATTGTATAAATGATCAGTGCAGAAACCAACAGAAGTATTTGACCAAGACTCTTGATCTTCAAGAACCCTGAGAACCTGTATTGTTCTGTATTTTACCATTTTTGGGGTTTGAAATGTTGAACTGGACTTTACATTGTGAAAGTGGATTCAATATATTGAGACTAGGGTAAAAAAACATGGTTGCTATGGTAAACAGTTGGTTGCTAGGGTAAACAGTTGGTTGCTAGGGTAAAACCATGGTTGCTAAGGTGGTTGCTAACGTACACTAACAGACCAGCAACAACAGACTGTTGCCACAGCAACGTACACAAAGGTTTGTGTACACATGTGGTGTGATGTCATACTGATGCGGAGATATGAGCAGGGCAAAGGTGTGACGTGTGACGTGTGACGTGTGACCGACCGACCGACCGACCGACGGCCGGTGGAGGTTTTGATACTAAACTGCGACCTACGGCCGCAACTAAGCTGCGACCTTACGGTCGCAACTAAACTGCGACCTACGGTCGCAAAAACCTCCACCGGCTGTCTGTCAGTCTGTCCGTCACGTCACACTTTTCCCCCAACCCATATCTCCGCCACCGTTGCGCCAATCCATGCCAAACTTTGCACACACACTCCTTGCCTGCAACTCCACAACCTCCACCCCTCCAGGGACCCCCAGAGCTCCAGGGACCCCCAGGGACACCCTTCCACCACCGCCAAAAAGTGCAAAAATGACCAAATTACCACCCAAACGGGGCTGTTCAAGGGGAATTCCCAGGGACCACCGACTCCTGGTGCTCCAGAATGGATGCGGAAGTGGTCGCACCCCCTAGTGGAGGACCCCCGCCACTGCAGCGCACAATGCACATAAAATCAAGCTTTCACAGTGCATAGTGCAATAGTGCACAGCATACTCTTTATGTATTGTTCATCTCTGGGGTTACTGTGATTGTATTATCAGAGCACCTTAAGTGGCTTCATTCAGCAGCATGGGCAGTGACTCTCTCTCTCTCTCTCTCTCTCTCTCTTTCTCTCTCTCTCTTTCTATCTCTCTCTCTCTCTCTCTCTCTCTCTCTCTCTTTCTCTCTCTCTCTTTCTATCTCTCTCTCTCTTTCTCTCTCTCTCTTTCTATCTCTCTCTCTCTCTCTATTTCTCTCTCTCTCGTAGTTAAATGAACTCAAGTGTGAAAACAACCTGTCAAGTACCCTTTTCATCACCGGATACAAATAAACTGTAGAAACCCTTAAAAGACGTGACAAAACAAAAATTCTACTCTCTTTTTTTTTTCTAAAATGATAATAGCTGGACACAATTGATTTCTAACTGACGGCCGAGATATGAAACTAGAGAAGGGGTCTTCCACGTTTTCAGGCCAAGGACCCCTTAGCTGAGAGAGAGATGAAGCCGGGACGCCCACCACATATTGTATACAATTGTTCATCAATTTCTAGACTTGTTTGACAGCACAGCATTTGTAGGTTGGATTAATGTGTATTTTCATACATTTAACCACAGAACTGTGAATACCTAGTCTGCTCTTCTTTTCCCTCTACACCAATCCTCTCACAACGCCTCTGCGAGGTGTTGTGAGCTTGTAGATCGGATATCTTTCCACTAATTAATGTATATAAATGATCCTATCACACAAAGATTTGGAGGAGCCCTTGTAGTGACTCTGGGGACCCCCCAGGGGTCCCGGACCCCCTGTTGAAGACCCCTGAACTAGAGGAAGATTCCAAATTCATCATTGGGTGAGTACACAGGCACGCAGCGCCACAGCTTTAGGGCACGATCAGTCTGCTACACGGGCATCTTCTGGGATGTATGAAATGTGTAATTTCACAGACGTTCTAACTAAGGCTATAATATAGCTTAGGAATAGGTAGCTTGAACCAACCTGCTCTGTGTAGTTTGCTGTGTGGATGTATCATCAGCCTTGCAGACTTAATTTGACCCATTTTACCTCCTTTATGAGACATTTCAACAAGCTCTCTGTAATATAATCAACAATTCCACCATTACGCTAAACGGCTGCTGAAAATAAACAAAGCGCATTTACTTCCGGGTCAACGTGTTACAAGCATGCTGCAGCAAAGGATCTAGGCATTAGCTGTTGTCTGTGGCCATCTGGTGGATGATGTGTGTAACTGTTACTGAATACAGGCTGGATTGAATCGGATGTGTAGGCTGAATATTTTCTTTATTGATTGAATTTCTGTCTGTCTGTCTGTCTGTCTGTCTGTCTGTCTGTCTGTCTGTCTGTCTGTCTGTCTGTCTGTCTGTCTGTCTGTCTGTCTGTGTGTGTGTGTGTGTGTGTGTGTGTGTGTGTGTGTGTGTGTGTGTGTGTGTGTGTGTGTGTGTGTGTGTGTGTGTGTGTGTGTGTGTGTGTGTGTGTGTGTGTGTGCGTGCTTGCGTGCGTGCGCGCGCGCGCGCGTGCGTGCGTGCGTGCGTGTACACGTCTCTCTCCCCGCGCGCACTGTCGGTGAACGGAGAAACTGTTTAAAAGGACATTGAAACAGTCACTGCTTGGTGTGACAGAAAGTCACCCATACCAAGTTTCTCTGATGACTAGTTGGGGAGCAGAAGATCAGAAAAGTCTGCTGAGCTTGCATGTGTGAATGGATACTTTCCACAAAATGTTCAGAAACAGGGGAAGTTGAAGGATCTTGCCCCCAACTATTGAGATCATGATATTGTGCAACCCAGTCAGACAGTGTGCAGCTCTAGTATATATCTTTTCCTCATAGAAAGACGTAATAATCCAGATCAGTATTAATCAAAATGTGAAGGGAAAAAACAACAGTATAGCTAGTATGGATTGCTGTTAGAATCCGAAAATAAATGACCTTGTTTTCAGCTTGTTTTCAGCCTTTTGGAGTGTTCAATTACAATTGCAAAGCAGTCAACAATGGAAGAACTGCGGAACAACTGGAGCTGGTATTGTGGTCCCTATACACACTCTCTGTCAGGCCAGGCAACGCAAAACATCAGTTTAGCGTACATGACATCCTGCCATCGAGAGAACATGTCAAGATATTTAGTTTCTGCCAGGCCCAATACACAACACATCAAACTGTTTGACGGGGTCTGCTGCAGTTTCACAAAAGTACCAAAGAGCTGGAACTCTGTTGGCAGCTTGAACTGTGCATGTGTCTTCAAGAATTGAACCAAGGAATGTATGGAAGGAAGGGAAAATCAACACAGCAGAGAAAGATGTGTGACATGCCTTATTTTATTTTTGCACTCCTATACTATCCAAACCTCCACCGGCTGTCCGTCCCTCCGTCAGTCCGTCAGTCCGTCAGTCAGTCTGTCAGTCACACGTCACATGTCACACTTTTGCCCTGCTCATATCTCCGCTACCGTTGCCCCGATCCATGCCAGATTTTGCACACACACTCCTTGCCTGCCAAACTACAACCTCCAAGGACCCCCGGAGCTCCAGGGACCCCGAAGTCCCTGGGGGACCCCCAGGTGTAAGAAATGACCAAATGTGCAAAAATGACCAAATGACCACCCCAACGGGTCTGCTCACGGGGAATTCCCGGGGACCACCGACTCCTGGTGCTCCAGAACGGATGCAAAAGTGGTGGCGCCCCCAGTGGAGGACCCCCTCCACTGCAGCTCACATAAAATGCCTTAACTCGGGCTAGGAGCGACCGGGAGAGCCGGGGCCGGTACCTATTCGTCCGCCTCGGCGGCGCGGAGACCCCACCCCTCATTTCTCACATGGCCCTCTTCTAGCGCCACCATGAGGCCGATTCTTGCAAAACACATTTTTGGACACTGCTCCTACATTTTTTGCCCTAAAATCACGCAAATCGGTACACAGTATGTCTACACTCATGTCATCAACTTGGATCTGTCCCATATAGCGCCACCTTCAGGCCGATTTTTTTAAAACACATTTTTGGACACTGCTCCTACAATCTTTGCCCTAAAATCACGCAAATCGCTACACAGTATGTCTACACTCATCTCATCAACATGGATCTGTCCCATTTAGCGCCACCTTTAGGCCGATTTTTTTAAACACATTTTTGGACACTGCTCCTACAATTTTTGCCCTAAAATCACGCAAATCGCTACACAGTATGTCTACACTCATCTCATCAACATGGATCTGTCCCATATAGCGCCACCTTCAGGCCGAATTTATTAAACACATTTTTCCACACAGATTTTTCCCTAAAATCACGCAAATCGCACAGTATCTCTACAGTCATGTAATCAAAACGCATCTGTCCCATCTAGCGCCACCATCAGGACGATTTTGGTACAACTAATTTTTGGCCTATTTGTACGATTAGGGAGTCTTACTGGTTTCATTTTCCTGAGCTGAGTATGTTATAAAGGTCTCAATTGTTCAGAAATACTGTAGTGTTTATTCATTAGCTGCTCCGAGGCTGCTCCACAGGCTTCCACTGACTCCAGTGCATTCTACCGAACTGCCGGCTGCAGTTTGGCACCTATGGTGCAACGGATCTGCCGGTTGGAATTGCGAGATAGCGAAAATGACGTTGGTGGCTTTACCTCCTATTTACCTTGAATTGAACCAGGAATCTCTCACACAGTTTGCTGAGAATCTCAGCATTTCCACCTACTTGGCCAATACATCCCTCTCCTCCTCGCCTCATCCCGCTTAGATGGTCGAATCAGGTCGATCTCCTCATGAAACGGTTTCTCCAAATTGTGTGCACCATCTTGAAGAGGGACAGGGGCTTCTGTATGGTCCAATTCTTCAGGTTGTGTTTGATGCTCTGGAGAGGGCACTGGGGTGGCTTTCTGGGCAGGGTGTGACAGCTTTAGACATGCCAACGTGCTGCTCGCGTTTCCTCCTAACATCTAGGCTTATTTTCCTACTTATATTGATCCCAAATGACTGTCCATGGGGGTCTATTAAGCCCCTTTTCGACTGCTGCTTTAGCATCACACCACACTACACCACACCACACCGCACCACATAAAAATATCTACATTTTCCATTACACAAAACTACCCCTATCGGTAAGAAACAAATGGACCCTATTAACTGTGATTATAATACAATATAAATTTGTATTACAACTGTCCTAATTATAATGCAGATAATCTATTATAACTGTGATTATAACACACTATAAAGTATTAATATATTACTATGATAATTATAATACACCATAATAGATTATAACAGTGATAATAACACAACATAATCTATTATCATGCATTATATCCTGGTGGTCTAAATGAAATGTCAGTGAGTGATCAGTCATTATGAAGTGTTTGGCCCTGTTTGGCTTATAGCTCTGACAAACTCTGGATTGGTTACTGTTTAGTACCACATTTACCACTTTCACACCACTCTACCCAGGTCTTTGTGGTGGAAAATCTGGAAAACGTGGGCAGTGTGGAGTGGTGTGGTGTTGGGCCATGTCAGTGGAAAAGGGGCTATAGGCAGGAATATGCCCAGGCTGTCAGCGGACCCCAGCAGCCCTCATAGCATAGAGTGGAGCCCATAAGCTTTACACTGTTGCAGTCAAAAGTGTGCCACACTCATAGCGCTCACAAATAGGCCATACATGGCCTATTTTGCACAAGGTTTTTGTTTAGGGTCTGTAATACACACACACACTGAATTGTTTCCCCCACTTGTTTTGCCATCTAGCCTACCAAGCCATCCAGGATGGCAGTGAATCATGACCATAAAACCTGTGAAAATATATTTTAATATTAAATTATTTGATATACTACATTTAATAACTACCCTTTTTGTTTAGCGATTTTCAAAATGTTCTTTTCATAGAAACAGGTTGTATGGTCATGATTCACTGCCATCCTGGATGGCTTGTTTCTATAGGCTTAACATAATTGTTAGGCCTATACATATTTTTTTGTAAAAGTCTATGGGGAAAATGAATGACGATTTTTAAGTGGCACCAGTAAACCACCTCCGCTGCGAGGCTCTATTTGCAAACTGTTAGTAAAGTAGGCTATTCAATTTCAATCAATAAATCAAAGATTTTGCAGTTTACACATCTGATTAAATCCTGTCTGTATTCAGTAACAGTTACACGCCCCGTCCACCAGATGGCGAAAGACAACAACTAGTGCCTAGATCCTTTGCTGCTCACGCTTATAACACGTTGACACGGAAGTAAATGCGCGTTGTTTATTTTCAGTTATCAGTAGCCGTTTAGCGTAATGGTGGAATTGTTGATTATATCACAGTAGGAACAGAGAGTTTGATGAACATGTCTCATAAAGGAGGTAAAATGAGTCAAGAGGCCGCACTGCATCCACACATCGAGCTACACAGAGCAGGTTGGTTCAAGCTACCTATTCCTAAACTATAGTATATCACCTTAGAATAGCCTCAAATTGCAACACTAAATTTTGTTTTAAATCTGATGGTGTTGCAATACCTCCCAGCTCCCATAGGGATTCAATGCATCAAAACGGTTTGTTGCTATCTGATTGTTTTAAACAATGTAAAACTCACCAATTGTGGCTCTATGGAAAGCTTGAATTATCCTCTTTCTATCTGCAAAAAAAAAAAAAGATCCACCGTAGACATGTCGCATTCAGTTTAGGGGATACATTTTTCTAAGTATTGGAGTTTGGAAGCGCTCGTGGGAAATCACTCAGTCAGCGACTCAGCGGTCCTGTCTCCTGTGTACCAGCTGGTTCTAAATGTCACAATACAGGAGGCAGCAGGACATGGCTTTATAGAAGACGAGCGCTAACGAAGTTCAACACTTAGAAAATAAATCATGTTGACAGAAAGTAACTCATAGAATCATAACATGTCTATGGTGAATGTTTCTGAAACAAACACTTTGCAGATGAGGATTATTCAAGCTTTCCATAGAGCCGCATTATTAGTGAGTTTGACGTCGTTTAATACAATCAGATAGCAAAAAATAAAATAAAAATGTTTTGATACATTGAATCCCTATGGGAGGTATTGCAACCCTAGATTCATCAGATAAAAAAAAAATCTAGTGTTGCAATTTGCGGCTAGCCTTAGAACGTCAGTGAAAATACATATTTCAAATATCCCAAATACCCAGCCATAGAGACACACGGGCGCCTACAAATTCACACCCCCTATTGTGACAGCGGCCCCACTTCGGGTAAGGAAGAACGGTGCACTGCAGCTGCCAATGCAATCCCAATGAGAGGCATAGTGAAATATCATAATTTCAGTGGTTGACTAATGAGGCCATAGCGATTTGTTTTGTGTTCTAATAAAGTGTCCCATGAGTTTAATTTTGCCTTTTTAAAGTGGCATATCTGTCATCTTGATACACTACCTACAATATACTTTAATATACTTCATCTGTGAGTCAAAAGTGCTAGCATTGGAAATCTTAAGTTTAGGTGGTCGCATGGTACACACGTCATGGACGCATCCCTTGAGGTTTTCAATACCCAGATACGCTTGTCTCTCATGTATAATTAGGCTGTTTATTTTTGGAAAATGATCGCATCTCAAAAAACTGGATCTTCAAAGTCAGCGCTCATAAACGCACAGCAGTAAAGACATGATGTCACTGAAAAGCGACAGGTTCTGTGTCTGCCGTTTCCCCTCTTCTCTGTTAACATTATGGGTAACCCATTCAAGTGGCAAATTAAACGTGACATACATCATGTATTTAGCAAACAAGAAGAGATGTTGTCAGGGTCAGGCCTAGGGCTGACCCCAAAAAATCGAATATTAGAAGCTTCGTTCGAAGGCACGGTATTCGAATTTGAAAAAGAAATTCGAATAATCGGCTGCGGACGTTTGTCCTTTGGGGGGGCCGCGTGCTTTAGCTTTGCGCCTCGCTCCACTCCAGCGTGATAGCGTCACGTCCTTCTCACACACGTGTTAACATTAATAACAAGCCAACAACGACAACAAGAGCAAGCATGAAGCCATCAGAATGGTCGCCGATGAAGAAAAGAAAAGAATAGATAGCGCGCTGTCACATCTATACACCGACATTCGCTTGGCACCGAAATGTGTGACACCAATGTCTGAGTAACATCACCCAATGCAACTATGCGATGCAGTCACACATTTCTGTTCCAATGTCGGTGTAACATCCATAAGTTCCACACGCACGCTGACTGCAAGCTTGTTCTTCAACAGGGAACAAATAGCGAAAATGGATTTTACAAAACGGACCCCGTCAGCGGCGATCCCGTTTTAAAGAGGAAAAAAAGAGCTTGAAACCAACTTGCTAGGGTTACGTCGTCGTGGTGTTGATGAAGACAAGTTTATATCGGATCTGCGAGCTCAAAAGTAGTCGCGCCCGCATAGTTGTCTGAGTTGTATGAGTGGAACGTTAAATCAGACACACTGCAGTGCAATTATTTACTATAAAATCTACTATTACATGTGCGTGTACAGTACACATTGGGACTTGGGAGTTAATCTGTTATATAGGGATCTTGAGTTGCGCTGCTGCTGTTGCAGCCGCGATGTGTTACATTACAGACATGATGTGATTATGTCAATCCTACTGTACTGCAAAAAACACTTTCTTTAATATAGAAAACATTTGTATCATAGCCTATTCTTCTTCCTCGTTGTATTGTTGTTTTTAATGTAATGAAAATAGGGAGCTTTATTATGAGAAAAAAAACTGGTGTGTTTTCCCTTTTAAAATTGGGTAAAATCGCGCTTTCAAACACATTTCCTTAACGGTTATCACCCGATAAACCTTTGCTCCCGACAACACAACAGGTCTTACATCTGCATCAGGTCATACAATAATCATAAGGCCATGGAATGATTCGACCATACACCGGATATCTATAATAAACCCATGGCATGCCATGTACTAAGCCACACAAACCTGAAATTGATACATTTTGTATTTAAGGCATACATAGTCTACAACAATAGTTCCCAAACACTGGGTCGGGACCCATTTGTGAGTCACAGAATTCATGATACATGATGATGTTTTCATGATTTAGTAGTTTTATGAATAACTAAAATAAAAATCTAAGTTCCATAAATTCGAAAACAAATATTTAAGAAGTAGTGAAAATAGCCGATCTATAAAATAAGCTCACAATGATGCACACAGTGACACATTGTGAGCTTGTAGATCTGCTATTTTTACCAGTTTGGGTCCTGGGCGAATGTCTAATTTCTCTTTTAGGTCTTGGGCTAAAATGTTTTTGAACCACTGGTCTTCCATGTACTGCTACAGAGAAGAGGGGGAAGCAATTAATCTGCAGCTGGGAGCTCTTCAAACTTCAAGAACCCATAATATAGCATTTTGCCTCACACAGCTCACCTGCAGCAGATGAGACTAATTTATTTCAGAATATCCCACAGTTCTGGGGCCAAACAAGCTTTGGCTGTTAGCATTTCTTTACAGTATTAGAATCATTAAACATGCACTGTTCAGCGTGTTAGTGCAGTCCATGCTTTTGAAGCTCAGTCCATGTTCAACTAACTATGATATAGGCTACTAACGAACCTCACACGCAGGCACTTATTTTCGGTAGATAAATGTTAGTTGCAACTTTGTTTTGTGTTGCCCGCGCCGGCTCCCATAACAACACTGCAGTGTTCATTTCCACAGACACAACCTGCCCCTGTTTTCCTTGTGAAGCTTGTGGAAAAGTGGAGATATTACTAGACATTTTTTTTCCTTACAGAAATTTCAAATAGATATGAAACTAGAGAACAATATCTTAATAATTACTGCGACTCCAAGTCGCAGCAATTAATTATTGAATGACACTCGAGTACTTGGTGTATTCTCTGAGTTTCACAGACAACTTTGGATGCATTTGCACAGTGACAACGACATCCACCAGCATGTCTTTCTTGGTTAACTGCATATTCCTTCAGGTTCTGTCGAATGGTAGCTTTAAGAGTTTTGGCCTCAACCACTAATATTTGGTTTTCATCCGGGGTTTTCTTCAGCATCTCCATCCTTGCCCAATCCATTTGGTCCATTCAGTGATTATAGAGTCCTGCAAAGCCAAAGCAGATCGAGTTGTTCAATTTGTGGATCTTCCTCCTGTTTCCTGCTATATCTTTGCCCTCATCTGTCCTCACGCGTGTATCTGAAACAATGATAACACTATCGCCCAAAGACACACACAGCGCCATAACTTGATTAAATGAATCTGCTATCCGGGGGATCTATGGCTGTGTATCAGAAATACCTGAAACGAATGCAATATCTCACAACCATTCAAGGGGCTACTAAGCTACTGGCTGAACTACACTTTGATTTTTGGTGCTAATGCTGCCTCTTCTGTCTGCGTGTAAAGATGCTTCCCCTGAACATAAGAAGGAGAGGAGCCCCGGTCTGGTCCAGGAGGAACCACAACATCCACGGATCAAACAGGAACAAGAAGAGGAAGCTGATGTATCGACATGGGCATTACTACAGAGTAAGACCAGATGCAACACTCTCTCAGGTAAAAGCACAAAATAATAATAACTTTATAAGTATTAATCTAGCAATCTGGTTATTGTATAATTGGTTGATTACTAATCATATTGTATATAATTATTATATACATGGGTCTTCAACAGGGGGTCCAGAGTTATTACACAGGGCTGCCAAATATTTGTGTGATGGGAACCTTTTTTACTGACATTAACCACTTGAACCCTAGCATCCTATTGTCGGCAGGTATAATAAAACAAATAAATAATAATAAATAAATAAAAGGCTGACCAAGTACAGATCCAAAGGTCAATTTGACTAAGTATGAGGGTTAAAAAGATTAAATATGATTCATGGATTAATGTTACTATCATGAATCCAACATAAATTATTAATAGAAAAGATAATGGGCGGGTTTCCCAAAGCGATCGTTGAGCCTTTGTAGCTAGGGGTGGGGCGGTATTAGGGTTGGCAACTCCGAGAGTTTCAAATACGGGACACCTCATTATATTTCTGAGGAAAGGTGCGGCGGCGCCGAAAAATCGGATATTTTCGGTTATAAAGTTGGCTAAAACGGGCATTTTCCTATATTAAATCATATTTTTCCTTTCACAATATAATTTCGGGTGTCTTTGGGCCATGTCCTATTACCTTAAAATCATGTAGTGTATTTTTTATTTTATTTTTTATTCCAAAACAGGTCTACCTGGTTCTCATGTGCCCACTCTTTGGTTACCCAACAATAGTTTAATCATATTGGCATACAGTAATAACCATTAGGTTTTAAAAACAAAATCAACGCATGCTTATGTTATTTCACATACCAGCCAGTCTGGGGTCGCTTTAGTAGTTGGCAGACAAGAAATACTGTAGTGCTCCCAGGAGGAATACCAATATATCCATGGCTTATTTTCTGCTTGCTTTTTCACTTTGTTGTTTAGGCTATCACCTATCATGGATTCATGTCTAATCTGTTTGTACACAATCTTCTGTCACGCGTTTTCTTTTTTAAAGACATTCAACTCGGTATCGCTCGCACTTTCGCGCAGGCAACTGTGGATTGTACCTACAGCCCATGGGAACGGATTGTGTAGGCAGCGGAGCGGCGGAGCCTGTGTCTTAGCAACACTGTGTTAATAAGCCAATGGGCTGCTTACAAACAGCGCAGCGCCTCACTCAGCAATGGGATGCAGCACTTGACTCAGAGGAGAGCAGAGTGGAAGCTCACTGACAGGCAGAATCGCTGTCATTTCTCAATTAAATCATCCCGTCATTCATATTTATCCCCCAACCTTCAAATACGGGACAAAGAGCGTCCCGTTTCAGTTCAATACGGGACACGTCTTTTAGTTTCCAAAAAAGGGACGATCCCGTATTTTACGGGACGGTTGGTAACCCTAGGCGGTATCGACATTTTATTACCGCGATTACCGTCTTCCCATTTACCGCCCGTATTGCGGTAATTACCGCACCCCCTTATCTATTAATTAAGGTTCGGCGATAAGCCAAAATATTGCAATCATCTTCCCAAAAGTCGCCTCTCCACAGCCTGACTGCCCGAGTTATACTTCTCCGTACAGCACAGCGGGTCTGGCTTTGAAAGGAGCAGATCTACAAGCTCACAACACATCGCATCCGTGACGCGTTCTGAGCTTTTATATCTATGCACTGTCGGGTTACCATAGTAACGTAGGCTAGCTACTTGGGCTTTTCAGACACAAACAGCTGTGTGTGAACAAACCAGAAGAGGACGGGTTGTCAGATCGTGTACAGTGATTCTGTAAACTCACTTCACGTCTCAACTCTCAAATTGCAGTGATTGACTGCTGCTATATACAGGTTTTAGTTACAAGACTTGACAGAAAAGGTTATAAAATCGCCGACGCGCCGCCGGACAGGGCACAACGCGCGACGCGGTGGAAAAAGTAAAATAGTTTCATTTTCGGTTTTAGTCCACGCTCCGCCAGTAATCCGTATGAATAAAAAATAAACTGCCACAACACAAGGTATGTATTAACATCCTTGTGTCGTGTGGATTACAGAGAAAGTTTACGCTGCTCTGTACTCCTCTACGAGGCTGCTGCCTGCCCAGGCTTTGCAGGTCTGTGTCTCCGAGTGACGTATGTGGCTTCCAAACATGTGGTACACGGCCCAGAACAGAGCGGCATGGAGCGCATGCGGTCCTAGCTTCTCCCCTGTTTTAAAACTCGCTTGTTTTCCAATAAAAAATAGACTTTTTTTGGTCTTTTTTTACCGCGGTAAGCACACTGACACTGCGGTAGACCTCGGTATACCGCGGTACGGCGGTTACCGTCCCCAACCCTATTTGTAGCTCACGCATGGTCGTAGAGACCCACCGTAGCAGTAAAACTATGAAGGCTCCTGTCAATCTAGAGCAGGGGTGGGCAACTTTGATGGAGAGGGCCACTATATTTTCACACTCACTCCAGAGGGCCGCAATGCATACACACTGAATTGGAATCCTGAATTCTTTTTTTGGCTATTTTTGAATTGGAATCCTGAAAAGTAACATTTTTATTTATTTTCCAATGCATTTATACTGTATGTTCTTATGTCAACTTTATGAACTTAAATACAAATGAAAAGACTAGCGCTAAGTCATAAGCTACACTATAGACTGAAGTAATTAAAGTGGGTCATGTCTGCATGTTTGGAATTGTAACAGCTGAAATCAATATTATCTCAGTATTCAGATATTAACCTGCGGGCCGCATTAAGTGAAGGTGAGTGCCGCATGTGGCCCCCGTGCCGCCAGTTGCCCATGTATGATCTAGACTCTAGATCAGGGGTCGGCAATTAGATTTGGCCTCGGGCCAATTTTCTTCGGGCCAATTAGATGGCGGGCCAGAACATTAAATGAAAAAATTAAAGGCTATTTTAATAAAGTCATAGTTAAACAATACTGGAACTCCAAGACTGCCTTACAAGACATAGGCATCTGTGATTAAAAAAGAAAAATATATAGACCTATATGTGGAAAAACAAGCTGTTTTCCCCTCTTTCTTTTTGCAAACAGGACTGATTAGTGGAGCCTATAATAATTTTAATGATTACATACTTTTATTTCAGCTGCAAGCCTACTTGTGCAGAAAGACAGACAGCTAGACAACGCAAAACATTCAGCCTTATCTGCTTCTAGGTGGCAAGAGAACACATCCAAAGGCATGAAGAAAGAGGAGTAAACAGTGAAAAGGGGCGTTTAAAGAGGAATATGGACAGCAAACTTTGTGTTTATCCTACCTACCTGGTCTCATCTACGCAAAGCCATTTGAGAAGCACCACGGCTTTGCCGTGACAGTTTTGGCTGCTTGCAAGGATTTTAGACACAGCACCAAAGATGAAGCATGGATATGGCACCAGTTAGTTTCCACCCAAGACAGAAGCAGTTTGACCACAGGTAGCCTACAACGGTACAAGCTCACAGCAGCAGCAGCACTCCACTGCTGCATGGTGTGACTCTGCGGACTGTGTGTGTGTGTGTGTGTGTGTGTGTGTGTGTGTGTGTGTGTGTGTGTGTGTGTGTGTGTGTGTGTGTGTGAGAGAGAGAGAGTGAGTGAGTGAGAGAGAGAGACGGTCCAGAGCAGCGACACGTTCGTTCGCTCGTAGTGCTACCAATCTAGTGGGACTGTCAGTATTGTTTAAATAAAAAGTAAAATAAAATGAATAAATCTCAAAATAATAGCCTGCAGGTGCAAACTGCTTTGGTGACTGCAAGGTGACAGGGTCGGGAGGTGGGGAAGTTAGAACAGGTCTGCTAGCCTGTCTGGCCCGGATGCCAGCTTGGTGGATTGTTGCTCGGGGGTTGAGTATGTAATATAATGTAACACATTATTACAAATTATTGAAAAATCCATTATTAGGTTATGCGCTATTTTTTTTATTACATTATGAGCTGCTACACACGCTCTATGTCCAGGAAGCATGAGTTTGTTGCTCTCTATTAAAAGATGAAAAATAGAACACTAAATGAAGAAAAGGAAAACGTATAGTTGAAATATGTCATGTTTGTTTTCCTAGGCTCCCTTCATCTCCCTGTCTATAACGAGGTTTCCCCTGAAGAGGAGAGGAGCCCCAGTCTGGACCAGGAGGAACCAGAGCCTCCACACATTAAAGAGGAGCTACTTCAGAGACCAGAAGAGGTTGATAGACCAATGCTGACATTGACAGTGAAACGTGAAGATGATGATGGTGAAAACAGAGACACAGAACCCGTAGCCAGCACCTCAACTGAACACATGAAAACACAAGCTGATGTAGAGGACTGTGGAACATCACAACCAATTAGTGATGACCAGCTCCTCTCTTCTGAATCTGACATCACTGAAGACAGTGATGAGTGGGAGCCCAGTGTAGAGCAGTCACCTTTAAAAACACTGAAGTCACACAAGACACAGCATGTGGAAGAACAGAGATTGTCTTTGAGCAACAACTTGTCCCAGGACCTGAAATCATCGAAAGTAACTCACTCCATGCCGAGTCACACAGGGAGAAAAAGTTTGAGTTGTACAGTTTGTTGCAAAATATTTTATTTTAAGGGACATCTGACAAAGCACATGCGAACGCATACAGGGGAAAAGCCCTTTATTTGTGAAATTTGTGGAAAAGGCTTTTGTGACAACGGTGATTTAAAAAGACACATCAGGACTCATACAGGGGAAAAGCCATTCTCTTGTACAGTTTGTGACAGAGGATTTTGTAACAGCGGTGATCTAAAGAAACACATGGGGACTCATGGAGGGGAAAAGGGGTTTATACAGTTTAAGAAACTGAGGACTCATACAAAGGAAAAGCCATTTACCTGTAAAGTTTGTGGGCACAGCTTTGCTCAACCAAATAGTCTAACAATACATATGAGAACTCATACAGGGGAACAGCCATTTGCTTGTAAAGTTTGTTGCAAAATCTTCAGTATCAGAAGTAGTCTACAAATACACATGAGGACGCATACAGGGGAAAAGCCATTTGCTTGTAAAATTTGTGGCAAAAACTTTAGTCACAGAAGTAGTCTAGAAATCCACTTGAGGACTCATACAGGGGAGAAGTCCTTTATTTGTACGGTTTGTAGGAAAGGCCATGGAAACCAAGCTAATCTAAGACGACACATGAAGACTCACACAGGAGAAAAGCCCTACACCTGTACAGTTTGTAGCAAAGGCTTTGGTGAGAAATGTAGTCTGGAACAGCACATGGGTGATCATACAGGAGAATGGCCCTTTAAATGTTCAGTCTGTAGCAAAGGCTTTGTTAACGAAAGTCGTCTAAAAAGACATATGCGGACTCATACGGGGGAAAAGCCATTTACTTGTCCAGTTTGCGGCAAGAACGTTGAAGGTCATCTAAAAAGACATATGATAACTCATACAGAAAAGCCATTTACTTGTTCAGTTTGTAGCAAAGTATTTCATCTAAAGAGAGAGCTGAAGAAGCACGTGTGCAGTTTGTAGTAAAGGCTTTGGTTAAGTGCATGTTCTGATAAATCATAGAGGGGGGAAACCCTTTAGTTGCAGTTGCTTAGATGCTTTGATCCAAATGCACAATTAACAAACTGATAGGTGACAATTCTCTGGGCATATAGACTCTTGTTAACAACAGTAGGGCCTACACTAAAGCAGTTGTTCTCAACCTTTTCAGGCCATGACCCCCAAAATAATCATATTTTAACCCTGACCCACATGTTGAGAACCACTGCACTAAAGACTCTTGCTGGAACTCATCAAGAGTTTGCAGCTCTTGGTTCCCTAACACCTCAACATCACTCAAAACTTCAGTCCTCCCACTAACTTCAGACCTCCCACTAACTTAAGGCCTCCCACTAACTTCAGACATTGTGAGCCTGCTGATCTGCTATTTTCAAATGTAAATATAAAGTCGTAAAACTGAGCCTAGTTGCTTCTGTTGGGCTAAATTCTTTGGCAAAATCTGGCAACAGACAATTCCCTGTCACTTCCTCACTTGGGAGGAAGTGACAAGATGTTTTTGAAGCAGCACACAGAGAAAAACTCTCTAGCGCCCTCTGGAAAAGGCAATGGCAGCCTCCATAGAGAGGGCCAGGAATAAGGTGAATAGGCCACACACTATTGTTCTAGGTCAGAGAATTTGTTTTCCTGGCTTAAGTGAACCTGCTTTTTGGTTAACGTTTTGACTGAAGTTATCTGGGTTGAAAGTTGTTAAAGACAGGGTGCTGTGATTCCCCCTGCCCATAAATGGTTAGCAGGTATTATGTTAATATTAGGAATACTTTCTTTATTATTTTTTTTAATTATTATTTTTTTAAAGTGTACAGAAAGTGTTAAAATTGTTTGTATGTGGCCACACCCATCTGTTCATTAAGATAAAACAGATTAAAAATACGTTTTTCACACTTTAGTAACCTCGCCTACCAGTCTTTCTGGGGAGAAAGCCTGGTGTTCGTTCACAATGGACCGTTTGGTTTCCGCCTAAAGCGCGGAAACCACTAGAAGAAGCGGCGTCGCTTTGGTTCCCCTCGTTTGTTTCCCCAATCCCTATTAAAATGCTCGAGTAGCCTAGTGTAGTCTTGCCAGTCGCTACGAGTTGGACTAAAAGCTGCACATACCAAACGAATTTTTCGAAAGCAAAACTATGCCGCATCAAGGTGTTTATTAGGTAGGCCCTAAAACTATGTCCTTGGGTGCAGGGGAATATTTTGGGTTAAAACTGAATCCGGTTGATAGTTCCGGCCAAAGTGTAGTCCGTCTAGGACTACAACATGACGTAAAGTGGTTTCCGTTCCCGACCGGATCAAACCCCGTAAAGTGAAGTGAACCCAGACTACACTTTAGTTTAGACCTTATCAGTGGTAATCACATGGGCATTCCTAACACTAGATGCCGATAAAAGTGAAGAAAACGTGTGTATGTGTGTGTGTGTGTGTGTGTCTGTGTGTGTGTGTGTGTGTGTGCATTTCTTTTTTTATTTAAATGTTTTTTTATCCCACGGTTTTTGCAACCCATTTTTCTCACCCGGTGACTACCTAACCTGTAGTCCTGGTTTCCGCTCTCCCCCTGCCATGCCAGGGATGTGTGTGCATTTTAATATCATAAGTACATCCCTAATTGATCCTATCAAACTAAAATGTGTGATGATGCGCGTCGATTATACTTTAATACTTGAGGACAGAATGATTGACAGGTGTCAATTAACTTCAACTACTTCAACTGAATGACAACCCTAACCGCAGTAAAACTATGCCTAAACCTAACCCTGTAGGACAGGGGTGGGCAACTTTGATGATGGAGAGGGCCACTATATTTCCAATTTCACTCTAGAGGGCCACATTCCATATTGCTACGTCCAACTTTGTCAATCTAGTTCACTTTGCTAGTCTGGGATGGCTCAGGGTAAAAGACAGGGTTAATCTAGCTCAAAACGCATCGCGCTGCGATGCGTTTTGAGCTTGTAGATCGGCTATTTATTAATTGGAATCCTGAATAATCTTTTGTTATTTTTGAATTGGAGTCCTGACACATTTAGTTATATACTCATGTTAACTTTATGAACTTAAATACAAATAAATACATTGGACAAAACAACAAAAAAAAGGAATTAAAGCAGGTCATGTTTGGAATTGTAACAGCTGAAATCAATAATATATCGGTATTCCAGTATCAACCTGCGGGCCCTCTTAAGTGAAGGTGGGGGCCGCATGTGGCCCCCGGGCCGCCAGTTGCCCATGTATGCTGTAGGACTAACGAGATGTCAGACTTATGGGCGCTTGGTCCACCTCGTGCCCCCAAAACTGTTTATGACCAGAAAATGCATATTTAACCACAACATATCACTACATGTTATTAGAGCCTTTAATGAACAATGTTCTATCACTACATGTTATTAGAGCCTTTAATGAACCACAACATATCACTACATGTTATTAGAGCCTTTAATGAACCACAACATATCACTACATGTTATTAGAGCCTTTAATGAACCACAACATATCACTACATGTTATTAGAGCCTTTAACACACGGGTGACTAACCGGTCCTTTAGGCCGATTTTGAGATTTCAAAGTGCAATAACTCTCCCTGTGAAGGTCTCAGAAATTTCCCCTTCCATGACTTTTCCTAAATACTCAAGATATATGTTCTCGTTTTTTTTCCCCTTCTGAAACGTTTCCTAATTATGAAATAAAATACAATTATACCACTCTGACGGTAATTATCGGCAGAATAGACCGCTCTCCCCCATTCTCCCCCTCCTAAGAGAATTCACACGTTTAGCGCTCCCGTTGTGCGCCTTTGTTCAAGGTAATGGATCATTTGCATTTCACTGTCAGCTTAGCAAAGACATTAAAACCACTACCTGGAAATGTTTTATTTCATAAATAGTATCAATATAATATTAATTATGAGAATCGCTATGGTGTATATAATGTAGGCCTATTATTATTTTAGCCGTGCAGGAGCAATCATTTGCGGGGAGATGATGCTCTTGCTGACCGGGAGAAGTGCGACGCTGCTGCCACTGCACAGCGTGTTTCTAAAAGCTAAGCATCATTTCAGCTAATAATACATATAAAGAACAACTGGGTGATCTATAAGTTATCGGCCAAAATGAATATCTTGTATAGATATGCTTACACGGCACACGCTGCGCACACGCTGCGCCTGTTCTGTCCGAGTGGAGACGGCTTTTAGACGGCACGCATGTCACGGTGACATGGGTGCGATCAAACAGTATAGGCACCCGACACTTGTGTCCTGCACGTTTAATTTCTAATGGATAATCATTTGCTTTTTATTGTTACATGCCTAAGCAAAAAACACTACGTGAACATTTTACAGAGTGAAGAGAATGTGAATTATCTCTCTCTCTCTCTCTCTTTCTCTCTATATAGGCCTATAGATCGCATCACGCTGCAACGCTTTGTGCCGCGTTGTGCAGAGTTGAACAGCGCGATGGATATAAATAAGTGTCAAAGACTCAAAGTGAACTTTTATATTACTCCAAAGGTGCAGAGATTGTTGACAAAATGTTACATAACGTCCATCATATTGAAGTGGTTTGTTTCTCAACTCAAGTGAAAACTAAGAGATGCACGCAGGCTGACACAGCACAAACCAGGCGCCGTCAGCGCAACAATAGAGTTGCGCATAAAAGCCGTGAATAAAATACATTTCTACCTTTAAAGTTTTCGGGGTCCGAGAAGAGTAGTCCTATGAACTTGTGTCTAATCCCTGAGTAGTGAGTAGGCTACAGTAAAGCAGAGAAAGACATAAGACAACAACTCCAGGTATGAGGAGTCCTTGTACAGGAGTGGGACAGGACGGGATTTATTTATTTATTTATTTTTAAGATGTGTTGAGTTTTTGTTGAGTTCTGAACGCTTCGGAAAGGTTCTGTTTGGCTAAGTTATTGTATTTTTCGTTTCCTCTTATTTAGCTTATTATTTTCGTTGCTTTATAAGTTGTGTTTAGACCATTCTTTATTTGTTATTTCCCTTGTTTATGTAATTTCTTTGTTAACTTTGTGTTGGGCCACGGCTTCGCTCGCCACGGCTTCGCTCTAGTGAGCCTACTGATCAACGTTCTCTTTATAATTAACTAACTTATATCAATTTCTAGTAATAATAATAATAAAGTCGGGACATATATGAAAGCTTTGCCAAACAAATGTTTAATTATATAAGCTCACAAACTGTGTGGCTTTGGTGAGCTTGTTGTCCCGTCGTATTTTGAGAGGTCAATTGAAATGCTAATTCACATTTGGAAGACAATAGAACCCCCGCCGGCAGCAGGGGGAGGAGGTGTTGCGCAGCTCGGCCAAAAGGGAGAAAATCTAACGGTCTAAATGAACGGTAAATGCAGGCGGAGGGGTAGTTTTTTCAGTTCAGTCACCCAAGTGTTAATGAACCACAACATATCACTACATGTTATTAGAGCCTTTAATGAACCACAACATATCACTACATGTTATTAGAGCCTTTAATGAACCACAACATATCACTACATGTTATTAGAGCCTTTAATGAACCACAACATATCACTACATGTTATTAGAGCCTTTAATGAACCACAACATATCACTACATGTTATTAGAGCCTTTAATGAACCACAACATATCACTACATGTTATTAGAGCCTTTAAAACTAACCACAACATATCACTACATGTTATTAGAGCCTTTAAAACTAACCACAACATATCACTACATGTTATTAGAGCCTTTAAAACTAACCACAACATATCACTACATGTTATTAGAGCCTTTAATGAACAATGTTCTACCAGACAGAAGGCAAGTGAGCTTTTTACATTTGGAAAATAACATTGAAGAAACGGTTAACTGTTGTGTATAGTGTACTGTCACATTAAAACGTAATTTTGTTTACCCGGGCAGCACTGGTTGGCAGGTATCAATACACTTTAGACAGACATGTTGTGCCAGCGTGGGTGATAAGATTTAGGCTATTGTTTGATTGCATCTTGTCTTGATTGTTTAAACATGACGTCATGGGTGCTCGCTGGGGTCTCCACACTGCAGGTGAGCTAGTAGAATATGTGGTAGCCAGTGCGAAACCATAACCAGATATTGACATAAATGTGTTCAGATGCTCAGATATCATGAGCCGCATGCCGTAGCCTGGGGCTAATAATAGGTGCAATAATACATGCCTAAACAGCACCAAGTGTTAACTCTTGTAAAGACAGGACGGGAACGGGGGGCAGGTAAGGGTCCCGGGGACTGGGGAACACTGTGAGACAGTAGGGGTCACAGCGGGAGGGCGCCGTAAAGAAAAGAACCCAGAGAACTGATAACATGGTCTTTGTTTTAACAGCAGTCACGGGCACTCACTACTCAAGATAAGAATCTAAACCCCCACCCCACCTGGTGATAACAGCAGCGATGGCTTTTGGGTGTGGTGCCTTGGTGTCTGCTACAGAGAGACAGTGAGACACAATTAGATATTACTACAAAACCAATCATTCACAGGGGAATTATTATTGGGACTGTATGTTTTGGTGGTATCAGCATCATTCACTAAACAAGGCCTGTTAGTGAATGATGTGATCACGGAAAGAATACAGTTCCAAGAAGGAGTTAAACAGTGGAACGGGGTTAAGGGATATGACCTTATATGGTAAACCAGTGACATGGCCAGTTGGGTGAACTGGAATGATATGTGTTTAAATGACAGAATCAGTTTTGCTTATCCGTTTGATTTGAATGTGGTTTTGAAATGCATTACTGTTTGGAAGATAAACGAAAATACTAATGTTGTAAAAATATGGCGAATAAAATATAGGCTTACAGAAAACAGAATTTAAGATAGTCTGCAGACACACTGGGTGACACAAATGGTGTCAGCAGAACGGCCCCGCCTCCCGTACAAGCGGACAGCACGGCGGTTGGCTGACGGGCATGGGATCACTCAAGTCCGCCTCCAGCGCGGGGCTTTGGAACGGCGGTACTTAAGATGATGTTATACAAAGAAAGGGTTACTACTTGCGACTGAAAATGTTGTGTAGTCATATTAAAGCTGCTGTCCTACTGTATGCATGGTGAGACCTTTATTCGACTAAACTGAATAAAAAGATGCTATCCACCTCAGCTCTTGTCTACCTGTACCCGTCTGTTTTCCCGACCTGCGTGAAGGCTAGAGACGACAAATACAACAGCAGTTACAAGTTAACACAGAAATGTATGTAGGGAGGAATGAATTGGAATTACGACTTGAAAAAAGTAATCACAAATAGATTTGCTCTTTTGTCAACAAGAGTGCACTAAAGACTCATTCAATGATACATTAGATTATGCTTGCACCTCTGTTCTCCAACACCACAATGTCCCTAAAACAATAATGTATGTATGTGGTATGTGTTGTTTTTAAGGCTGGGACTTTTAACTGATTAATTGCGATTAATTAATTACAGACAATTAACGTGATTAAAAAAAATTACACATTTTAATCGCACTGAGTCGAACCTTCAGTTTCGGGCAAACCGACCATAGCGATGCACCAACCAAGAAGACCTAACAAACGCAAAGGGAGAAGTAGCCGATCAGAGCGCTTTGCTTGGCCCAGTGGATGCAAAACTGTGATTTAAAAAACTCACTCGTTGATTCACTCGTACAACAAAATGTGTTTTACTTGAATAAAAATGCTTCTCAGTCAAATATCGATGTGCGATTAATATGCGATTAATTGTGATTAATTAATCATAGAGCCTGTAATTAATTAGGTTTTTTTGTCTTCATGTGGGGACTACGTATGAAATTTAGCATTCTTGGCTATGCCAGGCTAGTACTGTACCTGTCCAACTACTTCTCCAGATACCCACAGGCACAACAGCAGAGGTGTTGATCCGATAACCCCCCACATTTAGAACAAACATGGGCACATCATTTATTTCATGATATTGTGGCATGGCTTGACATCCATTCACTGCTGCCCATTTTACCTTTCTCCCTTCTGTCGTCCTCTGTAAATATAGCTATTTGTATTGATGTAGATGGCATGTACTGGTATGTATGTGTTAATACTGTATGCACAGCATACAGTATTATTTTGGGGGGTCCCGTCCCCAGATGATTAGCTTAATGTGCAACATTGTTTTCCTTACTCAACAGTAAACAGACCAACAAAGCTTAAATGTAGACAGAGGGTATCTGGGTCAGGGGGTTAAAGTATAATCCAATTTTCAGTCGGAATTGAATTTAAAAAAATCATTTTTCCTTCAATTGCCTGATTTTCTAGCTCCCTACAACAATCAAATATTGGTGTCATTATTTGATTTGGAACCGACAAAGGAAAAACATCTTGAAAAAGGTATTTCTTAATTTCTTACCCCATTACGAAAATCAAAAAATGGGACCATTTTTCCAAAATGCTTAAATTTTTGAGTGTGTGATTCATATTTTGGCATTATTTGATTTAGAACCAACAAACTAAAAATAGGCCCATTATTCAATTTTCAAGTCCAGGAAAGAAATCGTCATCATGAATGTCACGTGACCACGTGTCAAGTCACATGGTACACAACTTCAAAATAAAAGCTGTAGGCTAGTCTAACATCCAAGTATTAGGATCAACAGGCAGGCAGGCAGGGGTCCATGAGGGGTTTACAAGGGTGTCCATGGCTGGTTCCCAAAGTGTGGTTTGGGGACCCCCAGGGTTTCTATGGCTGGTTCACAACAGCCTGGTACAGCCATGGCCGGTTCCCAAAGTGTGGTTCGGGGACCTCTGGAGGTCCATGACGGATTTCCAAGGGGGTCCATGGCTGGTTCTCAAAGTGTGGTTCGGGGACCTCTGGGGGTCCCTGAGGGGTTTCCAAGGGGTCCATGGCTGGTTCCCAAAGTGTGGTTCGGGGACCTCTGGGGGTCCCTGAGGGGTTTCCAAGGAGGTCCATGGCTGGTTAGCAATAAGTGTAATAGTGTAATAGGTGAAATAGTGTAATAGTGCATTACGTGTAATATTGAAATAGCATAAATGTTATAGTGTAATAGCACAATAAGGGTAATAGTGTAATATTGTAATAAGTGTAATAATATAATAGTGTAATTGCGACCGCCAGGTCGCAGTTACTATCAAAACCTCCACCAGCTGTCAGTCTGTCAGTCAGTCTGTCAGTCAGACTTTCAGTCACACTTTTGCCCTTCTCATAGTGGTTTTGGCTGTCAAACCACTACCCCCATTTCTCCCTCTTCTAGCGCCACCATGAGTCCGCTTCTTGCAAAACACATTTTTGGACACTGCTCCTACAAATTTTGCCCTAAAATCACGCAAAATCACGCAAAGCGGTATGTCTACAATCATGTCATCAACATGGATCTGTCCGAGATAGCGCCACCATCAGGGCGATTTTTTCAAACACATTTTTGGACTCTGCTTCTAAGACATGAGTGTGTGCACATGGGCACGTGCACATGGATGCTTTTGCGTGTAGCCTATACCTTTCTGTTAGCTGGTTGAGTCATCACTGTGATGTCAGAACAGCTTAGCTATATCCATATGCATATATGGAGTCCGTGAGGTCAGATGTAGTGGAATGACCTGCTCCATATATGGAGATCTAAGTGATGATCCAGGCGTCAAAAATGGGCATTCGGAGATATGCACTTTATCTGTTCTGCTGCTGTTGACGACGCTCACCGTCATTGAAAGGGTTAATACCATGGCGCCGTTGACGGTGAGGACTGTCAATCTTACTGTATATACAGTAAAGATATTATTACTTAAGGCCCATTCCCACTGGGCCAGATAACAGATATCTGGAGATATTTCTCCAGATATGTTTCCATGCAAAGTGGATGGTAGATACAGATAAAAAAAAATCTACCACAGATATTTGCCACAGATACTTTTATCTGTGGCAAATATTTATTTTATCTGTATCTACCATCCACTTTGCATTGAAAAATATCTGGAGAAATATCTCCAGATATCTGTTATCTGGCCCAGTGGGAATGGGCCTTAACTGAACGTCGCTCCGGTCCCGCCCGCATCGGTAATGTCCGTGATTTGTTTACAACGCACGTCGGGCGTGCACGCGAAGTGAAGCTCCTCCATAGTAAATCCATTGAGAGGCCCATAAAGATACTTCAATAACTCATAAAAGACATTTGTATACAAAGAGGGGTCTCCACTCTGCACACTCTAGACTCGGGATGGGCGCAGCCATGTTTCCCTTCTGGACCCACACTGTCATGTGACTAGATGACGTAATCGTTGCCGTCAAGTGATAATCCAAAAAAACAAAAACAACCCCCTTCCAGCCCTTCAAAATAATAGCGGGGGCCTATGGAGGAAACGGCGTGGCACCGAGGCACCAAGCAAACCTTCAGATTAAGAGGCAGTAGTTGTGTTATTGAGGCAGGGATCTCAATATATGGGCATAAAAGGGACAGAATTAATTTGGAAGTGACTTTTGTTGCGTCAACCATACTGGTTAGACTGACACAATATGTCCATATATGGGCATTCTGGGAAAGGGATTCATTAGTGTGGTTGGCCTAACAGGGCATCATCTGGGAATCAGATGTAGAGGTCAGCTCCATATAGAGATCTACAGTAGGTAATGATCCAGTCGTTTCCATGTATGGATATCCAGGGTTTGATGAGGTCACTGTCGTAGTCTTCATATACTGTATGGATATCCAGGTGATTATAGTCAGCAGTCTTGATTTGCAAATTAATTCTGTCTTGGCCACATGGAGCGTCCATATATGGGCATTGCCAATTCAATGGGCTTAAAGGTCAAATGACATTCTGTTTTTACCAATCATAAAAGTCTTTGCCCTGGTCCTAAAAACATGTTTTAAAATGTTTAAACTTGAAAATCCACTCCATGGAGCCATGGTCTCTCTCTCTGTTTAGGTGTCATGAAAAACGGTCTGTCACCTGAAATACTCTATAATCACCAACAGGGGAGCCTCTCTCTCCCACTCATTCTAACAAATATTAGTATAGCTTGAGTACAATTTTGAATATTTGTACTTTACTTGAATATTTCCAATTTTCAATTCTTATACTTCTACTCCACTACATCTCAGAGGCAAATGCACTTTATCTCTCCACTACAATCATTTGGATTTTGATTATTAATACAAATCACTCACTTCAGCCCTTATAGGCCAGCAGTTCTCAAACTATGGTACCCAAAGTGGCCAATGGCCACACAGACGCACGCTCACACACACGACACACACACACACACACACACACACACACACACACACACACACACACACACACACACACACACACACACACACACACACACACACACACACACACACACACACACACACACACACACACACACACACAGAGGTCCGCCCCGGCTCCAACACTGACCGAGAGATGCATGCTCGCAGACGCGATGCATGTGTTTCGCTGCTTTGCTTTGGTACAAGACACACTGTGACACACACACACACACACACACACACACACACACACACACACACACACACACACACACACACACACACACACACACACACACACACACACACACACACACACACACACACACACACACACACACACACACACACACACACACACACACTGACACACAGAGGCTGAGCTGAGCCCTGACGAGGCACACACAAACAGCATCGAGAGTCGTGAGTGTTTTTTTCTTACCCCAGGACCGAGGTTACCGGATCTCTGTGGTTACATCTGTACCCCCGCGGAGTTCAATTTAGACCGTACGCGGTAACGTTTCAATAGCTCCCCTCCGCGCTGCAGAAAAACTTCACGGTCCTTCTGTAGTTATTATAGTAACATATTTTGGCTAAAAATGCCTCCGTTTAGAGAACCACCTATTGCTTGTGTTATCATAGCGTTTTACTGTCTGCTCTCCGAGTCGCCGTGCCCGTGTGTGTGGGGGGGGGGAGGACAGGGCAGCGTTTAGTTATAGTCGGCTGCTCCACAGAGCTCTGCCCCGGGAGCAGTGCGCTGTCCTCGGACTTGGTAATGAGGAGGGAGGCGCTGTCCACGGACCCAGCCAGGGCGGAAAATACATAGCGATACATAGCGATTTTCATTATTTCACAAAAGCATAAACTGACTACTTGATATGAAGGATATTGATGTAAATAAGATATCCGAATGGGTAAATATATTTTATAGGCCCGTATTTGTTATTAAAGGACAATTTATGTAGAGGTTCCTCATATAATCTTGGGCTGCGGTGAGAGGGTGGAGGAGAGAGAGAGAGAGAGACAGCAGGAGACTGTCCATGACGTAACAGCCCGAGGGCAGTGGATCCACGCGTCAGAGCCGATCAGAGCCTAATTATGCAGAAAATACAAGACCACAAAGAAACGACTGCATGTTGAAATCTCCGTTTTTCTTTTGGTGTAATTGAGGCCAGATAAGATAAAAAAAAACATAAAACATAGAAAAAGGATTTTTTCATGTCATATCCACTTTAATATTGATGACAGGGATCTCCATACATGATTGCCAGAACAGGCTGTCTTGGCCATTGAGTCAACAATGTGATGTCACAACAGGTCAGATATAGACATTGAGGCGTTACCCTCCCGACGGACGGACAGACAGGATCTGCCGGGTTTCATAGTAATAAATTGCTGCTTGTTATGCGTGTAAGCCAAGAACTGTTCCTTCTGCATTGTGACAATCATGTCAGCTGTAAATGTCACAGTGGTGCCAAGCTTCCGCTTTGACCGTCTTTGGTATGTCATGACCTTTATGTAACTACTTTTATATCCATCAAACACCACTACAGCTTTGCCAAATTTCTTCCGTACATACTGGTACTCTGTGTACTGGCGCCATATGTCTTCATAAGTTGATCCACCACGAGACCATGGGATGCATTGAAGAACTGCTCCCTCATTCAAGACATCCTGTACATTATCTACTGGAACATGAGGCCCGATAAGACCCTGCATGACATCGGCAAGGGCTGGCTTCTTTGCTTCTTGAAGCAGTATGGCAGAATCAAATAGAGCTGGGGGATAGCTATAGTACATAGCTCATATTTGAGGAGTAACTCAAGTTCATTGCATTTTTGTGCAACTAGGACCAGTCTCTGAAAGAGAAGGTATGGACCAACTTGAATTTGATCTCCATCAATTCTTACAGAAGACTTCAAGCTAAGAGTGACAGCTTGATCCTTCCGCTTGAAGGTGTACTCAGCAGGTGTTAGTCCATCCATAGACTCAAGTATCAAGGTGCCAACTGACTGAGCTGTATCAACGTTGACAGTGAAAAGAGCATGCTCCCCAGTAGAAATATTCTGCAAACTAGGGTCATTGCTGAATGGATTTAGCTCCCGTAGGTAACTGCTGTGTCTTAAGAACCGCTCATCCAAACAAGTTCAAACTTTATACAGCATGTCTCTGGGTCTCCAGTAACACACCTGCCAAATGTCGACTTCACACAATGTTCGGGTTTTCAATATATATATATATATATATATATATACACATATATATATATATATATACACATATATATATATATATATATACACATATATATATATATATATATATATATATATATATATATATATATATATATATATTCAGCTGAAACCAATAATATATCAGTATTCCAGTATTAACCTGCGGGCCGCATTAAGTGGAGGTGGGGGCCGCATGTGGCCCCCGGGCCGCCAGTTGCCCATGTATGCTCTAGAGCAGTGTTCCCCAATAGGTGACCCGCGGGGGGCTACTGTCTGGCCCCCACCAACCCCAGTAATAATGGTGGTTTAAGAGCAGCAACAACACTAGTATATCGTCGTTGTCGGGTGGAAAAAATTGTATCTCCAAATTTGTACGTTCTTTCGCAACTCATACAAGGCCGTTGCACAAAAGTAGTGAAAACAGCAGATCTACAAGCACAGCAGATCTACAAGCACACAATGCCTCGCACCGCAAGGTGTTGTGTGCTTGTAGATCGGCTGTTTTCACTAGTTTAAATCATTTTTAAAATGATAAATTCAAAACGAACGGTTTTGGACATACAAGATTTTCACCCGACAACGACGAAAAATGTCGCTGGAGTAGTGGGAACGCCATCGTTGCCCCCTGCAATGTTGTGGCCCTCGGCTTGGTACCCTAGACATAATTCGGCCCTTGGGGAAAACTAATTGGGGAACCCTGCTCTAGAGAGTGAACACATAGCATATGGACCAGTAAGGGTCCATTTGAACACTCAAGAGTTACAAGCCTGTTATGGTCATTCAGGGCTACTCTTTGTGTCTGGTAATATTGTCCACTCATTTTGGCAAAAGTGGAATGTCCGTCAAAAGCCAGCATGGCGATGACCCCTGACTTGGTTGCATGCTGAAAAAAAGCAGACCTACAGACGGACGTGTTGTGGGCTTGTACATCTGCTATTTTCAGAACACAACCAAAAATAAAACCACTTGTCTTAGTTCTTACCAGATCTCTTCTCCAATAGTCCCTCCCTAACATTTTTAGGCATCATAGCTTAGATTTTATTTAGTTTTCGTCAGTGAAAAAAGGTAGGCGACCAACAATTTTTGTCATAGTTTTAGTCGACCAGTAAGATGCCTAAGGGTGAAAAGCGACCTCGCCCTAAATATATGGATTCTGTTGTGTGGTTCTCCTAACAGGGCATCATCTGGGATACAATCCCTTTTATGCCCATACTGTATATGGAGATCCCTAACAGAATCCCTTTTATGCCCCCGTTAGATATGGGCTTAACATTGATGACATCAGGGATCTCCATGTATGGACATAAAAGGGATTCTGTTAGTGGTTCCCATGACATCACAACATACAATCCCTTTTATGCCCATGCATGGAGATCCCTGTCTGAACCAGCCACACCACTGTGATGTCCCCTGTTATGCCCATATGTGGAGATCCCTGCTCTGAGTATCTGACATCACTGTGATGTCACCTGTGATGTGTCAGGGGAACCACAGTGTCAGGTGTTACACGTATACGGACAAGATGTGCCTTTCTGACAGTAAACTGCAACCTACTGTATGGTCGCAATTAAATGAACACTGATGAACCAGTCGAGTACAATAGGAACGACATTGAGTGAATGAAGGCTCCAGCTTGAGTCCTCACTGCACTCTTGTTGAGAGAAGAGATTCAGAACAGAAATATTCTGTGGTTGACTTTCATAAATCACCTCGCCATGGTTTTCCAACGGAAAGTTTGTTATCAAGACTATACTGTACAACCCACTACAGCGATTCTTTACCTCTGTGATAATGGATTCAGTTGTTCTCAACCTGTGGGTCCCCAAATTATTTGAGGGGTCATCAAATGATTAACTTGATGTGCAACATTGTTTTCTCACTCAACAGTAAACAAACCAACCAAAAGTTTAAGTGTATAGAGGGTTTCTGCATATTTCTAAATTGACAATTTAAAGGAGTAGTTCACCCCCATATATATATATATATATATATATGTTACAGTCATTTTGGGTAACTCAGTGAGACTGTGGTAAGAGCGCTCGTTTTGTAGTTCACCACACACCAATCACCACCAGATGGCGACAACAGCCAGTCAGCCATTCACTAGTGCAGGCGCTGACGTCACTCGCTTGCGACTCTCTTTCGTTTATTTACTAGCCCAGCTCGGCTGTGTTTAGCCATTAGCTTACTATGCCTTACTCTAACCCTAACCTCAGTAAAACTATGCCTAACCCTAACCCTAACCCTAACCTCCGTGGGGTGCGCGCTATCATTCCTGCCGTCGCGACGTTGTTGTGGGTCAAAGCGACCGCTTGTTCCGCCCCGCGACGCACGACAAGCGCTCCGTTTCTCTATCTCACCGTTTCTCTATCTAACCGTGACATATATATATCTCAACTCTTAGTGCTCGTGGAGGGTCCCCAGTGAAAATATGATTATTTTTGGGATCACAGCCTGAAAAGGTTGAGAACCACTGCAGTACGAGACTCCAAGGATTGAACCAACTCACACTTGTGCTTTAAATCACAAACTTCTACGCTTTTATTTTGTAACAAAAAGATGTGGCAAAAAAAAAAAAAGAAGAAAACATGTATATCATGAAAGGAAATGAGAAAAGTCCCAATAGAAATAGTCCTTCCACTCAATGTCAAACAGAATGTTATTTAAACACACAGTACATGTAATGCAGCGTCACATACCAGCTCTACTCACTACAGCAGGGGTCTTCAACAGGGGTACCTTTTTTTTTCCTTTTTTTATTTTTTTACATTAACCATTTCAACCCTATTCACGATATTCCTGGCCCCGCCCCCGGCTTCCTGTTCATATCCTGAAAGAAAATAAAAAACATCATTTGGTTTCCTGTGTCCTTGCATTAAAGTGTCAGTAGAGGCGCTCTGGGCTCTTGGCTCTGAATGAACCGGTGTTGCCATGTCTGCTTATAATAAGCAATTGGTGTCGTTGTTTATTGGGCTTACTTTCTAATATTTTTTAAACCAGTGGTTCCCAAATCTTTTCATATCAAGGACCTCAGATTAACAGATTTGTCCACAGTCGCAGACCCCCATCTGAAAATATGTGGTGCCAGGGACCGCCACACAGATTTGTGTTGTTAAAATGTTTCAAAAATATTCAAATTATTTTTGTTTTTTCTTTCCTCTATATTTTTTAAATAGCAAATATACAAGCTCACAATGTGTCACAATGTGACACATTGTGAGCTTGCTGATCTGCTATTTTCAAATGTAAATGTAAAATAGTAAAACTGAACCTAGTTAATTCTATTGGGCTTATTATTCATAGACCTGGCCGCTTGTCTCTGGCAATATCTGGCAACAGACAATTCCCTGTCACTTCCTTGGGATCTCTTGTTCTTCGACTTGGGAGGAAGTGAAAAGATGTTTAAAAATGCTCCAGCGCCCTCTGTAAAAGGAAAATGGCAGCCTCCATAGAATGGCCAGGAATATCGTGAATAGCATCCTAGCCCCTTTCCTTCCTGAATTTACCTTTTTTTATATTTTGATGGTAAATACAGTCACTTGCTTGTCGGTTGGGTCTCTTGGTTACGCAATGCTACCACTGTCTGGTCTCGGACTAATACAGCGTCGCTCAGATGTTGTTGAGATTCTTTAAAGATACCCAGAACTGCACTAGGAGACCGCGGAAACGTGTGCAAAGCGGCGCAAGTCGGCGATGCCGTTAAGTATTTTTAATTTATCTGTGAAAATTTAGCAGCTTTTTCCAAACTGTCTCTCGCTTCCTTCTCGCTTCATCTGAGCGACGTTGTACTCGTCCGAGACCAGACAGTGGTAGCGTTGCGTATCAGAGAGACCCAACCGACAAGCAAGTGACTGTATTTACCTACAGGTACATCAAAATATTAAAAAAAAGGTAAATTCAGGAACGAAAGGATCCCTATTCCGAGGAACCAAAAGAAAATATCAGATCTCACAAAGCCTCGCAGCTGTGGATCGTCCATTTCCACAAAGAGGTTTGGTGTTGAAGGAACAAAAGGAGCAATACAAACGATGAAAACACAATTTATACAATATGTGGCTTCCATCTCTCTGGCTACTAAGGCGTCCTCGGCAGAAGAGCCCTGCACTAAAGGCTTGTTTTTATATGAAAATAAACGGTATAAACGAAACAAAACGCCACCTTCAAACGACTCAATTGAGAAAGAAGAGCTTGTCATCGGCGTGTTAGAGTAGTTCACCCCCAAAATGACTTTTTTTCTATTGATTACTCACGCCATGGAGACTCGAGTTCAATACAATTTTTTGTTGTTTGTCGCATTCCAAAGACAATTTGATTTCAATAAATTTACCCCCATTGATTCCGGATGGGGACCCAAGCGCATTTGGGTCCCCATTTGGAATCAATGGGGGTAAATGTACTAATATCACATTTTTGTCTTACGAATGTGACAAATACTAAAACATATTATTTCCATGGCAGGAGTAATCAATAGAAAAAAATGCTGGGGGTGAACTATTCCTTTAACACAGCATCACAATCATTTTAACCCCTCTGTGCACATTTGACACGACGGCTTTTCAAAAAACAGCAGATGTACAAGCTCTCACCGCGACTTGCTGTGAGCTTGCGCGGCAGCTTTTTTCTTTATGCATTATTTTTTTCTTTTTTACTCAAATCTTCTCTTCTGGGGGTCCCTGGGAACAAAACATCTACAGATGGGGGTCTGCAGGGGGAGGGGCTTCAGGAGCGCTTGGACCCCGAGGCTCCGTCTTCGTCGTCGGGCGGACAGGCGATGAAATCGGCCAACATGGACGCCATGGCGTCATCATCCAGCTGACAGAAACACACAAACACACACGTTAACCCTCAAAGCGCCCGAGTCGCATTAGATGTTAACCACTTTAACCCATTTAGGCCTAACTCTAACCCTAGAATGATTGAATGCTTTAACCAGTGAAAAATAGCAGATATACAAGCTCACAGCGCGGCACCGAGTGCCGCGCTGCGAGCTTGTAGATCTGCTATTTTTGAAAAAGTCGTGAAAATGTGTGCAAATCTTTGATTATATGTATTTTCAAAGCGAACGTTTGTAACTCAAATTTTGCCTCTGGGTGGTCCCTGGAATTAGATATTTTGAGATGGGGGTCCGTGGCCAAATACATATCATTTTGGGGGTCCTTCACATGAAAAGGTTTGAGAACCACTGACATAGTAGTCTCTCAAGAACAGACTAACTAAGCTCCAGTCAAGTGAAAAGGACCTTTTCTTTGACGATGGCAGGCCAGATTGCTGACATAGAAACATAGGGTTTTTCCAAAAATCTTAGAAGGATTCAAAAGACACTTATAGAATCGGGTCAAAATTCTAATTTTCACGATTTTTCAAAAATAGCAGATCTACAAGCTCGCAGCGTGGCACTCGGTGCCGCGCTGTGAGCTTGTATATCTGCTATTTTTCACTGGTTAAAGCAGTCAATCATTTCTAGGCCTAAATGGGTTAACCCTCAAAGCGCCCGAGTCGCATTAGATGTTAACCACTTTAACCATTATTTTATGCTTTAACTATTGAAAAATAGCAGATCTACAAGATCAAAGCGCGGCTGCGAGCTTGTAGAACTGCTTTTTTTTGTTTTTATCGTGAAAATGGGTGCAACTCTTTGAATATTTTTGACCCTACTTCTAAATCCTTCCTCTAAATCAGTGGTTCTCAAACCTTTTCATGTCAAGGATCCCCAAAATTACATTTATTTGGCTCATTTATTTGTTTCAGGGACCACCCAGAAGCAGATATTTGAGTTAGAAAAGTTTTCTTTGAAAAATATATGTTTAAGTTATACAAGTTTGCAAGCATTTTCATGATTTTTCAAAAATGGCAGATCTACAAGCTCGCAGCGCGGCACTCTGTGCCATGCTGCGAGCTTGTAGATCTGCTATTTTTCCAATAGTTAAAGCATTAAATAATTCTAGGCCTAAATGGGTTAAAGGAGTAGTTCACCCCCAACATTACTTTTTTTCTATTGATTAGTCACGCCATGGAGACTAGAGTTCAATAATATATATATATATATATATTTTTTTTTTCGCATTCCTTAGACAAAAATGTGATAACAATAAATTTACCCCCATCCGGAATCAATGGGGGTAAATTTACTGGAATCAAATTTTTGTCTTAGGAATGTGACAAAAACCAAAAAATATTATTGAACTCTACTCTCCATGGCATGAGTAATCAATAGAAAAAAAGTCATTTTGGGGGTGAACTACTCCTTTAAGACGGACAGAGAGAAAACTAGACTGCACTCTGTCGATGTGCCAACTTGCGTCTCGCGTACTCATGGCCATGTATGGCCTACTTGTGCACCAGCAGAGCGTGCCTTGTTATTTACTATACTGTATATCAGGTCACACTTGTTGCTTGTTACGTCACCAAGAATGCTGGTCCCTGATTGGCTACGGGCGCAAACACAGACAGATACGCGACAGATATGCCACCCAACGCAATACTTGCACGCTCTGCTGGCGCAAGTAATGAATAAATGTCATCAAAGGCGGTTCACATTAAAATCAATCAATGACAGTCTTAATCCATTAAGACCTAAGGCCGATTCTGAAAACACCTTCTAAAACCTAACCTAAGGTTTCCGAAAACCTTCAAATTAGTATTAAAAAAATGTGAAATAAATAATGTTGCCATATACTAATGAGACAAAGAGGTGGCCCCCGGGTTGAAAGGTATAACAAGGTATAGGTAGCACCAGGTTTAAAAATCACACCCAATGTGAAGTGAGCGGTGGTCGTGTTTGCATAACGTCTTCAGATTTGAGTCTAGGATGTACAGGCTATGCTACACACACACGTTTTGCTATGGCAAAACGCTGAGGAAAAAGGCTACAGACATACGACATCACTAGACAAACATGATGCTACGTACACATTATGGCAAAACGCTGATGAAAAAGGCTACAGACACACGCACAGCCACGTATAGGAGCGGTTTACCACTGCTCAAAAACGTGGTGAATCTCTGGTGTCAACTCCCGACTGTGGTTCTCAGCCTTTGCTGGGTAAGGGTCCACTTGAAAAAAATGCTCTTCTAAATGTGTTTTTAGGTTCTTACCCTCTTATTCTAAATGTAAGTTTTGCTATATTTTAGATTCTTACACTCTTCTTCTAATTGACCAAATTCACGTTACGCAACTTCCTGGTGCTGACGTTCACGGTTGAAGGGGAAACCCTACTAAAAGCCCATAGTGTTAACACATATGGTGCCAACCCCGAGTTTCCCGAGTTTGATTTCAAATAGACCGCTGTGCCAACCCCGAGTTTCCCGAGTTTGGGTTTAATTACTTAATTAGGTTAATTACACTCTCCCCCATCTTGTGACAAATTTTGGTGCTTCTGTGATTAAAAAAAAGTCAGAAATCACATATTCAACAAGTGATGTGAGCAAAAACAAATACAAATGCTTCCCATGAACCACAATATTGCTAAACTATGGCTCAAATGGCTCAAATATCTAACTTCATTACTCGCTCTAAACCAGAAATGCATTTCACTGCTTTGAACTGCTTTCCGTGCATTAGGCTAGTCAATTGCACCTTTATTACACACGATGGCGCTATTGTCAGATTAGTGGAAGCCCTGTTGTGTGAAACCAATGGATTGAATCCAGGGTGTTTCCCCCAGGTCAAAACAATAACTCTAGATCACGGGCTGCTATGCAGCCCTGGAATTAGTCGGTCGCGGTGACAAACAACATATTCTTCCTCATAATCATCGTCATCACAACTAACTCTAGTGCTATCACGGGCTGCTGTGAATGTCCTGGCATTAGTGGGTCACTGTGACAAACATTTTCTACTTCATCAGTCATCACAACAATGTCAAAAGACGGTGGCGCTACAGCAGCAGCTAGACAATCTACTTTTGCGTTCCTTCGACCCTGGAATACAAAACAAACAGCCACGATCAAAGGAAGAATCCATCGCCTGAACCTATATAATGGAGTCTAAAACATACCTGTTTGAGCGAGTTGTAGTCGGACATTTGTCACAGAGAGAGAGAGAGCGAGAGACCTCGGAGCAGAATGCAATATGTACGCGTCCATAGTGGAGCCATCGGACGGCGGCCTCTCCTCACTGTGGATCGCGTTCTTGTCTGGTTCCAACTTCAACTACGGAGGTAATCCGACTCAGCGCAACAGCGCAACACCGCGACCGCGGGTTGACCCACTGAGCCCTGGACGAGTGGACATGATGATCGAGCCCTATGAGAGAGCCCTATACAGCCAATACAGCATTCTGCCCCGAGGCCTGACACTGAGTCGGAGGTTTCTGTGAGCCAGAACCGGAGCCAGAACCACCAGAGGCGGACCCGGTCGCTTCTCCCCAGCTGGCTGCGGGGACGGCCCGCAGCCCACACACAGGCCCCGTCGTGAACGTGCCAAACCAGCAGCTCGTTAGGTAAATGTTTCTTTCTTTCTCCCCCCCCCCCCCCTTCTGTTTCTGAAGTTGTATTTGTATCGCGAACTGCCGGTATAGTAGTGATCCACGATTACATTTAGAATGTATCTATTCAATCATTCACAGATGTCGGAGAGTCCATTCAGCTCTCAGAATATATATATATATATATATATATATATATATAGCCTATATATAATCGTCAGATGAATCAATGTATGTTTTATAATCTAAGTTGCTCTGGGTAGGATAAATGTGTCTTCTAAACCCCTAAAACTTTTAGGCTAAAGGTGTAAATTGATTTGTGCTTTTTTCCCCCTCCCATCTGTTATTTATTTAGACTCAGAATCAGACGATACTGTTGGAGATAATGATGATGACCATCATGTGTCACGTGATGCCCCTGAAGGTAAGATTATTGTTTAGTAAAACGGTTATTGTGGTTTGTGTGTGTGTGAGAGAGAGAGAGGAGGGGGGAGGAAGAGAGAGAGAAAATGTTTTCTCTTGGGGTGTGTGTGTGTGTGTGTGTGTGTGTGTGTGTGTGTGTAAACTAACTTGTTTTGGATGTTTTAACATCTAAAACACACCATCCACACCCGTTGTAACTGCCATCGTTAATGTAGAGGATGAGAGCAATGCTTGGAAAGCTGTTCCTAACAATGTGTTTGGTGACCGTATTGAGGCTCGCTTTTAAACAAGCGTTGCTCAGCGGGAGGGTCTACGAGCTACCGGAGCAAGCCGACCCTGCCTTGCAACATCTGCCTGGCAGGCTGCCAGCAGAGACGGACTTTACGGAGTACCGACACCCCCTGTCTGACGAGCAATGGACGGACTTCCAGAACCGCGAGAGAGCCTTCAGAGTTGGACTCAACACCCGACGACTACCTGAGAGGCGCTTCGCATCTTCTAAAGACCCGGGGAAATGGATACGCCTAATAACATTACTGAACGGGATGTTCTTCAAGGACGGCATATTTACAGCGACAAGCCGAGGAGGAGACCCGCTCGGGCTCGCGCTGCTGAAATACGTGGTGCGGATCTTGAAAAAGTTTCCTCTCAGTCGCCCCCCACCCGAGGCTCTGAGTCAATCTACCGCTGCGGAATGGATCGAGGGGCAATTATGTTATGTACGTGACATAATTCAGCCCCAGCTCAGCTCCAGTACAACCAGGGAGCGCCACAAAAGAGTGAGTAGGAACAAACTTGCTTACTTGTGGCAGCACAGGCGATCGAAAGCGATACAGATCATTCTGAATGACAGCGAGTATCCCGACCCGCCCCCTTGCCCAAGTGACGTCACAATGGTTAAAAACCATTATGAAAATAAATGTCGCAGCCAAACATTGATCAGCGACCCACTCCCATTACCCCCGTGGGAAAATAGTCTACAAACAGAACGGCCCGCTATCTTTCCCAGCACCTCCCATTTTACACCTGATGAGGTAGAGTCTGTTTTGCGCAGCCTACCCAATGACAGGGCTAGTGGCATAGATGGGGTAACATATGAAAGCCTCAAGACTGCACAATCATGTGCAAAAATAACATCAATTTTTAATGTCTGCCTGGACAATAAGAGAGTGCCCGAATCCTGGAAAGGAGCCATGATTCATCGTATCCCAAAAAAAGACAATGTACCTGATGATCCATCAACATGGAGAGACATTTCCCTCCTCCCTACAATCTACAAAGTGTTCATGAAATGTATCCTGTCTCGTGTGCTTCCCTGGCTGATAGACAATGACATCTTGTCACCCAAGCAGAAAGCATATATAAATAGACAGGGGATGAATGAACATGTTTTCTGTCTAAAAACTGGGATCGATGATTTTAAACATGAATCTTGTAAATTCTACTCTGTATTCCTAGATTTCCGTGATGCTTTTGGTTCTCTGACCCATAATGTCATGATTAATGCCTTAGAAATGATACATCTACCTCAGGTATTTATTGACATTATTAGAGATGTGTATGAATCATCATTCATACAAGTCATCTGTGGGAAACAACTGACAGACCCAATACCTCTCCAAGTAGGCATTAAGACAGGCTGTCCCTGGAGTGCCATTAACTTTGTCCTTGCCATCAACGGGTGGATTAAGTGGTTGTGTGACTGTGCACCACCCAATGTACTATCCCCAAACCCTGTCCAGGGCTATGCGGACGACGTACAGCTAGCCTCTCGGGAGGAGAGTGTTGTTAAAAACATGCTTGCGAGAACAGACAGGTTTCTAGACTGGTCAGGTCTAGAGGCAAAAAACACCAAGTGTGCTGTTCTCTACCAGAGGCGTAGTGGTGGCAACCGCTGGTATAAGTCGAAGGCTGATAAAAGCCCTGAGTTCACCATCAACTCACAGCCCATCCGTGTATATGACCTACACGAGTCCTATAATTATCTAGGGCATAGATTTAATATTGCAGGGGACTGGAAAGAACAGGTTGAGTACATAACATCTGAATTTACAGCTAGGCTGAACCTGATCGATGCTTCACCACTACCACTGCTGATGAAGTTGGAGGCTATTAGGCAGGTTGCCCTGACTAGAGTACAACATCTTTTCTCCAACGTTCACATAGCATGTAAAACACTCAGTGACCTAAACGATAGTATAGTTCACTTTGTGAGGAAATGGTTCGGACTTAACACCCACAGCACCAGAGACATTATTTTCCAGTCCAAGCAGGACGGTGGGTTTGGCGTGCCGAACATGGAGTGGATTTATAACGCCACAAGGCTGGCTCACCTAACAAACATGTTGAACAGTGATGACAAAACTGTCAGGGAACTTGCTAGATCATCTCTGTTTCTAGACATGAAACGGCGTAAAGTGCCTTTGGCAGCAGAGGGCGATCCAGGCTTCCTGGGGTTCAGAAGAAAGCCCAACCTGAAAATGGACTCAAATGCTACTGGGTTTGGGGTATCGTCAGACTGGCCTGACCTCAATGACCTCTGTGTGAGAACTGGAATATCCCTGAGCTGGGCTAGACCTGACTCGGAAACAGTGGCAGTTTCTGAGGACATTATTACCAACTGTTTAGTCTCAGTAAGGGCTACCGTTATTGATACACAACATCACATATCACCAGTTACTGCACGGAAGCACCTCATCATGTTACAACAACAAGAACAACAACAACACTGGACTGGTTTAAAACTACAGGGAAAGCTAGCTTGCCTCCCTGATGCAGACCACACAGTATCACATACAATATACAAGAACAACGCAGTTGATGAGGATATAGTCATCTTTACAGCCAAAGCCAGATTACAGGTCCTTCCAACCAGACTCAATCTCTCCCTGTGGTACCCTAACACATTTCCTCCTGTCTGCACCATGAACACACTCCAGTTACAGAAACACTGTCACATATTCTTAATGGCTGTCATGTATATAAGGGAATGTACATTGCTAGGCACGACAGAATTGTTGACCTATTAGCTAAGGACATACGCTCATATGTTTCATCATCTGCCAACATGTATACACACTCACGTGTTTCAATTGCCATGTTCACGCACAATAATGAAAATGATGCCTTTTCAGATGTCACAGCTAACACACCAGATATTGTTGTTGTTGATGAGGACAGTAGAGAAGTGACCATTTTAGAAGTGGCATGTACATTTGACCACAGTCTGGAAGAGGCATTCCTTACAAAGGCACTTAAGTACCAACGTCTTAAGGATGCTATCTTACAACTTGGCTACAAGTGTAAACTACTGGTGTTTGCATTTGGAAGCCTTGGTAATGTCCATAAATCAGTAGTGAGGGGCCTGCAGATTGCAGGCATGCCCAAGCCAAGAGCGAAGGCATTGGCAAAATTCTGTTCAGTGTCTGCAATAATTGGCAGTCGCCATATATGGAGAAGGCGATGCTTCCTGTACCCATGACCTATACCCTAGCACTTGTTGTACAGCTTTTTCCAAGTTTGCTCATCCACTATTGTTTGCGTTCAAGAACTTCTTGTTAAATGTGAATGCAAATAAAGATGTTAAAATGTGTGTGTGTGTGTGGGATAGAGGAAATGTATTTTATTGTGTGAGAGAGAGAGAGGGATAGAGAACATGTATTGTGGTGTGTGTGTGTGTGTGTGTGTGTGTGTGTGTGTGTGTGTGTGTGTGTGTGTGTGTGTGTGTGCGCGCGTGCGTGTGAGACACATTGTATTGTAAATGGATTTTATTTTTCTATATTTATAGGTAGTGGTTCGTGCAGAGGAGCCTACTGACTTCCCTTTGGAGAACTGAAAACTTTCCTTGCCCGCTGTTTCTGACCGGCCTCATCTCAACTCACACGTGCACGCACGCAGCCTCTGAACTGTGAACACGCACGCAGCCTCTGAACTGTGAACATGCACACGCACACGAGCACGCATGCAGACTCTGAACTGTGAACGTGCACACATACAGGCGCACGCATGCACGTGCGCACACGCACAATGTGAGAAACAATGTGAACAAGCCAGAGAAACACTGAACTAGCAAGAATACACTTGATTGAAAACGGTAAAGAAACAAAATAAAAAACACTTATTTGTCTTATTCTTTTGTATTTCTTTGAAGGAAAAATACTGTAAATACAATATTGAAGTCATTGAAGTCAAAGCTAAAAAGATCAAGTGAGTTTTCAGCCTGATACAGTATCATTCACTAAAAGCTGTTTTTCTCAAAACAAGGTCTAAAAAGGGGTAATTTTTGGCCGCTTTTTTTTTTTTGTCTGGCCTATAAATACAGAAGCGAACATCGTAGAAACATGGTTCTTGGACCGGGTGAAACTAGAGAATCTCCTCTTTCATTCGGTGTGTTGTGTGATTTTGTCACGATAAAACTGAATGCTGAGGCTGTCTTCGAAGTTGGTCAAAAACATGGCAAGAGCACAGTACAGACAGAAATAAGCCATGGCAACAGATGTGTTAAGACAGAAATTGCAAATTTAATGCAATTTCCGAATAGTTAAGTATAAAATACGGCTAGCATGATCAAGAACACAAATAGTAAAAGGCACAAAGCGTTATAATTCACTTTACCGTTCGAAATAATGATTTGTTGGCTTTAAGTCCAGCAATTTCTGTGTTAGTTTACCCTTCAAAGCTGACGTCAGCACCAGGAAGTTGCTGAGAAATGTGCTGAGTGTGCGTGCATGGGCGGGCCGTGAATAGGGTCTATAGTGTGTTTTGATATATTCAGAGTTTCTTACCCTCTTCTTCTAAATGTGTTTTGATTAGGGATGGGACGATAATCGATATTATCGTTTATCGTGATAAAAAAACACTCAAGATAATTGTATCGTGGAGATTTATTTATCGCGATATCGTCCTCCGTCATGCACTGGGATCAATTCACCTTTTGTTTGCCAAGCTGCATATCCAGTACCACTTAAACCCTCTGTCATTGGTAAAAGGTATTTACAGTATAATATGCATACTTGATACAGTCTTTTTTTCACTCTCTACCAAATCTCTTTGCCCAAAATTATTTTTTTGGCAAATATCCCGCCCCAGGATAATGGATTTTGATTATCGTGATAATATCGTGAATCGCATTTCTTTTGTCAAAATGATCGTGATATGACATTTTCATATCGTCCCATCCCTGGTGTTGATATATTCAGAGTTTTATTTTTTTACCCTCTTCTTCTCGGTGCCTTGGCCTTCCTCCTCCTTCTCAGTGGCCTCCTCTCTCTTCCTCTTCATCCCTTTGTTGTCTTCAGCTCCTCCTCCCGTCTCCTCCTCCCTTGAAGCTCCTGCTGCCTTCTGTTGCTGCGCCTCCTGCTGTGGAACATCTCCTGATGACTCTTCAGACTCCTTCACCTCCTGGTCCAAAGGAAGAGTTCACCCTTAAAATGACTTTTTCCTATCAATTACTCACCCCATGGAGACCTGAATTCATAGATTATTATTATTATTATATTTTTTTATGCAAATTAGGTCAAACTCGTCAAACTCGTCATAGGCAGAGTGGACCCATTAATATAACTCGTCAAACTAGTCATAGGCAGTAAATGAGTTAACGAAGTGGTTGTTCTAAAACTTTAGCGATTTGACTCTATCAACGCTTTGAACGTTCCCGTTCGCCCCATTTTTACCGGCGTCGCGATGCCAATTGTACGTTCTTTGGCTCGTTCTTTTGTACCTTCGTTTGATGTCTGTAAACTGATGAGGGGTCGCGCGGGTGTGTACCGTTGAGACAGCTCCCGTAAAAGTACTCTCAAAAACCCACTGGACGTTAGCATCAATGGAGTAACAAAACACTTCCATGTGATTTGCTCTGTAGCGACTGAGCTGCCTTGACGAACAGGAGCCTACTGGGGCCATTTTCACATTAATTCTTGCATGAGGCTGCCCTCTACTGCTGGTAGAGCCACGGTACACCTCTTTAAGGAGAAAATAAAAAAAATAATAATGAAAAAAAATAATAATACATCTTTGTCTATAACATCGCAAAGGTAAGGTGCTTTTGCTGGCACAAAACCCAATAATAAATAACAACATCTGGCACTGAAAAAGTTAATAGTTAGGACAATTTTAAGATTTGTTTTATTAAAAAAGTTACATAGTATAGCTTTAAATCAAAAGAATCTAAACAATTATAATAAGGAAAATAATCCATGCCTTACCCCTTTATTCCTAAACGTCTTTGCCTTCTTTTACTATTTTGAAAAACATTTTAAAATACTTCAAATAGCCGATCTATATCGACCCATTGTGAGATTGTAGATCAGCTATTTGAAATAGCAAAAAAGAAGAAAAAAAAATATGGCAAAAGAGTTAAGGCATAAGGGGTAAGGCATGGACGGAAATATGGCCCCTAATGTACAATCCTAAACTTCTACCAACTGTGTGTTGGTCTCACTGGCGTAGCGACCCCCCGCCGGGCCTAATCCTAATCCTCCTCCTGAGTCACAGACTGATCAACAATATCCTACTTGCTTCTGTAGCCTACAACTCTTTTTCTTTTTTAATTGGGCGGCGGGCCCACCAAAGAAATCAGATATTAGTTTCAGAGCCATACTGTAGAAAACTACCGGTGTGGGTGTTCCTACACCCACAGCGCAGAGAGAAGCATGTCTACCGCTAAAAGTAAACAGGAAACAGCAGTCCTCAAGCAACTGATGTGATTGGGCAATCAGTCAAGAGGGGGCTCTTGACTGATTGTGTCTTCTCAATCCGGTAGGCATTTCAATATATATATATATATATTTTTTTAATATGTTTTTATTATTATGATTTTTTTTCCCCGGAGCGGTGGCAGGCCCCCTCCCCCCGGGCCATAATGCGACTGCATTGGCTGCTTCTAAACTCCTACTGACCTTGTGTTGGTCTGGTTCTAAACTCCTACTGACCTTGTGTTGGTCTGGTTCTAAACTCCTACTGACCTTGTGTTGGTCTGGTTCTTGGCTGGTTGAGGCAGAGCTCTCTGTCTGGGTGGGAGGGGCGGGGGGAGTGGGGGGCTCAGCCTGGGGTTGCTCCTCCTTCTCCTGGTCCTGTGTAGCGCCTCCTTCTCCGGCTCCCTCAGGGCTCACCTCCTCCAGTTCCGCCTCCACAGGTCCTCCTTGCTCCTGTTTTTGAGGTATCATAAAGATTGATCATTCAAAGTGTGTTGTGCCACGAACGGAGCTGAACAAAAGTGAGTTGTTTTTTCCCCCAAATTGGTGCAGAACAGTCTATTGCTCACTTAAATCTTGTCAGAATTAAAACATCGCCCTTGCCAGCCTGTTTAAACCCTGCTTCAAAGCTTGTGTTGGTCCTGTGGTGGAAAAAGTACTTCAATGTTTTACTTAAGATACTTATGTAGAAGTATCGATCTCTCGCTGTCACGCCCGAGTTTCCTGAGATATTTCTTTTATTTCATTTCATAAAAGATAATCCAGAATTGGTTGCCGATCTAAAGTGCCCAAAAGCTTGTGCTTCTGGTCTGGACAGGAAACGATTCTCCATCATTTTGCAGGCTACGCCCTTTTCCTGCCTGCGTTTCCTTCCACTGTAAACACTGCTAGCAAACACTGCTGCTAACTCTGGAACAGTATGATGGATTAGAGCGCCGTCTTTTGTTATTGCAAACACGTGCACGCAGACCACATTATGAGGTAAGAAAATCTTCAAAGTCTATTTGAGTTAAGAGCGTCTGCTAAATGTGTAAGTTGTAGGGCATTCACCAAATATGCGAATATTCGAACATCAAAGTCACTATTCAACGTTCACCGAAGTCGAATATTCGCTTATTTTTATTTTTTTATTGTTTTCTCTTTAAAAAAATATATAGTTTATAAAGCTTGACTAGATAGGAAGTCATAAGAATGAGTTGTCAATGCCCCTGGTGGATGAATTTGTTAATGCTCTATACCAGGGCTTCTCAAACCTGTTTAGGCCGTGACCCCCAAAATAAACCCAATAAGCACCCTGACAAGCACTTGGAATTGTACATGCTCACAGATCTACATGCTCACAACGCCTCGCGTTGCGATGCATGTAGATCGGCTATTTCACAATATTTGCCTCTTGCATACTTAATATGTGACAGTTTGGCCAGTCCTGTCGAATATTCAAATACTTTGAGGTAGAATAATTCGAATACTAAAAATCACTATTCGTGAATGCCCTGGTAAGTTGTAAATCGTACCTCTTGGACGTGAGCGGCTGGCTCCTCCTCAGAGGGGCCTTGCGTCTCCTCGTGTCCCCCTCCCCCTGCTGCACCTCCCTGCTCCTCTACGCCTCCATGCTGCTCCTTGCTCTCCTCCTCCGGGCCTCCGTGTGGCTCCAGCGGTGCCTCCTGGCTCTCGTCCAGAGTTCCTCCGGTCACACACAGGATCTGAGGCATGGTGGGGTCGTCCATCCTCTCACTGTCCTCCTCCTCCTCGTCCTCCTCTCTCCCTCCTCGACCGCACTCCTCCCTCTGCTGAGCCTCCTCCAGAACCCCGATGCTCTCCACCTTAAACATCACAGTAACAGTTATAGGGCGAAACCTGGAGGCACCAGGATCCCAACATTTGAGGAACCAGGGATCGGTTCCGGAACCAGGGATCGGTTCCGTCACTTTTTGGAAAAGTTTTGACAAACAATTACAATACCAGCGGTTCTCAAAATAGTTTAATTTCAAGGACCTCTACAACAAATGGACCCTAATTTGTACAATCAATAGTTACAGACCTACAGAGTTACAGGATCCATTTGGAAGCCCCTCAAGTAACCCAAAGGCTCCCAGGCCCTCACTTTGAGAACCACTACAATAATATGTATGTCGTATGCAACACTGTATCATAAAAAAAATGAAAATGAAACATGATTAGCTACCTTTGTCACCATGACTCCTACATCATGATAAATGTTTAGCTACCTCCGTCACTATGACTTCTACAACTAGGGATGGGACGATAAACAACATTATCGTTTATCGTGATAAAAACACTCACGATAATCGTATCATGGAGATGTGTGATATTGTGATATTGTCCTCCGTCATGCACAGGGATCAATTCACCTTTTACCACTTAAACCCTCTGTAAAAGGTACTATACGTACTTGATAGTCTTTTGTTTCACTCTCCATCAAATGTCTTTGCCAAAAAAAATGCCGATCTACAAGCTCACGACACTATTTTTTTGCAAATGTTCCGCCCCGAGATAATGGATTTTGATTATCGCGATATCAAAAAACGTTTTTTCTTTGGTCACAATAATTGTGATATGAAATGTTCGTATCGTCCCATCCCTACCTACAACATGATAGATGTTTATAGTAGGGGGAATTAACCTCAGAAAACGGCCAAATCGTTACGCGGCAGATAAAAGCACCAAATTTGGTACACATGTCCCTTGGGTCATCCTAAAACATCCTAGAAGGGGTGCCCAAAAAAATCATAAACAGGAAGTGAGTTATGGACAATATTCAAAATGGCCACCTAAACTGTTGACCATTGACTCATACGACACCAAAGGATTCTCCAAAAAGGATAGGATTTGGCACACATGTCCCTCGGGCCATCCTAAAACATCCTAGAAGGGGTGCCCAAAAAAAATCCATTGGAATAGACAAATCCGTTGCCAGGCAGTATCCTGCTGTATCCGCCAGTATTTACATAAGAAAACATTGGAAACAGCCAGCTGTGTGCGCTATGGTAACACGTGGGCACGTTCGCGCACATAGCAGACGATATGTGCACAGATCATATGCCAGGCGGGTAGAGGAATCAAACAGCTACCGAATAAAAATAAAAAAACGTGTGAAAAAATACCATTCTATGGCCGTGCAGCTCCTTCCTTTGTTTACAAGGAAAACCTATGGGCCGGGAGCTGTGATTGGCTCTCAGAAAGGATATGGAAACCTAGATCCGGTCTAAACAGGAAATACGACCGGATACAGTTAGGAGGCAGGCCTAGAGAGCCAGAATCGGCTATAATCAGCGACCATACTTTTAATCGTTTCATAATGATTAAAGCTAATTAAATTTCTGGGATCGACGGGGATCGCAGGAAATGAGTTAAGGGTAGGGTTCGATCAGGTTTTGAAGGTATGGTACAGTAGTAATATGATTGCAGAATGTAGTACACGTACTATACCACTAGAGTGTGCCCAACGATTAGGTCTTGCAGTCTGGACTAAGCCTGGACAGCATGTGGACCATAATGGCCGCCTATGGAGCTGCCATTATGGCTCCCGGTCCGCCGAACGGGAGCGATCCCGCACGCCCTGAACGTCGTGCGCACGCCGTGCACACTCGTTTTTGCTCCCGAGTGACCACTCTGTCAGCCTGCCATTTTTTTCCGAATGAAAATCCGTCTAAATATGGTAAAGTTTGATAAGAAAAACGTCAGCTTTCAATGCTATGGAAAGGCCTATGCTATGTTATGGCCGAACGACTTCCGGGTTACGTCATTGATGATGTCATTTCCATCGTAATATGTTTCTTTAGACTGAAATGAAGCTAGAAAGGTCAGTTTCTGCTCTAAAAATGTCAAAAAATACCAAAAAAAATCAGAAAATCATCAGCAAGGCGACGTTTGGCGATCTGGCTGGCTGGGCCTCCTCAAAATGGCGACGTTTGGCGATTTGGCTGAGAAACTGTTAAAACATATTTGGGCACCCTTTGTAGGATACGTTAAGATTTGTACCACATTACCTGGCATGATATTCTTTAGGTGTCTTTTACATCATCTGTCAACACTGTAGCTGGCCATTTTAAATTAGGCAATAACTAACATCCTGTTTCAGATTGGACACCCTGTAGACAATATGCCTTCCGGTAGGTTCCAAGATTTCTAGCGGAAGTCTACGTTTAACGGACGTTACGTCATGCGGTGCGGGTCTGTTTACATTCCCCAGCGAAAAAACTAAAATAGATTGTAGCTCTTAACTCGCTCTTAATAGGTGTAACATTGCTTGAATCAATGTTTTTGTTTGTATATTGTTTATTGCGAGCGCAGCCGACAGAGCAGGAGACATAGACCAGAGTTTTTCGTGCAGGGAATACGTTTGCAGGAACACCGCACTGTGAAAAAAAATACAGCTTCCGGGAAAATTCAGCCCCACCTCCTAGAACGGTTTCTGCCCTCTATTGTCACCAGGCTTTTCTCTTCGCAGATGAGTAAGCCTGGCTACGCGATGCTACTTCTAGGATGTCTTAGGATGACCCAAGGGACATACGTGCCAGAGTGTATGTCTCTATGAGATTCCCTATAGGCTTTTTGAGTCAATCGCCAACACTGTAGGCGGCCATTTTCAATTTTGTTAATAATTCACTTCCTGTTTAAGAGTTTTGGGTCACCCCTTCTAGGATGTTTTAGGATGACCCCAGGGACATGTGTGCCAAATTGTATGCCTTTTGGCGATTCTTTTGGTGTCTTTTGAGCCAACGGTCAACAGTTTAGATGGCCATTTTGAATCTTGTCCATAACTCACTTCCTGTTTAAGATTTTTTTGGGCACCCCTTTTAAGATGTTTTGAGATGTCCAAAGGGACATGTGTGCCAAATTTTATGTTTTTTGGAGATTATTTTGGTGTCTTTTGACTCAACAGTCAACAGTTTAGACGACCATTTTGAATTTTTTTCCATAACTCACTTCCTGTTTGAGATTTTTTTGGGCACCTCTTCTAGGATGTTTTTGGATGACCCTGTATCAAATGTCATGCTTTTATCCGCCGCGTAACGATTTTTCACATAATTCCCCCTACTATTAGCTACCTCCGTCACTCTGACTCCATCGTCGTCTCCGAACGGCGTTCTGGAGGGAGGGGGCGGGATCTCCTCGATGCCGCTGGCATGCCCCGCCTCCCCGCCGTCCGAGCCAAAGGCTCCTCCTCCTTCTACTCCCAGCACCTCCCCCACGTCCAGCCGAGGGCCGGGCCTTCTCCTCCTGGGCTCCAGGGAGGGGATCTCCCCCTCCTCCTCTTCCTCCTACAGGGAGGAACAACCCATTTAGTCCTGAGGCAGAGTTGGAAAATGCCATCTTAGGCCACATTTACTCGATAACGGTCTCTAGAGAAAATGCAACATTTTGTTGTGTTCTCACTTGCTACTGTGCGTCTACATGGGAACGCATCAGCATTGAAAATGATGGAATGTGCATGCCATGTCGCTAGGTGGTAGGGCATTAACAAAAAAGTCGACAAGTCGACTCCCACCAGAGAAAGTCGAAAGTCGAAGTTGAAAAAAAAAAAAGTTATATTGTGAATAGCAGATCTACATGCTCACAACGCCTCGCAAAGATCGGCTATCTTCACAATTTCTGCCTCTATATATTTGACAATTTGGCCAATGTTTAATTTGTCATTTTAGAGGTATTGAAAAGTCCTTAAATTGGCACTTTATAAATGTGAAGATCACATTAAGTTAATCATCTGGGGAATTGGGGGGTCATGTGTGTGATGTGATGACGTCATCAAACGATAAAGTCGACCTCAACTCAACTTTTGACTGAGTCGAGTCGACTTGCAAAACTAGGTGGCGGTCACGCACTGCCAGAGAGACAAGTGACGTAACGTCCGCTCTCTTACTTCCCATCACTGCCGTCTTGCTTGCTTTGTTTGAATTCTCCAGTGCGGCGTGGCATGAACGCGGCTCAACAGCTGAGCCGACGTCAGCAGTGTTGATTTCGTCGACTAAAACTGTGACGAAAAATGTTTGTCGACTGCTTTTTTTCACTGCTTTTTTTTTTATGACGAAAACTAAATAAAAACTAAACAAAAACTAAGCTGTGATGACTAAAACTAAGAAATATATTGACAATTTCGTCAACAAAATAAAAACTAGACTAAAACGTTAGGGAGGGACTAGTGGAGAAGAGAGTCATTTAATGTTTGGTTGCTCTCAGGTGTTGCGTGCTGAAAATAACAGATCTACAAACTCTTGTGAGCTTGTAGATTGGCTATTTTCAGCACACAACCAAGTGTAAAATCACTCATCAAGGCCTGCCAAAATACATTTCAGTTGACTAAATCAACTGTAGATTTAGTCGCCTAAAATCTTGATGATATTCAGTCAACTAAGTCTAAACTAAAACTAAAACCTTTCAGGTGACTAAATAAAGACTAAAACTAAATTACATTTTATTCAAAACACCATGACTAAAACTAAATCGAAATTTGTTGTCAAAAACAACACTGGACGTCAGCCATGACATCACACGTTTTGCTGGTTTCACCGATTTTTTTCCCGTTTAGATGGAGGCGCGAGGCAGAGCGTTCTCAAAGATTTCCACTTTGTTGCGTTTAAAAAAAAAAGAAAATGTATTACAAAAATGTTGAAAAAGGTTTTCTGATTTGAAATGACACTGTTTAAAAGACACACAGTGGGCTAACGGGCTACTGGCCCATGTGCGAAGGCTGGCCAAGAAGGAAGGGGCCATGTTATCCAGTCCTGAAGCTATTGGGCGAAGATATAATTGTTCAATTAATTGTTAAATCATTTAATTTAATCAAGATAAATGATATATTCTCAACATCCTCACCTCCTCACCCTCCTCCTCCTAATAATAGGGACTTTAAGCTCCGACGGCTACGGCAAACAGATACGGTAAGCAAAAATGGATCAGTGCTCGATAAACCTGCTCGCCGTCGCAGCCGTTCCTACAACGGCAGAGGCTACCTTTCCACGTAGTGGCTACAACGGCTGCGGCATAGACGCGTCGCCATGGGAACCAAGAGTTCAGTGAAAGGGGAGGGAACTCTGGGTACCCGTCGCCGATTTGGACCGCAACGGCGATTGAGTCATAGCAGCCGTACTTCCGCCTGGCGGAACCGTCCAGAAAACCGTCGGAGCTTACCCTCGTAGGGTCTTCGGGTCACTTTGACCCGGTTTTCAATTTTCAACATCAAGAAAAAGAATGTTGAAATATGTTTTTTTCCATGAAACTTCTTCTGCTTGGCTTATTTACTGTATTAAACATGTGATATGAAAATGGTACATGTCATGCATTTGCAACACCCCCCTGTATCAACATATAACACCCAGGGTCTTCGGGTCACTTTGACCCGGCCATTGAAAGTGTATGCTAAATGGCTAATATTTAGACCATTTCTTTCTGAAAAAACTTTGGACATATGGATTTTCGAGTACATAATTTGCTCACCATTACAAACTACATTGATAACAATTCAATCAATATTCTCTCCGCCAGGCCGGGATGGCCAAAGGTGAGGGATTATGTTTTCGTTGCTTCTGTCTGTGAACAGCTAATCTCAGTCACCGCTGGACCATGCAGTCAGCATGAAACTGTACCTACTGTACTGTACTCCCCCGGGAGGCCTAGGAAGATATTCAACCCCAAATCGTCCTGTTATAGCGCCACTATGAGGCAGAATTGAGCAAAATAAGTTTTGGGGGATATTTAGAATACCGATTTTCTCTGGTCATTTGATCAATGTCATGACCTACAGTATGTGTCACATTTTCTATTCAGATTGGCCACAATTCCAAAGATGCTTACGATTTTTGCGGGAGTGGTACATTTTGCTACCAAATGGGAATTTCATCCCTATGCCACTTTACAAATTCCAAGTTCCACAGCATTCCGACGTGATTTGTATCATTTATTTTATTTTATTTTGAGTAGCCAATTATGGTTTACCCTCTTTTTCTCCCCAATCCAGTCCTTATGCCAATTGATTCCTCCCCTATGTTGTCACTGCTGTTGTATCCTACCGAATCACCTGACAGTGAGGAGCCCCCACCGAGAGGACGTAGGGCCTTCGCCCTTTGTCCTACTCCTCCCTCCCAAAACCAGCTGCTGCCCAGCCTGGCTGTAGGAATGTTGTGACAATTATCACGCTCTCCGCCCAGCTTCCCTTCCCTCGAACAACAATTGTGTTTGCATAGATGCCCCACGATTGATTCAAATCCACAACCTCTGTGTTGGTGGCAGGGACACTGTGCCACCCGAGCACCGGTAGCACTTTGTGCAAATCATAATGGGACAAGAAATATTTGACATATAGTTCTTGATCAAAATGACAATAGGGATAATATGTACCAATTGGTGTGAGGTTTGGACAAAGTCTATATGGTAATACCAACAAGATATTTTGCAAAGATCAGTCTCATGGTGGTTCTATAAAAGGCAGATGGAAAAGATTTCTAGTGGAGTTCTTTCTAGGCCTCCTGGGCGTATGTGTGCCAAGTTTGATGCTGAAGTGGTGCCTCAGATTAGCTGTTCACACAACGGCCTAATGGTGGCGCTATAAGAGGCCAATGTGAAGAATTTGGGGAGGAGGTTCTTCCTAGGCCTCCTGGGAGTGTGTGTGTGTGTGTAGTTTCACACTAATTGGTCCAACTTGCCTGGAGTGAATACATAATCACTCACCTTTGGCCATCCCGGCCTGGCGGGGATAATAAAAAATATTGATTTAATTGTTAGTAAAGTAGTTAGTAACGACAATCAAAGTGTGTTTAATAAGATTTTTGGGGTGTTCTAACTACTTTAGAATGGTTTAATATGAGCCGGGTCAAAGTGACCCGAAGGCCCTGGGTGTGACTAAAACACGAGGATCCTACGAGGGTTAAAGTCCCTATTAAAAGGGTTTTCAAAGTGGGTGACAGGGCACCCTGGGGTGCCGTGACGGCAGTCCAGAGGTGCCGCGAGATCATTTGATAATATTTGGAATTTATTTGGTCACTTGAAAAAATATTTAGTATCATTTCGAACTTGAAGTACAAAGTTATTTTCAGTCAGTTCTAACCAAAATGGCTATTATCTCAACGTTTTCCTCGCAACATAATCACTAAAATATCGTCACTGTCGGGCAGAAACCTCGTATCTCCAGGTTTCAAATGTGTAGGCCTACGTCTTTTGGTAAAGCAAAGCCCTGCTTCATCATACAAGACTGTCACACAAAACTGGTGAAAACAGCCGATCTACAAGAACACAACTGTGCTTGTAGATCTGTTTTCACTAGTTTAGTATATTTTATAGATAAATGAACGGTTTTGGACATACAAGATTTCCACCCGACAATGACGATATGCTATAAATATAAGGTGCTGGGAGTGAAAATTATAATGTAGGGGTGCCTCGGATTAAAAAAAATATTCATGGGGTGCCCTGAGACAAACAAGTTTGGGAACCCCTGCCCTATTATATTGCATTAGATACATAGTTAGATATTATTAGATACCTCCTCTCCCTCCAGCTCCTCTCCCTCCTCATAGTCGTACTCCTCTCCATCGTAGTAGTCCTCCTCCTCCTCCTCTTCCTCGGGGAACTCACTGCCTTCCTCCTCCTCCTCTTCGTCATCTAGACCCTCCTCGTCCTCCTCTTCCTCCTCCTCTCCCAGCTCGTCCTACAAATGCAACGCACCGTTAACCGTCAGGCCAAGGACCCTTAAAGCAGGGACTCCCAATAGATACTGTTGAATTGTGTTGCAGATAGGGGTGTAACGATACATTTTAACTCATTCGCTGCTTTTCAAAATGGCTGCCAAGTACCAGGATGCCAAAATATTTAATTTTTAGGTCACGGATCATGCACGCCCATGCCTAGATCATGCACCATGTGTGCACGCTGTTCACAGCTTTCAAACCAAAAAATCCGCTTGGAAATCCGTTCAGGCATTCATGAGATAGAAGCCATTATGTTTTCTTCAAATGTAAACAAACATGGCTGCCATGTTTGAAAGATGTGGTTGGTATGGGGGTTAAACATACAATTTCGCAATTGCGATCATGACTTCTACATTTTTGGAGGTTCGAATATTTTAGAAAATGGCTGCCAACTCAGGAAACTCAGGCGGCCTCTAACAACGGTAATAACTCGGAAACTCGGGAGCAGGGTATCTGCACATTTCCCAAGTACAAATTCAATACTTTTTAAGGCTTTTTAATACCTCTAAAATGACAAATTCAATACCATTACCGCGGCAAAGGAATTGACAAATGTAAGGCCACATTCATAAATCAGAGACAAAGCAGTGTGTCAGTAAAAAGCTGGAAAGGCACAATATCTCAGATAGATTTAGGGGAAATGTTGTACCCATGTTTAACAAGTCCCACTATAAATCCTTTTCTATTGTTGGTAGTTGTTGGCTAATTTGGCAAAGATTTGTGTTAAAATGTACATTTTAGGCTATTAATAAACTAATTAATAAACTTAGGCATTAGAATTTCCAAATGTTTGTCAAGCTGACAGAAGGCGTACGTGTGTACTGTCCCTATAAAGCCTATAGTGTTGCCATGTCTGCTTATTACAAGCTACTTTGGGCTTGTTCTTTTTAAATCTGAAGTTGCTTTAAGATATTGGAGGTCCTTTACAAGAAAATGATTGAGAACCACTACTCTTGACAATATTCGACAATAAAGTTTGACTGAACTGCCTCAGTTGCCTAATTTGGACTTATTATTTTCATAGACCTGGTTGCTTGTTTCTCTCTCAGAAAGAGAACATGGCAACGCAGGGTAGATACATCGTTGTTTTGTTTGGAAGTTAGCATGAACGCTAGCTGGCTGCACCACCATGGGCTGCACAGTGCACACATGTTGCTGTCACTATTAAATGCATTATCTAGTGCAATTTTCTGTCCAACAAACTGTGCATGTTTTTGGAGGTGCTTTGATAATAAGTTGGTCGTGTTAGCTCCGTTAGCTCCTTTTGTTGGCACAGCTAACAGTTTGGTGGCTGTCCTGTCTGTGTTCTCCATTAGTAGGTCCAAACAGCACTGCGTTTTGTTTACAATCGAAACGGGTTGCGACGGTTCCACACATGCCATCCTGGCGACTGGCGAGTCTTTAGCTTACATAAATAACGACGACAATAACGCAACAACGAGCACTGAGTAGAGACGAGGGATTCTCTCTGTGTGAGACTGCTGTGTGCGCCGAGCGTGCGAACACACACACACACACACACACACACACACACACACACACACACACACACACACACACACACACACACACACACACACACACACACACACACACACACACACACACACACACACACACACACACACACACACACGCACACGCTCTGTGCTGTGTGTGCAGACAGCGTGTCTCAACCAGCGGCAGCGAGAGATGGATTACGTCGGACGGCAACCAGGAATAGTGAAACGCAACTACTAGTATGTTGGCGACACGTTTATTCATTCTGCCCCAGATAAAATTCAATACCCCCACTCACACTATTCCATACTTTTTAAGACATTTTAAGGCCTTGAATTAGCTAAACTAAATTCAATGCTTTTCAATGCTTTTCAAGATCCGCGGGTACCCTGCTCGGGAGGGGGCAGCAAATGAGTTAAAAGCGATTCGATAAATGTCACTATACATGGTTGACAATGCGATACATGGACGATATTGCGATTCGATAAATGTCACTATACATGGTTGACAATGCGATACATGGACGATATTGGTTCATTAATGGCGATACGATACGATTCAATGATTTAAAATCAATATAGTAACTATTTAGCAAAGAAATGCAATATTTGTGAAAAGTGTGGATAGTGCAGGTTTTTAAGGGAAACATATTATGGATATAAATAAGTAAGCACAGTGATTATTTGCCAAATGCATGGACATTGTATTTGAACATGTTATGGACAAACCTGCACCTTGACATGAACGCACAGAGATTACACACATTTGTCGATAGACCAGTGTAGCTATATGGAAAGGTATTGACACAATCGATGATTTGCACTGCCGATTCGATGCGATACAAGTCAAACGATACGATTGGATTTTAGCTGTTTTCATTTTGATATACTTTGATTTTTTAAATGATAAATTATATTTCGATGCAGTTACTATATGTGACTAGGTCTGGTACTTTGTTCCTTATGTCTGCATTGGTCATTTTTTCTTTTTTGTACAGATTATCCAAGTACAGAATCTAAGCTTTCATATGATGTATCATTTGTTGAAATTGGAGCATATTTGAAGAAGTTATGGACATTTTAAACTTGTTGCACCATAAAACCCAAAGTGGTTAAAAAGCCATTTGAATGCCAGGAACATTTTGACACCTCTAGGTAGCCAGAAGTGGGTGTGACAATGGGAGGGACAATAGGTACTTACCTACACCCCTAAATCACTCCCCCCAAGTCAAACCACACCCACAGTGGTATAGCTGTCAACTTCAAATGTACTTTTATTCCACTACAATTATTTAAAACTACTATTTAGTAGTAGACCTGTGGTAATATATTGTGCTATAGTGCTTGCAGCCATGTCAGAAATAGTGGCCAGTGGTCTTTTCTACCTCCTCCCCTCCTTATATGCTCATCCTGTCATTTTCTCCTTTTTGTAGTTTTTATTTTTCACTAAAATAGTGTATTACAAAAGAAAAAGTGTTTACAGTGTACTCTTTAACGTCGGCTACGAAGCTTGCGGAGCATCTGCTGTACACAGCAAATAGTCCAGTCATTATATGAAAAAACCTAAAACAAATTGCAATAGTACTTACTATACACTACACTGTAGTGTATAGTAAGTGAAGGTAGGTAGGTCGTTTTCAAAACTTTCCCCTGATGGGATTCCTTGGGACTTTTTTTCTCTCACTAAGGACATATTGAGGATACAAAATCAGTTGAGTTTGCTACTATTGCAATTTGTTTTAGATTTAGACTAATTTTGGCCTAAAATTACTGGACTATAAAGCAGACAGCTAAAGCAGAAGCAGTGAAGCACGGTCTTCTACAGTTTGGATCAATGGATTTACACGTTTTCTTTCTTGGGAGCATTAGCAACACAGAGCACTTTTGCAGCCCGTTTTGTAGTAAGAATGTGGGAAGCGGCGGGCGGGCTTGCAAAACACACTTTTTAGGGCACTCTAGCTCGAACACAGAACGGAGAAACGTGTCCGTTCATGGGCTGCAGCTTCTCATAATAAACAGCCAGCGCTAGCGCGAAGCTAACGCTATAGCGTATCTCGCAACTCAGCCACTTGTCTGTAGTAAAACATAAAGCCCCGCCGTTCTCGAACGCTTCTTGCCTTTTGTGAACATTATATCCAAAAAGTAAAGGTCCTATGCCGGTCTCTCATCTGTTTACTTCATAAGCGTGGAAGAAAATCGAAGCAGCTTGTTGAAATAAAGTTTATATCGCTCATTTTGTCAGCCGGTCCCTCCCCTGGTCACGTGGTATAGACACAACGAATAATAGTGGGGAAAATAATGCACCGGCTGACAAAATGAGCGATATAAACTCTTTATTTCAACACGCTGATTGGATTTTCTTCCACGCTTGAAAGGTAAACAGTTGAGAGAAGTGTATAGGACCTTTACGTTTTGGACAGAATGTTCACAAAAGGTAAGAAGCGTTCGTGAGCGGCGGGGTTTTATTTTTTACCACAGACGATAGGCTGAGATGTGAGATACGCTGTCCATTACGAGAAGATCTGTGGTTTTTCCCGCAGGACAGAGAATGCAGCTTTTCTTTTCTTTTTCTCCCTTCTTCTTGGTCGTAGGCTACTGTGTTAAGCAGAAGCCTACTATGATTTGTAATGTAAACGCTGAGTAAGTGAGTTCAGAGTCTCTCAGCAGTTTAATGCTAAAAGCCAGTGAAACAAATAATAAACATCGACCGATTCCCAAGCGGTGTGTGCGTGAGGAGGAGACGCTTGACGCTATGTCACCAATGAGCCCTTACGAGGCAGGAACGGCTGCGCACCCTCTCGTCTGCATGTAATAAACATAACATACGGTTCGTTACTCAACAAAACAAAAACGGCGTAAGGGTGATGGAAGCCTACTTTACTTAGTGGGAACACTCAGAAACCCCCACCTCACGTCTAAAATACACTTTAATACACTTTTTTTTACCAGAGAATAAACTTTTTCACCGGAGGTTTTAGTTACTCCACACCGCCCTCTACAGATCTTGTCAATAGAAATGTCCATTGACCACATTTTGCCTTCCCGTGAAATATTCTGTTATCTGGATAAAAAAGTGTATTTTAGACGCGATGTTGGGAACTCTGAGTGTTCCCACTAAGTAAAGTAGGCTTTCAACTCCCCAAATCTGCCTTTGTTTTGGTGAGTAGCGAAACTGTATCTTTTATTTTCACTACAGACGAGTGAGCGTGTCGCCTGTAATGCCAGCACAAGGACTCATGATGACATAGCGTTTTCAACATGCTGCTTCAATTTTCCACGTTTTCTTTGTGTGTCCGAGAGCAACTGAGATCACGATGTATACATAAAAAAAATACATCCTTCCAGAATACTGTCTTCAGCAAACCGTTAACATTAGCGAGATGAAGTTAGTTACTGTGTAGACTGTTTACAAGCAGATAGCACACTGTATGGGCGTGCTGAAATACGAGACAATGCATTCCTTAAACCAATCGTGCTCCCGTGAAATCGCTATGCAAATCTAAAGAGCTCAATTCTCCGCCTCCTAAAACAGCAGTAAAACTCTCCCAAAGAAGGCAACTTTGCTACACTAATGTTGCCATATACCGACCTTAACAAAGATATCTTATGGAATGAAAACCCTCTTCTATATTCAAACTGTTAATTATATACAAAAACGAAAAACAAAGAAAATTTTAAATCAATCTTATTTTCGCATTTTCTGACTTGTAAAATTGCCGACATTTGGCCGTTTCCACCACCAGTTGGTGAGGTCAAAGAGAGAAGTTGTATGTCTCAACATTCCTGCCACTCTCAACAATATGATGTTTTGTTGATTTTCTTTATTAGACAATACTTTTTCCGGAGCTTTTTTAATCTCACCCCTGACAAATACCCCATATTACGTAAAAGACTAAAACTAACACTAAAACTAATAAAAACTAAACTAAAACTAAGCATTTTCAAAAAATAAAAACGAAACGAAACTAGCAACCTCACTTTAAAAACGAATTAAAACTAAACTGTAATTGAAAACAAAACCTCAAAACTAATAAAAATAAAAACTAATGGAAAAATCCAAAACTATTATAACCTTGCCAGTCAGTCTCCAGGTTTTCTTCAGAGCATGTACTAGTGGGCGCTCGGGTGGCGCAGTGGTAAAGTCCTTGCCCACCGCCACGGAAAGGTTGTGGGTTCCAGTCCCGTGGTGCAACCGGCGTGACCTTCGGTCGCAATAACACTGATTCACTACGACACACGATGAGTCCACTAGGACAGTGATTCTTTATTTTCAAGGACCCCCGTAACTCGTAAGTTGTCCTTCAACCTTTTGACTGAAGTAATCTGGGTTGTAAGGCCAGATATCTTGGACAATATAATGTCCAATCACTAGGGATGGGACGATATGAACATTTCATATCACGATTGTTGTGATGGAAGAAATCGCGATGTACGATATTATAACGATAATCAAAATTCATTATCCTGGGGAGGAACATTGGCAAAGACTTGATAGAGAGTGAAAAAAAATGGATATGCAGCTTGGCAAATAAAAGGTGAATTGATCCCAGCGCATGACGGAGGACAATATCACGATAAATGAAATCTCCACGATACGATTATCGTGAGTGTTTTTTATCACGATAAACAATAATATTGCTTATCGTCCCATCCCTAGACATCACAATATATCGTCACTGTCGGGCAGAAACCTTGTATCTCCAAGTTTCAAATTTGTAATTTTTTTCGCAAAGCAAAGCCCTGCTTCTTCATACAAGGCTGTCTCACAGACACTTTTGGACATACAAGGTTTCCAACCGACAACGATGATATATAATATAAATGATAAGATGGAATCCATTTCCCAGTGGAACCAAACTTGCAATTTCACAGAATATCTTTTTTGTAGTCAGTATTATTATTATGTAAATCTCAATCTAAAATGTCTGGGCCGCCGTACGGACTCACCTCTTCCTCCTCCATGTCCTCCTCCTCGTCCTCCTCGTCAGAGCTGTTGATGTTGATGACTCCTGAGTCCTCATTGGAGGAGGCCGCAGGGGGCGGGCCATGAGGGGGCGGCGGCTGGTGGGGGTGGAGCTGGCGCCCGCCTGGGAGGGTTGCCGTGACAACCGTGACATTTTAGTTCATTGTCATACAAGTAGTCGCTCATTAATGATTCAATTGTGTTTGGGGCGATGAACAATAGAACCTATGAATAGGGCTGTCACGATTGTGACATTTTACATGATGATTAATTGTCACTCAAATAATTGCGATTAACAACGTTGACAATTGCATTCCTGTTTGGCTTTTAGGCTTTGAAGTTGCACATGGCAGATATGACACAACCTGAATGTACAACGAAATAACTTTTTACTTAAAAAAGAACATTGATAGTGGAAATAGCCGAGCTTGTAGATCTGCAATTTCCACTATTTCTTACTCTATTTTTTTATATGAACATTTTTCAACATGGAAACGATTATTACGATTATGAAAAAGAATCGCGATTATGTCAAATAATTGTGATTAGACGATTATGTAATAATTGTGACAGCCCTAATAATAACGCTAAAATATAAAATGAAAATGCAAGAACTGTTGATTTAGACGGCATTTGTAGAATGGGATGTTAAAAGGGGGGGAATCACACTTAGTGTGAAGTGAGCGGTGCCGTTTCTCCAAACATCTCGCTGGCCAATCACAACGCGTCCTGCCAAGCCAAAGGGACCCTGGGCAGACAACAAACTTTGAGCCGTTTGTGCCAAGATGTAGGCCATGTCTAGGCCAGATGTAGGCCATGTCTAGGCCAGATGTACGCCATGTTTAGGCCAGATGTAGGCCATGTTTAGGCCAGAAGTAGGCCATATCTAGGCCAGATGTAGGCCATATCTAGGCCAGATGTAGGCCACATCTAGGCCAGATGTAGGCTATGTCTAGGCCAGATGTAGACCATAACTAGGCCAGATGTAGGCCATAACTAGGCCAGATGTAGGCCATAACTAGGCCAGATGTAGGCCATAACTAGGCCAGATGTAGGCCATAACTTGACCAGATGTAGGCCAGATGTAGACCACATCTAGGCCAGATGTAGACCACATCTAGGCCAGATGTAGGGCAGATCTAGGCCAGATGTAGACCACGTCTAGGCCAGATGTAGACCACATCTAGGCCAGATGTAGGGCAGATGTAGGCCACATCTAGGCCAGATGTAGGCCACATCTAGGCCAGATGTAGACCACGTCTAGGCCAGATGTAGAGGCCAGATGTAGGCCATATCTAGGCCAGATGTAGGCCACATCTAGGCCACGTCTAGGCCAGATGTAGACCACATCTAGGCCAGATGTAGGCCACATCTAGGCCAGATGTAGGCCACATCTAGGCCAGATGTAGGCCACATCTAGGCCAGATGTAGACCATGTCTAGGCCAGATGTAGACCATGTCTAGGCCAGATGTAGGCCACGTCTAGGCCAGATGTAGGCCACGTCTAGGCCAGATGTAGGCCATATCTAGGTCAGATGTAGGCCACGCTCCACATTGTTTGGGGAACCGGACAAAGCCAAATACCACCGCTCAAAAACGTTAAGTTAAAATCTAGAGAGAAAAAGCTTTTCCCGACCGACAGCAAACGTGGCGTAACAACGGTGGGTGGGAGGGGCCTAACCTGGCGCCTGGCTCAGCTGGTTGTGCAGCTGCTGCGGGTGCATCTGGAGGGGCCCCAGGGCCGCCATGGGACCTCCGGGGGGCCCCTGGGGGCCTGCGGCTCCCCCGGGACCCCCAGAAGATGAGGATGTTGACGACTGCATCAGCATCTGCTGGAGCTGTGGCCCTGCAGACAGGTGAGGATAACCAGTATTATCGTCACTAAAAAAAACACTCACGTTAATCATATTATCATCAAATAAAAAACACTCACATTGATCGCGGAGAGTTAAATTCATCATGAAATTATCTTTGTCATGCACTGGGATCAATTCACATTTTATTTGCCTAGCTACATATCCGCCGGTACCATTTAAACACTCTATACAGTAGTTGGTCAGACGGGCCTGGAAATAACGTACCTGATAGTCGTTTTTCACCCTCTACCAAATCTCTTTACCAATAAATAGCCAATGTAAAAGCTCACAACGCGTTGCTTGTAGATCTGCTATTTTTTGGCAAGATTTTTACTTTTTTTTGGGTCACAATAATCGTGACATTCTCATATCGTTCCATCCCTACCGTAGACAGAGCCACGGCATTGGTTTCTACAGACCGTAAATGTGGGGCTGTCACAATTATTACATAATCGTCTAATCTCAATTATTTGAGGTAATCACTATTATTTTGCATAATCGTCATAATCTTTTCCATGTTGAGGAATGTTAACACTTATGTTGCTATCAATTAAATCTCTTTGAAGGTCCAAGTTGCCATGGTCTCCATTAGGGTTGGGTACCGAAATTCGGTACCGGGACAGAACCGATAAGGACATGACGGTTCCTGGGTACCCAAAAATAATATTTACTTTCGGTACCGCTTATCGGTTCCTAGACGCACCAGTAAAAAAAAGACTATTGCTATCCGTCCTACACGGGCTACACTACGAAGGGCGCACGCTCTTGCATTGCCACTCAGTCAACAACAACAGCGAAGCTAGCAAAATTAGCAGCCCATCCACCAGTACAGCTGAGCCCTGCACAGCCACAGAGAGACGTGAGATGGAGTCGAAACATTTATGACAGCGTGGCATTCATCTGAAAGACTGTACGGCAACAGCAACAGTGCTTGCTTGTCCCCCGCGTGTCTCTCTGGGTTATGGTGCGAGTTTGCGACTGCGGGCTCAGCTCTCTGTCGCTCGCTCGCTGAGCTGTATTATTTTGTCAAATCTAAGCTGGCAAATCTAACACTTCCGGTAGCCGATCTTTTCAGAATAAGATATGTTGTGCTAGCCGCAATAAGACTTCCAGGCGGTGGTCGTTTTCGTAATGCAATAATACTTCCATACGGTGGTCGACTTCTTAATCTCTTCAGAATAAGAGTATCGCTGAAGACATTGAAATATGATTTAATTTGTCATAATTCATTAAAACTGTAATTAAACATTCAAATTCAATTAAAAAATGATGTTTTAAATGACTCATTAAAACTGTAAATTAAACATTAAAATAAAATTAAAAAAAATGTTTTTGTGTAAAAACCAAACCATTTTGGAACCGAAATAGGAACCGTTTGGAACCGGAACCGATAAGCATAACCGAAACCGGAACCGGAATCGTAAAAATCCAAGCGATACCCAACCCTAGTCTCCATAGACTTCCATGTAATTCATAGTGCACGGATCATGCACGCCCATGCCTAATCATGCACCACGTGTGGGCATGCTGTTCACAGCTTTCAAACAAAAAATCCGCTTGGAAAACCGTTCAGGCATTCATGAGATAGCAGCCATTATGTTTTCTTCAAATGTAAACAAACATGGCTGCCATGTTTGAAAGATGGGGTTGGTATGCGTGAATCAAAACAGCACCCAGGTTTCGACAATGGAACAAGGGGGGAGCGCTTGTTTTCGGTGGAGATGACGGAGGCACGCCGGCATTATATTATAAACACAATCTGATCTAGCAATCATGACATAGACTATTTATTATAATCACTAATTCACTATGAAGTGTCTTTAATTATAATTAAAGTAAAAATAGTCAAATAACAAACAAGGACAGATTGTTCTGCCCACAACCTTATCAAACCAAAATGCCTAAACTATTGTAAATGTAGGCCTATTATAACTATGATAATGGTTCTTAATAGATTAGTCCCAATTATTGTGGGCTCGCCTGGAAGGCGAGCACACGTATGTTATCTTCATTATTTATTTATTTATCTATCAGTCAGTATCTCCTCAAAACTTTGGCGCGCTTCATCTCTTAAACGCTTACACCTTTCAACACCATTCAAATTTTTATGTGTTCAGCTTACTGAGGACACGTGTGCTTGTATTTTTCGTTTTGAAATGTTTTGTAGCATCAGGGTTTCCGCCACCGTTATATAGGCCGGGCGCCCCGCCCGGTCTGATATCGCCCCCGCCCGGCCAGACGTCCAGGGAAAATGATGCAAAATTCCTCCTAAAAGCGTACAGGCAGGCGACACGGCTCTGGAATGTGTTCAAGAATGTGCATGCATCCTGCCTCGCTGCGCTGTCTATCAGCGCACATTAACACCAGATAGATTTGTGTTACATAGTTGTTATTTTTTATTCTTTTGTGCTGTGCTGTATGGCTGCAGCGTGCAGAGCATACACCATACCCCTTTTTTGCAAAGAGACTTCACGTCGTCGTCATTAGACACACACACACACACACACTTGCAGAGAGAGGGAGAGCTATATTATTAGCCGACATGCTAACAGTGCCGCTATGTGTCCGATGGGACGCGATGCCAGATGAGAACCACAACAAAAAGTTTTCATCATCTTCACCTCCCAGCGAGTCAACAGTTTGCAAATGCGGATCCTACATGCTGCCTGCATTAACATTGGATATGTTTCTTTAGCCTACTTGAACGGGGCAATAGTGTTCCGTTTCTCTCTCTCTCTCGCTCGCTCTCTCTCTCTCTCCCCCCCAGTCCCTCCCGTACGAACGTTGTGCAGTGCAGGCTTGCTGGCGTGTGAGCTTGATGAAAACCGCTAATCTACAGGCTCACATTATGCAAAAAAAAGACGTGCATCCGGACGCGATGAGCGCTCAACTGCCTGCAACTAATTCAAAATCGCGCAATGCAACCCGTAAAGCGACATGCCTCATTGTGCGAACATGAAGTGACTGTTATGGAGAAACTAGTCTTTAGCTGTGAGTTTTCTCAATCCCCCAAAACAGGCACAGGAGTAGCGCTAGGTAGAGAGGCGCGTGTGTGTCTTTGTTTTCAAAGAGTCAGAACAAACTCCTGGGCTGGTGATCAACACTGCTTTTCCGACGTTTCCTCCCAACAGCGACACATATCCACATGTTACTGAGCTGCATGTGTGTCCAGCCTGCTTGCAAGTGTTTGTGTGTTAAGATAAACACATCTCCAACTCCGACCGTCTAACTTTGCTCAGCGTTGCCATGTTTTGTTTGTGAGAGAAACAAGCAATCAGGTCTATGCAAATAAAATGTATGTTTTTGTAGTGGAGTAAAGGTACAATATTTGGATCCGAAATTGTGGTGGAGTAGAAGGAATCAAAATACTGAAAACTGGAAATAGACAAGTAAAGTACAAATACCTTGAAAATAATTAAGACACTTCTCTTTACTTCTTTAGGCCAAAAATGATAAATGTTCTCTTATTATTTTGAGGGCAAAAATAAGAATTAATATTAAAAATTAAGTGAATTAATTACTGGAATTAATTAATTAATTATCAAAAAAAAAAACCCTGGTCAAGACTTTTTCCTGCAGGAAACCCTGAGTATAAATATAAAAAAATAAAAATGTTTAACTTTAAGCACCCAATGCATTTCCAATGGGTTTAGTGAGTGGGGACAGAGTGGAGAGAAGGATAATAGACCCATGTTTATGTTAAGGCGCTGTGGCTGCAGTGTTCACACTTCAGATATGCTATCTATATCATTGCGTTCACACAGGTCTGCTCTCTGATTTGATCCAAATGTCTAAGCTGTGTGATGTATAAAACTATAGTTATAGTTAAAACTATAAATAAATGTCCCTCTCCACTCTACTGATTACACAGCTGTGATCAAGAATCAAGTCCGGGCGATGGGATGTAAATCCCATAGCCATATATCCTAGAGCCCGCAGGGACAGTCAGCCATATTAGTGGTTGTTGTTGGTTGTCAGGGAGATATCAAAACCAATGCATTTCCAAGTCAGATCCACAAACACAATAAAAGCCATGCTCCACTCCTCAGTCTGGAGTGGCCACATAGAAGAACGCCTTGGTTATAGACATAGTGGAGGACAGATGTGATCTGGGATTGTTAGCCTACAGTATATGCACTCAATATACTCCACTACAGTTGGAGTCCATTTGACAGTTGCTGGTTCCCAAACACAGAATCAAAAATGTAGATCTAGAACACATAGAATATGTACAGTACAGTAAGGTTCAGTAGAGTACAGTAAAAGTACAGTAAGGTTCAGTAGAGTACAGTAAAGTACAGTAAGGTACAGAAAGGTACAGTACAGAAAGGTACAGTAGAGTACAGTACAGTAAGGTACAGTAAAGTACAATACAGTACAGCAAGGTACAGTAGAGTACAGTAAAGTAGAATAAAGTACAGTAAGGTACAGTGGAGTACAGTAAAGTACAGTAGAGTACAGTAAAGTACAGTATAGTAAGGTACAGTAGAGTACAGTACAGTACGGTACGGTACAGTAGAGTACAGTATAGTATAGTACAGTAAGGTACAGTACAGTACAGTAAGATACAGTAGAGTACAGTACAGTAAGGTACAGTAGAGTACAGTAAAGTACAGTAAGTTACAGTAGAATACAGTAAAGTACAGTACAGTAGAGTACAGTAAAGTACAGTAAGTTACAGTACAGTACAGTACAGTACAGTACAGTACTGTACAGTACAGTAAGGTGCAGTACAGTATAGTAAGGTACAGTACAATACTGTAAGGTACTGTACCTTACAGTACCTTAAAGTATCCTATTTGTTGGGTTGGAATCGAGCCCACACTGTTTCGAAGGAACAGTATTTCTAGTTAAGTATAATACTTGACCTTATAAATATAGAATGTTTATGGTTATATATGTTATGAAACATCGCATAGTCGAGCGTTGCGACGGTCGCATGAGCCGACTCAGCGCCGTTACCGACTTATGTGCCTTTATGGACAGAATAGTAAATCTTCAGCCCCACGTCACCTCCGCGCGGTCCAGGGGAACACAACGGCTTACTTAATATTTGACAGTTTGGCCAGTCCTGTCGAATATTCGACTATTCAAATACTTTGAGGTCGAATAATTCGAATACTAAAAATCACTATTCGTGAATGACCTACTTCACACCACCGCTTGCCGCTGCATTCCTACCTGCAGACTCCACGCCCAGGCCAGCAGGAGGCGCTCCAGCGCCCGCCAGCGGCGGGATGAGGGACACCAGGGAGGAGGTGGCCGCGGAGGAGGACGGGAAGGAGTTGACGCTGGCGGCCACCGCAGCCAGGAGGGCGGAGCCCGAGGGCAGCTCGTTGGCCAGGGAGACGCCCCCAACCCCGTCCAGGATGGCGGTCGGAGTCGCGGCCGAGGAGGAGGACTCTCCCCCTCCGCCGGGCAACGGTGTGCCGCTGGTGGTTGTGGCGCCCCCTGGGGTGGTGGGGTGGTACCAAGGTTATTATAGTAACTAAAACACGAAAACTAGAATGGAAAAACATCCTAGAATTATTGAATGCTTTAACCAGTGAAAAATAGCAGATATACAAGCTCACAGCGCGGCACCGCTGCGAGCTTGTAGATCTGCTATTTTTGAAGAAGTTGTGAAAACGTGTGCAAATCTTTGAATATGTATTTTCAAAGCAAACGTTTGTGACTCAAAGTTTGCTTCTGGTGGGGTCCCTGGAACTAGATATTTTGAGATGCGGGTCCATGGCCAAATACATATAATTTTGGGGGTCCTTCACATGAAAAGGTTTGAGAACCACTGACATAGTAGTCTCTCAAGAACAGACTAACTGAGCTCCAGTTAAGTGAAAAGGACCTTTTCTTTGACGATGGCTGGCCAGATTGCTGACATAGAATCTGGTCAAAATTCTAATTTTCACGATTTTTCAAAAATAGCAAAAAAATAGCAGATCTACAAGCTTGTGAGCTTGTATATCTGTTATTTTTCAATAGATAAAACATAAAATAATGATACTCAATACAGTGTACCCGTTCTAAATGGGTCAACTGAAATAAAAATGAAAACTGCGCTTTAAAAAAAAAGAAAAACTAACTGAAACGGTATTGTGTTTACAAACTAACTAAAATAAACTAAAATTATAGAGAAAATCTCCTTAGTTTTCGTCTTTAATCTTTTGTGAAAAAAACAAAAAAAAAACAGTTGGTGAGGTCAAAGAGAGAAGTTGTATGTCTCAACATTCCAGCCACTCTCAACAATATGATGTTTTGTTGATTTTCTTTATTAGACAATACTTTTTCCGGAGCTTTTTTAATCCCACCCCTGACAAATACCCCATATTACGTAAAAGACTAAAACTAACACTAAAACTAATAAAAAACTAAACTAAAACTAAGCATTTTCAAAAAATTAAAATGAAACGAAACTAGCAACCTCACTTTAAAAAACGAATTAAAACTAAACTGTAATTGAAAACAAAACCTCAAAACTAATAGTAAGGGGAACATAAGTAAATCTGCAAAGTAAATCGTTACCAAGACATTTCTTCACCAATGTGTTTCTAAAGATGTGGAATAATATGTATAATGGCACACACAACGGTGAAAAGTGATGATTCATCACTAAACCATCGTTGTGTGGGTCCGTTTTTAGGCCAAGGATTTTTTTTTGTGCAAACAAATGCTTGCAATGGATTCAGCATCCTGAAAAACCCCTAGTATGACCCCTCACATGCTACTTAAAGCAGATTTATTTTTTGTATTTTTTCCTGTATAGTAAATTAATGGGACACAAACACAAATCAGTTTTTTTTATGAGGTTTCCCCCGGGAGTTGAATTTCAACCTTTTAGTACATATTATTACACACCTTTAGAAACACATTGGTGAAGAAATTTCCTGGTAACGATTTACTTTGCAGATTGGTCAAATATCTTATGAATCCCCTTACTATAATAAAAACTAATGGAAAAATCTAAAACTATTCTAACCTTGGGTGGTGTTGGCTGCAGAGGAGGGGTCCTCCTGTTGGGGCTCGATGCTCAGCATCCCAGGGGGAACGATGACCACGCTGTCATCACTGTCGCTGTCGAGGGAGATCTCCACATCCTCCGGCTCCTCCTTGTCATAGCGGACAAACACCGGCCTGTGGGAGGTTATGAAGAGACTAATGTTAGAATATGGACTAGGGCATTCACGAATAGTGATTTTTAGTATTCGAATTATTCGACCTCAAAGTATTCGAATAGTCGAATATTCTACATGACTGGCCAAACTGCCAAATATTAAGTAAGCAAGAGGCGAACTTGCGTTGCGAGGCGTTGTGAGCATGTAGATCTGCTATTTGTCACAATATTTATCTGTCGAAACGAGTCACATTAAATGTAATACTACAATTCCAAGTGCTTGTCAGCGTGGGGGACCCCAGTTCAAATATGTTTATTTTGGGGGTCACAGCCTAAAAAGTTTTGAGAACCCCTGGTACAAATTCATCCACCAGGGGCATTGACAACTCATTCTTATGACTTCCTATCTAGCCAAGCCTTATGAACTATATATTTTTTAAAGAGAAAACTATGAAAAAAATAACAATAAGTGAATATTCGACTTTGGTGAACAACGTCGAATAGTGACTTTGAAATTTGAATATTTGGTGAATGCCCTAATATGGACATGAGGTTTGTGCCCGACAGTAGATCAGGGGTCTTCAACGTTTTCAGGCCAAGGACCCCTTGGTCGAGAGAGATGAAGCAGAGACCCCCACAACCAGTTCATAGATTCCATATTGTTTCTTTGTTTGACAACACAATCATCAGTGTATTTTGGATTCATGTCAATTTGTGTTTTCAGATATTTAACCACTTGAACCGTCAATACTTAACTTGACATTTCACTCTGTAGTTAGGCTGCTCTTTTTCCCCTCTACGCCAAACATCTTTGCCGAAAATAGCCGATCTACAAGCTCACAACGCCTCGCAGTGCGAGGCGTTGTGAGCCTGCAGATCTGCTATTTTTGGCTAAAGTTCTCAGAATATGGACGCTAGGGTTCAAGTGGTTAATGTAAAAAAAAAAAGGAGAAAAAAGTTTCTTTCACACAAAGATTAGAAGGACCCCCTGTAGTAACTCTGAGGACCCCCTAGGGGTCCCGGACCCCCTGTTGAAGATACCTGGTTTAACCCATTTAGTACGGGTACACATTATTGTGTATCATGCTATCATGCTATCATGCTTTAACTGTTGAAAAATAGCAGATATACAAGCTCACAGTGCGGCTGAGAGCTTGTAGATCTGCTATTTTAGAAAAATCGTGAAAATTAGAATTTTGACCCCATTCTATAAGTGCCTTTTGAATCCTTCTAAGATTTTTTGAAAAACCTATGTTTCTATGTCAGCAATCTGGCCAGCCATCGTCAAAGAAAAGGTCCTTTTCACTCAACTGGAGCCCAGTTAATCAGTTCTTAAGAGACTACTATGACAGTGGTTCTCAAACTTTTTCATGTGAAGGACCCCCAAACTGATGTATTTGGCCATGGACCCCCATCTCAAAATATTTAGTTCCAGGGACCCCCCAGAAGCAACATTTGAGTTACAAACGTTTGCTTTGAAAATACATATATTCAAAGATTTGCACACATTTTCACGACTTTCAAAAATAGCAGATCTACAAGCTCGCAGCGCGGCACTGTGAGCTTGTATATCTGCTATTTTTCACTGGTTAAAGCATTCAATATTTCTAGGCCTAAATGCGTTAATATGATGTAGTTCCGTACCTCTTCCCCTCGGGGGGTCCCAGGGGCCCGCTGGCCCCGGGGTCCTGGTGTTGAGAGGACAGCAGCAGCTCCTGGCCGGGTCCCCCCAGGCCGGGCGGACCGACCAGCGACAGGTGGTTCTCCAGGGAGCCCAGCAGCAGGCTGTGGGCCCGGGCGGGGGGGAAGGGGGTCCCCGGGGGGGGTCCCCCCAGCAGGGTGGGCAGGGTGAGGCCCCCCTGGGCGGAGACAGATGAGGGGGTGGGCTTCAGGGCCAGGGGGGGCATGGGGAGGGACAGGGAGGGGGTGCGGGGGTGGAGCAAGGCGTTGCAGACCACCAGAGCCTCCGTGCAGAACCACGACACCTAGTGGCGAACAAGACAGTGGTGGAAAATGTACTCAAATTTTCTACTTAACTTCTTCAGTGCCATATTTAAAGTGGGACCTCTTATATTGCCGGTTCGCCAACAAAGGGTTACACAATTAGTGTGCACGCTGGTGCACACATTCGTGCACAGATCATGCACTATGCATGTGCATGCTTTTCACAGCTTTCAAACAAAAAAATCCGCTTGGAAATCCGTTCAGGCATTCAGGAGAAGGCAGCCCTTATGTTTTCTTCAAATGTAAACAAACATGGCTGCCATGTTTGAAAGATGGGGTTGGTATGGGGGTTAAACATGCAATTTCGCAATCGCGATCATGGCTAGTACACTGTTGGAGGTCCAATTTTTTTTTTTTCAAAAGTTTTTTTTTCAAATTTTTTTTCTTTTATTATTTAAAAAAAAAGACGTCCAGAAGACGTCTGGCAGGGAGGTCCATAGTTAAAAAGACGTTTTTATTATAGAAAACGTCTTTTTTGGCAGGGTATGAGTTAAAGCTATACTGTGTAAGATTCTCAACTAGTGGTCAGTAGCCATATAGCAAACCGCGGTCGCGTTCGCGTCTTTCGCCCGTTTTTCGTACCTTCACACCCCCGCGTCTGCCTCCACAACGCCGAGAGCTATCTTTAGAGGGGTCCCTGGTTCCTGTGCGTTCAGGCATTCCGGAGAAACGGACTATTTCACCCTGCCTGGTAGGCGAGAATTACCTTTTGAGTAAAGAGACACACGGGCGACTACAAATATGGCGACCCCACTTCAAGATGCGCTGCATTGGCCGGTAGTGTACCATGTGTGCATGATCGGCGATGTGATTGGGCAACGTATACACAACGTATACAGATGATGCAGATTACGTAATCATGGCGCGAAATTCTCCCCCCCTCACGGCTCATAGAAAACATATAAAGAGAAGGCTTCAGAAGCTGAAAATAACGGAGTGGGTGTTCTAAAACTTTAGCGATTTAACAGTTAGGACAATTTTAAGATTTGTTTTATAAAAAAAGTTACATAGTAAAACTTTAAGTAAAAGTATCAATACTGCATTCTAGAAATACTCCGTTACAAGTATAAGTCCGGAATTCTAAATTTACATGAGTAAATGTACAAAAGTATTGGCATCAAAATGTACTTAAAGTGTTAAGAGTAAAAGTACAAAATGTTTGAAAATAGATGATCTATATCCAATCGGCCTGATGGTGGCGCTATATGGGACAGATCCATGTTGATGACATGAGTGTAGACATACTGTGTAGTGATTTTCGTGATTTTAGGGCAAAATCTGTAGGAGCAGTGTCCAAAAATGTGTTTTTAAAAATCGGCCTGAAGGTGGCGCTATATGGGACAGATTAATGTTGATGAGATGAGTGTAGACATACTGTGTAGCGATTTGCGTGATTTTAGGGCAAAAATTGTAGGAGCAGTGGCCAAAAATGTGTTTTAAAAATCGGCCTGAAGGTGGCGCAATATGGGACAGATCCAAGTTGATGAAATGAGTGTAGACTTACGGTGTACCGATTTGCGTGATTTTAGGGCAAAAATTGTAGGAGCAGTGTCCAAAAATGTGTTTTGCAAGAATCGGCCTCATGGTGGCGTTAGAAGAGGGCCATGTGAGAAATGAGGGGTGGGGTCTCCGTGCCGCCTTGGCGGACGAATAGGTACCGGCCCCGGCTCTCCCGGACGCTCCTAGCCCGAGTTACGGCATTTTATGTGAGCTGTAGTGGAGGGGGTCCTCCACTGGGGGAGTCACCACTTTTGCATCCGTTCTGGAGCACCAGGAGTCGGTGGTCCCCGGGAATTCCCCGTGAGCAGCCCCGTTGGGGTGGTCATTTGGTCATTTTTGCACATTTGGTAATTTTTTACACCTGGGGGTCCCCCAGGGACCTGGGGGTCCCTGGGGCTCCGGGGGTCCTTGGAGGTTGTAGTTTGGCAGGTAAGGAGTGTGTGTGCAAAATTTGGCATGGATCGGGGCAACGGTTGCGGAGATATGAGAGGGGCAAAAGTGTGACGTGTGACAGACTGACTGACGGAGGGACGGACTGACAGCCGGTGGAGGTTTGGATAGTATAGGAGTGCAAGTAACTGCGACATAATGTTAAGTACATTACTTAAGTAAATGTACTTAGTTACTTTACACCACTGCAACAAGACAACACGTTGCAGAGGCGCAGAAAAACGCGTCAAGGATGAAATTTAAGACTTTTACCAGTAAGACTCCCTAATCGGGAGATAAGCAACCGTCAGGTCTCATACACAAACTTTAGAAGGCAATTGTAGCAAATCAGGAGGGAATATGGGAAATGGGACAGATCCATGTTGATGACATGACTTTAGAGATACTGTGTACTGCTTTGCGTGATTTTACAGCAAAATCTGTAGGAGCAGTGTCCAAAAATGTGTTTTGCAAAAATCGTCCTGATGCTGGCGTTGAAGAGGGACATGTGAGAAATGAGGAGTGGAGGTTGTAGTTTGGCAGCCAAGGATGTGCGTGCAAAGTTTGGCATGGATAGGGGCAACGATGGCTAGGGCAAAAGTGTGACGTGACAGACTGACTGACAGCCGGTGGAGGTTTTGATAGTAACTGCGACTTATTAAATGGGGGTCCGTAGCCTAATGCATAACTGGGGGTCCTTGAAATTAAAATGGTTGGGAATCACTGCTAGAGCTGTAAATATCTTCTCTTATGGGGGTCCTTGCCATATCTTTTCAAATGGGGGACTGTCTTCCTCAGTGTGTGATATGACGATATCAAAATGTCATCACGATTATTGTGACAAAAGAAATAGCGTGTAAGAGCCATTTGAGCAATTTGCCTATTAATGATGTCACAAGTTGGAACATGGTCACACCCTAATTGCCTATTACCAATTGTCTATTTAACATGCTCTGTAATGAGGCACAGGTGTTGTTGATGTTAGAGGCACACAGTTCTTTGACTGTGTTTGTGACTGAGGCTGGTGATACATGTTTGTTTATTTCTTGTATTAGCTGAAGTATATGACTTATAGCAACAAAGAATAAATGACATTTATGTTGAACTTTATTGGAATGTTTGGACATCAGTTCTTGGGACACACCACACGTCTGAACTTGATCTTGAGCGTCAGCAACCAGTAGCACCCATAGTTATTGGGACTTTGGGCACTACATTAAGTCAAAGAACTGCCTCGTTTCAAGAGATGACTGTTTATTGGGAAGCAGTCAAACCAGGAGGCTGTTTTGGAAACGCACGCACAGGGCGTGTGTGAGCTTGGAGTGGACAGAGGATCGACGGCCAGGCGGGCAGGCGCAGACAGCAGCTGTGACTGGCGAGCTGTAACTGGAGGTGCCACCCGGAGCTACAGGGGTGCTTACCGGGAGACATTGGCATCAGGCAGCAGAGACCGGACCAGGCGGAGGACGGTGACCTGCTTTGTGTGGTTACGGTATTGTTTGTAGCCTACAGCAGCGCACTGGGCGCTGGCTGCAACACAAACTTGGCCATAGTAAAACATGTACACGTGTGCACACTGCACAGCCACAATCTGCACACTAAACTAAAATTTTATCCAGAACTGGTAACAAACACCTTAAAAGACTTTGCGCGCTAAGGCGTGTTGTTTGGGACAAGACTTTTGCACTTCACTTCTCGCACAGAACATAATTGATTTATGCAAACTCCTGCTGAGCATCAAAATGACAATGAGGTTGGACTTGAGTTTGGTGGGGCAATGGGAAAGCTGTGAAACTGATAAACTGAATTGGTTGTTGAAACAAAAAGAAGAGATTGTTGACATGGCAAGTGACTATGAATATGCAAATGAGGTCGATGGTAGATTTTGCACATTCATGGCTGTGTATAACGAAACCAAAAGCACTCGTGGTGATGTTGGGTTTTTTGCCTGTGTCAACTAAACACCAAATATGGTACAGAAAAATAATGTTGAGTTTTGATTGTTTTATTGCTGAAATGAACAGGTGGATTTATGGTCCAAGTTGCAATGTTTCTGATGTTTATGCAAACTATGCTAAATCCACAAGTGCTACTGCTGCTGCACTAAAAGAAGTGCACACAGAAGTGCACGCTTTGGGTGAGCAAGCTGAGGCTCAGAGGGCCCAGAGTGAGCAAGCTGAGGCTCTGAGGAGCAAACGAGAGATGCAGGAGGTACAAGATGCCCTCTGCATCTTTACTGAAGAACCAGCTGAGGAGCACAACCTGAACGGAGTGGTGAAGGAGCCACTCAGTATGGGGTCAGCTGTTGAAGAGGAGCCCAGGCTGAGCAGAGTGGTGGACGAGCCACTCATTATGGCAGAGCAGCATCATCCATCCTTTGCTGCAGCTCCACGGCACGAGACCACCAGCCCCGGCGTCGCTGCACGATCCGAGACCACCAGCCCCGGCGTTGCTGCACGGCCCGAGACCACCAGCCCCGGCGTTGCTGCACGACCCGAGACCACCGGCTCCAGCGTCGCTGAGTATGCGGTTAAGGCTTCCGAGGAGCAGAGCGGCATGTACCTGGCTGTGGTCAAGAAGGCTCTGGCTACTGGTGGCAACAAGGTAAAGATGGACCAGGCCCCCATCAAGAGCCTGGTACCAAAAGGCCCTGCGGTTCAGGCTAAAGGAGCAGTGAGGGAGAAGAAGCCTGCTGCTAAGAAAGCTGTGAAAACCAAGCCTGCTGCCATGCAGGTAACTGCTAAAAGCTCCAGAAGGAGAAGGAAACGAAAAAAGATGGCGGTGCCAAAGAAAGAGGAAGAAAGAAAGATGGGAGAGTTCTAGAAAAAAAAAGGATCAAAGTCTATTGGTGAAAAGAGCCACAGACAAACTGTATCATGGCCAACGCTGCGACGAGCACAGCAGCAAAGGGAGAGACTTGGTCAGTATGTCTGCCTGGTGGCTAAAATGATGCCCATCCACTAGTTGGAGACTTTGTCTTTCTTTTTGTGAAAGTACAAATGCAAAAATCTTTGAGTTTGGTTTGTGCACTTATAGATATTGCCAAAGTTGTTTATTGGCTTGTATTTGGATTTTGTTTATTATGGCTCTTTGTATTTTTTGTTTTTGAATTGCATGTCTCCCGCCATTTGCAATTGGGGGCGGGTGTAAGAGCCATTTGAGCAATTTGCCTATTAATGATGTCACAAGTTGGAACATGGTCACACCCTAATTGCCTATTACCAATTGTCTATTTAACATGCTCTGTAATGAGGCACAGGTGTTGTTGATGTTAGAGGCACACAGTTCTTTGACTGTGTTTGTGACTGAGGCTGGTGATACATGTTTGTTTATTTCTTGTATTAGCTGAAGTATAGGACTTATAGCAACAAAGAATAAATGACATTTATGTTGAACTTTATTGGAATGTTTGGACATCAGTTCTTGGGACACACCACACGTCTGAACTTGATCTTGAGCGTCAGCAACCAGTAGCACCCATAGTTATTGGGACTTTGGGCACTACATAGCGATTTTCAATATTATCACGATAAATCCATTAGCTTGGGGCGGAACATTTGCCAAAAAATAGCAGATCTACAAGCTCGCAACGCGTTGTGAGTATATTATATGTACCTTTTACCAATTATAGAGGGTTTAAATGGTACCGGATATGCAGCTCTGCAAATAAAAAGTGAATTGACCCCAGTGCATGACGGAGGACGATAAATTAAATCTCCACGATACGATTATCGTGAGTGTTTTTTATCACGATAATATTGCGTATCGTCCCATCCCTAGTACACGCTGAGGAAGACCCAAGGGTGGAAACTAGTGTGTGAGAGAGAGAGAGAGAGAAAGAGAAAGAATATAGCGCAACTGGACTTTACCCTGTCCCGTTCATCTATCCTCCTGTCGAGTCCTGTGCGTCTTTTACCAGGTCAGATTGACCTGGCCACTAACTAATTGTCTTCTTGCGATCATAAGTATTTAACTATACAGACTTTTTGTTTATTATCGTGAATGCACTTGTCCATGAAGCCTATTATGTTGATGGGCCGTCGGGCGCAAATATGGATTGTGACGTGATGATGATAATGATAGGCCTACATGTATAATTGGTGGAAAAAGTACTCACATTTTATACTTAAGTAAAAGTATCAATACTGCAATGTAGATGTACTCTGTTACAAGTAAAAGTCTGGAATTTAAAATGTACTTGAGTAAAAGTACGAAAGTATTGGCATCAAAATGTATTTAAAGTACCAAAAGTAAAAGTACAAAATGTTTGAAAATAGCAGATCTACAAGCTCACAACGCATCACATCGCGACGCGTTGTGAGCTTGTAGATCGGCTATTTTCAAACAATAGTTAAGGTATAGATTAGGGCTAAAGTGCATTAATGTATGTTTAATATAATATAATAATTTATATCTGCAAAGTAACTAGTAATTAAAGTAATTCATTGTAGTGGAGTCTGTGGAGTAAAAGTACAATATTTGGATCCGAGATTAAGTGGAGTAGAAGTAAAAGTAGGCCTACTGAAAACTGGAAATACTCAAGTAAAGTACAAATACCTCAAAACTGTACTTAAGTACAGTACTTAAGTAAATGTACTTAGTTACTTTACACCACATCCACAATAATTTAATTAAAAGAGCATTGCAGCTTTTTTTCACTTTGGTGGGGCTGTGCATTTCCATTAGGCTCCATTATTATTACTATTACCAGTAAGACTCCCTAATCGGGAGATAAGCGACCGTTGGTCGCTTATCTCCACAAATAGGCCAAAAGTTTGTTTTACCAATTATCAAGACATACGAGCAGTTGACAGTTTGCCATGGTTACTCATTGAAGTTGAATCTCCATATATGGAGACATAAGTTGCTCATACCATAGCAACCATGTTTTTTACAGGGCCTGGGATTGATGACATCAGAAATCTCCATATATGGGCATGAAAGGGATTTTGTTTCTGGAAATATGTCTGTGGGGTGCCACATTTGGAATAAAACACTTACATCACACATCTGGATATCCATACAGCCCATCTAGTTTGCCTGTGTCCATTTATGCCCATATATCTGATGACATTGGGACACTGATCTCCATATATGGGCATAAAACTTATGTTAATTAGTAAAGCCTGGGGATCTCCATATATGGGCATGAGGGGTACCCTAAAAGGGCATCATCTGGGAATAGCAAATATAGTTATCCTAGAAAGTGAAAATCTTACATCAAAGGCCATAACTACCTACCTACCACCATACTGCATTCCTCATTAAACTACCTACCAGTAAGATGCCTATAGGGAGAAAAGCAAAGGGCGAGGTTGCACCATTTCTTGGTCTTCTGGCCAGTGATGTATATCGGACCATTTAACCATATATGGAGACATCTGGTACCCAAAGATATTCACAGATATGGGCTTAATATTGATGACATAAGGGATCTCCATATATGGGCGTAAAAGGGATTTGGTTCCCCTGGCATCACAGGGATCTCCATATATGGGCATAAAATGGATTTGGTTACCCTGGCAACACGGGGATCTCCATATCTCCATATATGGGCATAAAAGGGATTTGGTTCCCCTGGCATCACAGGGATCTCCATATATGGGCATAAAAGGGATTTGGTTCCCCTGACATTACAGTGATGTCAGTGGCTGGTTCTACAGAGGGGATCTCCATTTATGGGCATAAAAGGGAATGTATGTATGATGATGTCAGATATCATAGACGTCATAGGACTTTCACATAACGAATAACTGAGTAAGCATGTAAACCCGTAAAATCTATATTTGGGCATGGCTGATTTATGACCTCATCATGATGACACGAGCAAACACAGCTGAATTGTATAAATGATCAGTGCAGAAACCAACAGAAGTATTTGACCAAGACTCTTCGATTTAAACATCAACAAAGGTGTGACGTTTGTTGATGGTCACAAAGGTGTGACGGACGGACGGACGGACGGACGGACGGACGGACGGACGGTGGAGGTTTTCATAGTAAACTGCTCCCTGACGGTCGCAATTATTAATGGACACAACACGATTTAAAAGTGGGCACATGTAAACACTTGATCCAATACCTTCAATCGGGTTTATTTAGATCAGATTGGAATGAAGCTGTCATGTATACGCAGCTAATGTGTCGCAATAGCTGTGTATACATGACAGCATCATTCCAATCTGATCTAAACCAGTAAGACTCCCTAATCGGGAGATAAGCGACCGTTGGTCGCTTATCTCCACAAATAGGCCAAAATTTTGTTTTACCAATTATTACACTCTATGTGAACATTTACATCAACAAATCCCAAGTACTATGCAGAACGACCCATTTCAAGTTTTTAATGTACAACAATATTTAGAAAATAGGTCTACAAGCTCACAATGCTACGCATTGTCCTCGTCCCTTATATTCCCATAGGTTATATGGAGATCTCAGTGTTTGTCAGTCCTTGTTCATTTATGCCCATATATGGACATCTCTATATCTACTGTAACAGTCCTTGTCCCTTTATGCCCGGAGATCTCTTAACTGTAAGTCCTTGTCCCTTTTATGCCCATATATGGATATTCCTGATGTCATCAGTATATGAACATATATGGGCTTTCTGATATGCCCATATATGGAGATCTCTTAACTGTAAGCCCTTGTCCCTTTTATGCCCATATATGGATATCCCTGATGTCATCCGTATATGCCCATATATGGGCTTTCTAATATGCCTATATATGGAGATCTATGTATCTCCATATATGGGTATAAAAGGATACTTCAGGTCTGACATCAGGTTTGTTTATATTGCGTTGCTAGGTTTGACATCACAAACTCCATGGGCCATCTGACCTAGAAATCTATATTTGGGCATAGATGACTCATCGTGACCTCATCATGATTTCAATCGCTATAAAAGGACTCTCAGTGACATGCACTCTCCACAGATAAAGCAGTCAACCAGCCTACCAGTCAACCCATTCTTTGATTACTTTGTACAACTAGATTAACTTTTCAATGGCATCCCCACTGGAATTGACCGAAATGTACGACAGACAATGCCGGTCTTATACCAGGAAAGAAGCATTTCTTCGACTCAGACCTTATCGCCAGGGTTGGCTTATAGCAGCTGTCGGTAGATAATGCCGGTCTTATATAAGGGTCATTTGTGTACGGTGTGATTTGCCATGGTTACTCATTGAAGTTGAATCTCCATATATGGAGATAACCTACGCATCACACTAAGTCTGACCTCACCAGCCCATATTTGGGCATGAGCAACTTATGTCTCCATATATGGAGATATGATGACATCACACAGTCCTCAGCCGATGATGTGGCGTGATGTCATACAATACACAAACGAGCCCAGATATGAGCAGGGCAAAGGTGTGACGTGTGACGTGTGACCGACCGACCGACCGACCGACCGACCGACCGACCGACCGACCGACCGACCGACCGACCGACCGACCGACCGACCGACCGACCGACCGACCGACCGACCGACCGACCGACCGACGGCCGGCCGGTGGAGGTTTTGATACTAAACTGCGACCTTACGGTCGCAACTAAACTGCGACCTTACGGTCGCAATCACCAGCCCATACTTGGGCATGGACGACTTATATCTCCATATACGGAGATGGCCATATATGGAGATACGATGACATCACAGAGTCCACAGCTGATGATGTGGCGTGATGTCGTAAGACTCCCTAATCGGGTATCACAACCTCCACCTCTCACGTCATACGGGTAGCCATAGTTACACCTGGAATGTTGAATCTCCATATATGGAGATAACCTACGCATCACACAAAGTCTGACCTCACCAGCCCATACTTGGGCATGGACGACTTATATCTCCATATACGGAGATGGCCATATATGGAGATACGATGACATCACAGAGTCCACAGCTGATGATGTGGCGTGATGTCATACAATACACAAACAAGCCCTATATAAAGGGGCAATTCTCACCAGGGAAGAGAGCATTGCCTGGAATGTTGAATCTCCATATATGGAGATAACCTACGCATCACACAAAGTCTGACCTCACCAGCCCATACTTGGGCATGGACGACTTATATCTCCATATACGGAGATGGCCATATATGGAGATACGATGACATCACAGAGTCCACAGCTGATTATGTGGCGTGATGTCATACAATAAACAAACAAGCCATATATACTGATGCGATACGATGACATCACAGAGTCCACAGCTGATGATGTGGCGTGATGTCATACAATAAACAAACAAGCCCTATATACTGATGCGGAGATATGAGCAGGGCAAATGTGTGACGTGTGACGTGTGACCGACCGACCGACGGACGGACGGCCGGTGGAGGTTTTCATAGTAAACTGCTCCCTGACGGTCGCAATAAGCGACCGTTGGTCGCTTATCTCCACAAATAGGCCAAAAAATTTGTTTTACCAATTATCAAGACATACGGGCAGTTGACAGTTTGCCATGGTTACTCATTGAAGTTGAATCTCCATATATGGAGATAACCTACGCATCACACTAAGTCTGACCTCACCAGCCCATATTTGGGCATGAGCAACTTATGTCTCCATATATGGAGATATGATGACATCACACAGTCCTCAGCCGATGATGTGGCGTGATGTCATACAATACACAAACGAGCCCTACAGTATAAAGGGGCAATTCTTGCCAGGAAAGAAGCATTTCTTCGACTCAGACCTTATCGCCAGGGTTGGCTTATAGCAGCTGTCGGTAGGACCATATATGGATTCTGTTAGTGTGGATCTCCTAACAGGGCATCATCTGGGATACAATCCCTTTTATGCCCATATATGGAGATCCCTAACAGAATCCCTTTCATGCCCATATATGGAGATCCCTAACAGAATCCCTTTTATGCCCATATATGGAGATCCCTAACAGCATCCCTTTTATGCCCATATATGGAGATCACTAACAGCTAACAGAATCCCTTTTATGCCCATATATGGAGATCCCTAACAGAATCCCTTTTATGCCCATATATGGAGATCCCTAACAGAATCCCTTTTATGCCCATATATGGAGATCCCTAACAGAATCCCTTTTATGCCCATATATGGAGATCCCTAACAGAATCCCTTTTATGCCCATATATGGAGATCCCCAACAGAATCCCTTTTATGCCCATATATGGAGATCCCTAACAGAATCCCTTGTATGCCCATATATGGAGATCCCTAACAGAATCCCTTTTATGCCCATATATGGAGATCCCTAACAGAATCCCTTTTATGCCCATATATTATGGAGAAATCCCTGCTCTGAGTATCTGACATCAGTGTGATGTCACCTGTTTATGCCCATATATGGAGATCCCTGCTCTGTGTATCTGGTTGCTATGGTAAACAGTTGGTTGCTAGGGTAAAAAAACATGGTTGCTATGGTAAACAGTTGGTTGCTAGGGTAAACAGTTGGTTGCTAGGGTAAAACCATGGTTGCTAAGGTGGTTGCTAACATACACTAACAAACCAGCAACAACAGACTGTTGCCACAGCAACGTACACAACGTACACAAAGGTTTGTGTACACATGTGGTGTGATGTCATACTGATGCGGAGATATGAGCAGGGTAAAGGTGTGACGTGTGACGTGTGACGTGTGACCGGCCGGTGGAGGTTTTCATAGTAAACTGCTCCCTGACGGTCGCAATAAACCCGATTGAAGGTATTGGATCAAGTGTTTACATGGGGTGAGATCAATCCGATCTGGTGTTTACATGTGCCCACTTTTAAATCGTGTTGTGACGCAAATTATTAAATAGATTTCCCTGTATAATGGAGCCTATGCTATGCAAATGCACAGCCCCACCAAAGTGAAAAAATAAGCTGCAATTAGGGGTGGCTCGGTATCAACATTTTGTTATCGCGGTTACCGTCCTCCCATTTACCGCCGGTATTGCGGTAATTACCGCACCCCCGTATCTATTAATTAAGGTTCGGCGATAAGACAAAATATTCCTATCATCTGCCCAAAATTCGTCTCTCCACGGTCCTATAAGCCCGACTGCTCGAGTTCCCCGTACAGCACAGTGGGTCTGGCTTTTGAAAGTAGCAGATCTACAAGCTCACAACGCGTCGCGTTCGCAACGCGTTCTGAGCTTGTAGATCTTTGCAGTGTCGGGTTACTATAGTAACGTAGGCTACAGAGGTGTCAATTGGGTATGGCAAGCTATGGCACCTGCCATACCTAGGCTACAGGGGGAAATAATAAAATGTACTTTCATCGTGCCTGTTGCTAAGGTATGGCAACATGACTGGTGTCTGTCATGTTGCCATACCATAGCTTTTTCTGAACTGACGCCACTGGTAGGCTACTGGGGCTTCACTGCACGCTGTTTGTGAACAAACCAGATGAGACGGGTATAGTGATTGTGTACGGTCTGTGATTATGCAAACTCACGTCTCAAATCGCATTGATTGAGTGGTGATATAAACATAGTAAACAGGTTTTAGTTACCAGACTTGACAGAAAAGGTTGTAGTCGAACAACGACGGGCACACGCGCTATACTGTAAAAGTACTCACTAGCGCTGGTTTCATTTTCGGTTTTAGTCCTCGCGTCGCGCTCCGTCCGTATGAATAAAAAAGAAACGGCCACGAGGTATGTATAAACATACTTGTGTGAGTTGTGTCGTGTGGATTATGGAGAAAGTTTAACGCTGCTGACCGGGGCTACTGCACTGCTCCAGTGTCTACTGTGTCTCACTCTCTGTCGGAGACTGTGACGGGCCAAGCTTACAATTGTTCCAAACATGTGGTGCACGGCCCAGAGCAGAGCGGCATGAAGCGCATGCGGTCCTCGCTTCTCCCCCGTTTTAAAACTCACTCGTTCTCAATAAAAATAGCCTATTTTTTGTCTTTTTTGACCGCGGTAAGGACCCTGACACCGCGGTAGGCCGCGGTATACCGCGATACGGCGGTACGGCGGTTACCGAACCCAGCCCTAGCTGCAATGCTCTTTTAATTAGATTACTGCATACATGTATACATATATATTATCATTATTATAATCATCACCACGTCAAAATCCATATTTGCTCCCGACGGCCCATAGAACATAATAGGCTTCATGGACAAGTGTATTCACGATAATAACAAAAAAGTCTCTAATACTTTTAAAATTGACTCTCTTAGCTAGGTATATATCCCCTTACCCCAGTCCCCTTTAAATGTTATTTATCTGATTAAGAATATGATATTTTGCTGGTGGTTTCTTAGGCTATTCTGGTCGTGGTCAAAGACACACAGGACTCGACAGGAAGTTAGATGAACGAGGACGTAGCGTCCAGTCGCGCTAGAATATCTTTCTCTTTCTCTCAGGAAGTTTAACGGGTGTGTGCTGTGTTCAGGCTGACCTAGGATCAGGTCTGTTAGCCGTGAGGCCGCGAGATGAATGGCTGTGTAACAGAGTGAGATGATAATGCTGGTCTAGGATCAGTTTAACAGCGGAGGGAAAAGATCTTGGTGCGTGCATAATGCATGCGTGATGCGTAGCCTGCTGCCAGGATTTGCGACGCGTTGTGTGAGCTTGTAGATCGGCTATTTTTGGATAAGAAAGCACCCGCGACCGCGTACAAGTTAAACCATGTCAAACAAACCGATAATTACTTATCTCTGTAGTAAGAAAATAGCAAAATGTATTCCTTTATCCCTTTTGTTTCGATCTTAATATTATAGATTCCTTGGCAGCCTTCTTCTGCCTGTCAATCAGTTAACAGCGCACGCTGCACGGCTGCACGGCTGCAGTGAGTTACATAAAAGATGGTTTTAATAATGATTAAATGGCCGGGTCTCTCAGAACCTCGGAAATAAAAGGATTTCGGGACAACATGTCACGGGTTTCGGTCTGTAAAAAAAGAAAGAACGTCGGAACGGGACGGAATCGGATGAGACCGTTACGGGGCCACTCAGGTTTGGTTTTGTAATTTGATTATTATTTCGGAACTGGTCGGAATCGGTCAAAATTTGACGGTCCTTTTCGTTTTGGACCCGTGAAGATCTCTAGCCTACGGTTCTCAATCGAGACAGGAGTCTTGGGACTCGCGTGAGCGCACGCAAACACATTGATTAAAAAATGCGTTTATAAACTAAATAGACTAATGTGGTGAAACATCACAAAAAGTGCCACAATAAATGGCCAGGAAGCCTGCGCTGAAAGAACATGTCACATTCTAATCGGGTTAGGTGTATACATGGAAGGATTTTCCTTTTGATCGGGTCGTAAAAAAGTCTAGACCACCCCTCTGCATCCGATCAGAATTTAAATCGTGTTGGTTTTGATCGGGTTTATTTAGGTGTATACATGCAGAATTAGATCGGGTTTATCTAAAATCTTGTTTTTAATACGATTAGAAGATGTAAACGGGGCTTATGTGACACATTGTGAGCTTTCTGATCTGCCATTTTCAAATGTAAATGTAAATGTAAAGTAGTAAAACTGAGCCTAGTTGCTTCTATTGGGCTTATTTTCATAGACCTGGCCGCTTGTTGCTTTGGAAAAATCTGGCAACACATGATTCCCTGTTCACTTCCTCACTTGGGAGAAAAGATGTTTTTGAAGAACATCTCTTGCGCCCTCTGGAAAAGGCAATAACGGCCTCCATAGAGGGCCAGGAACAAGGTGAATAGGGTTAGGGTACAGCAGGGTTCCCCATTAGGCAGCCCGCGGGGGGCTACTGTCTGGCCCCCACCAACCCCAGTAATAATGGTGGTATAAGAGCAGCAACAACACTAGTATATCGTCGTTGTCAGGAGGAAACCTTGTATATCCAAATTCGTACGTTTTTAAAGGGGAAGACCACCCATTTTCAATATTGAAATATGTCATTAATATACCTTAGAGGAGTTGTGAGGAAATAGAAAAAAGGTTCCCCCCCTTCTGTGTTTCCTAGAACTGGAGGATTGATTTTGGGGTTTGTATTGTAAAGTACAATGTGTGATGTCATCAAGTTGTACTTTACAATACAAACCCCAAAATCAATCCTCCAGTTCTAGGCAACACAGAAGAGGGGGAACTTTTTTTCTATTTCCACACAACTCCTCTAAGGTATATTAATGACACAGTTCAATATTGAAAATGGGTGGTCTTCCCCTTTAAGCGAAGTAAAGCCCTGCTTCATCATTCAAGGCCGTCTCAGTTTACAGTTTAGGCATTTAGCAGACGCTTTTAATCCAAAGCGACTTACAATAAGCAGATAAAAAACATCACAATAATAAACAAGATAATAAGTCAGTACATTAACAGCAATATAACAATGTAAATGGATATCTATCTAGAGAAAAACACAATATAATCAAAGTTCTAAAAAACCTAAAAAACAAAAACAAATGCTAACTAGCTTCATGTATGGTCATTGATTTTACTGTAGTGCTAAGGGTTTAGGTGGAGTCTGAAAAGGTGAGTCTTCAGTCCACGGCGAAAGCTAGCGAGTGAGTCCGTTGTTCTAAGTGCGACAGGGAGTTTATTCCACAATTTGGGAGCCAGGAGGGCAAACTGTCTCGGACGAGTGGAGTTTTTAGCGAGGGTTCTGTCAGCATCCCTGTGTTAGCTGATCTAAGTGAACGGGTGGGGGTGTAGGGGTTCACAAAAGTAGTGAAAACAGCCGATATACAAGCACACAACGGTGCTTGTAGATCTGCTGTTTTTTTTTTTTATCATTTTTAAAATGATAAATGCAAAACGAACGGTTTTGGACATAAAAGATTTTCACCCGACAACGACGATATCAACTGTCGCTGGAGTAGCGGAAACGCCACTGTCGCCCCCTGCAATGCTGTGGCCCTCTGCTTGGTACCCTAGACATGATTCGGCCCTTGGGGAAAACTAATTGGGGAACCCTGGGGTACAGGGTTAGGTGTAGGGTACCAGGAACAAGGTGAATAGGGTTAGGGTACAGGGTTAGGTGTAGGGTACCACCAGGAACAAGGTGAATAGGGTTAGGGTACAGGGTTAGGTGTAGGGTACCATCAGGAACAAGGTGAATAGGGTTAGGGTACAGGGTTAGGTGTAGGGTACCATCAGGAACAAGGTGAATAGGGTTAGGGTACAGGGTTAGGTGTAGGGTACCATCAGGAACAAGGTGAATAGGGTTAGGGTACAGGGTACCATCAGGAACAAGGTGAATAGGGTTAGGGTACAGGGTTAGGTGTAGGGTACCAGGAACAAGGTGAATAGGGTTAGGGTACAGGGTTAGGGTACAGGGTTAGGTGTAGGGTACCATCAGGAACAAGGTGAATAGGGTTAGGGTACAGGGTTAGGTGTAGGGTACCAGGAACAAGGTGAATAGGGTTATGGTATAGGGTTAGGGTACCTTCAGACTGCGGTCTCTGCGTCCCTGACTGAGGACAGACACGGCGCAGGTCAGAGGAGGAGGCCAGCGAGGAGACGGAACCAGAACCAGAGCCATCAGCAACCTGGACACACACACACATGCACACACACACACGCACACACACACAAAATGAGGACAGTCATATTTTAGTCATCGGAAATGTTTTAGTCGACTAAATATACAGTTTTAGTCCAGTGCTTCTCAACCTTCTCAGGCTGCGACCCTGAAAATAATCTTATTTTAACTGGGGACCCTCCCACCCTGATGAGCACTAAGAGTTGAGGCATTACATTTTGTATAACAAGGTTCTATTGTGAAAATAGCAGATCTACATGCATATCTACATGCTCACACGCGAGGCGTTGTGAGCAATGAGCATGTAGATCTGCTATTGTCACAATGGTCAATGTTTCACAATAGAAACATTGACCAATGTTTTAAAATGTGTAATTTTAGAGGTATTAAAAAGTCCATAAATTGTCACATTAGAAACGTGCAGATACCCTCTATACACTTAAATGTTATGCTGGTTTGTTTACTGTTGAGTGAGAAAACAATGCTGCACATTAAGTTAATCATCTGGGGACCCCCCCAAAATAAATTGGGACCCCTCTGGGGGTCCCGACCCACAGGTTGAGAACCACTTCTTTAGAGCGAGGTGGCATGTCGCCCTGAGGCGTCTTCCTAGTAGTAATTAGGGCATTCACCAAATATTCGAATATCAAAGTCACTATTTTATTGTTTTCTCTTTAAAAAATATATAGTTTATAAAGCTTGGCTAGATAGGAAGTCATACGAATGAGCTGTCAATGCCCCTGGTGGATGCATTTGTATCAGGGGTTCTCAAAACGTTTTTAGGCCGTGACCCTCAAAATAAACATATTTGAACTGGGGACCCCCACCCTGACAAGCACTTGGAATTGTAGGTATTACATTTAATGTGACTCGGTTCCGCAGATAAATATTGTGATCTACATGCTCACAAGGCCTCGCAACGCGAGGCGTTGTGAGCATGTAGAACGGCTATTTACACAATGTTTGCCTCTTGCTTACTTAAAGGGGAAGACCACCCATTTTCAATATTGAACTGTGTCATTAATATACCCTAGAGGAGATGTGTGGAAATAGAAAAAAGTCCCCCCCCTTATGTGTTGCCTACAACTGGAGGATTGATTTTGGGGTTTGTATTGTAAAGTACAATGTGTGATGTCATCAAGTACTTGTACTTTACAATACAAACCCCAAAATCAATCTTCCAGTTCTAGGCAACACAGAAGGGGGGGAACTTTTTTTCTATTTCCACACAACTCCTCTAAGGAATATTAATGACATATTTCAATATTGAAAATGGGTGGTCTTCCCCTTTAATATTTAACAGTTTGGCCAGTCGAATACTTTGAGGTTGAATAATTTGAATACTAAAAATCACTATTGGTGAATGCCCTGGTAGTAACATGAATAATACCTGTAGAGTTCTCTGCGCGGCAGGGCGCTGGCATACTGACCACTGACCCCCGGACAGTCCAGGGTCAAGCTGTGATTGGTCAGCTGCTGCTGGAGACGCACACAGAGAGGCACCACCACATCTTGGAGACGCTGAGGAGACAAGAGGACATTAACATAAGAGCAGGGGTCTTCAACAGGGGGTCCGGGACCCCTAGCAGGTCCTCAGAGTTACTACAGGGGGTCCTCCAAATCTTTGTGTGATATAGCCCCTCTCGGGACCCCAAAATCACCTCTTTTTGTATTTTGACGTCGGTGAATGGGGTCCCTTGCTCCTCCGTTCATTAATTTATCTGTGAAAATTTAGCAGCTTTTTCCAAACTGTCATTCGCTTCCTTATTACGTCACATGTCCCGCCTCCCCGCGGCGTCTTTTGGCTAGCTGGTAGTGTCAGATAGATCAGAGGCAGGAACGTAGGCAACCACACCGCGGGGATGCAGGATATGTGACGTAACAAGGAAGCGAGATACAGTTTGGAAAAAGCTGCTAAATTTTCACAGATAAATTAATGATACTTAACGGCATCGCCGATTTGTGGCGCTTCGCACACGTTTCCGCGCTCTCCTAGTGCAGTTCTGGGTATCTTTAAACAATCTCAACAACATCTGAGCGATGCTGTATTCGTCCGAGACCAAACAGTGGTAGCGTTGCGTATCAGAGAGACCCAACGGAGGAGCAAGTGACTGTATTTACCGACATCAAAATATAAAAAGAGGTAAATTCAGAAACGTAAGGGGCTATGTGTGATAGAACCTTTTTTTTCTCTTTTTTTATATTAACCACTTGAACCCTAGTGTCCATATTCTGAGAACATTAGCCAAAAATAGCAGATCTACAAGTTCACAACTCTGCAAGGCGTTGTGAGCTTGTAGATCGGCTATTTTCGGCAAAGAGGTTTGGTGTAGAGGATATAGAGCGAAAGGTCAAATGTATTAAGTATTGACGGTTCAAGTGGTTAACTTTCTCAAAACACAAATCGACAAATCCTAAATACACTGATGATTGTGCTCTCAAACAATGAAACCATATGGAATCTATGATAAGGTTGTGGGGGTCCCTGCTTCATCTCTCTCTCAACTAAGGGGTCCTTGGCCATGAAAACGTTGAAGACCCCTGGCATAGTGTCCCTGCCCTGTTATCCATCTGTAAAAAAGTGCCCAGACCATGACTATGGTGAAAGAAATGCAAATGCCATCTTTCCATGCCATACCTGAAGGCAGCAATCAAGAGAATTGCCTTGTCCAAACTCTCCCTCTCTGTCCTCTCTATGTAGATATCCATACCGTACACCACATATCCAGTATTTACTTGATTATGTACTTGACTTGTTTAGCAGACCTCCAAGCTCACAATGTGTTGCAGCGCGACGCGTTGTGAGCTTGGAGGTCGGCTATTTTCGTTATTTTCACCAAAAGGACATTCTCTGCATGTCCCTGTCCACAATAAGATGCTTGGGTTGAATTGGGTAAAGCAACTCAATTGCGCCCCTCAAGTGGCCTTTTTTTTTTAAATGTTTGCATTTACTGCTATTGCTTGTGTCTCTGTTCTCCCGCCATCTCTGCTCTGTGGCTGTGTCAAGACTAAAATGGATGATATTTCACTCTCAAACATGTTTGGGGTCATTTTAACGTCTACTCAGGCTTTTGAGTTTCACCGCAGACAGTTTTTTATGTTGCTTGATTCAGTAGATGATTTTCAGTCACACCCCATTTCCAGTACCCATTGTAACGTTAAACTCCAAAACACCCAGGTGACTGATATAGAGGGTATGTGCGTGTATCCAGTGGTGTGAGCCGTTACATCGGTTGGCTAGAGGGTATGTGCATGCATAGAGTGAATGGCGAATCGAGTGGCAAATGTCGTTTAACATTATTGAATGCTTTAACCAGTGAAAAATAGCAGATATACAAACTCACAGCGCGGCACCGAGTGCCGCACTGCGAGCTTGTAGATCTGCTATTTTTGAACAAAGTCGTGACAATGTGTGCAAATCTTTGACTATATGTATTTTCAAAGCGAACTTTTGTAACACAAATTTTGCTTCTGGGTGGTCCCTGGAACTAAATATTTTGAGATGGGGTCCGTGGTCAAATACATATAATGTTGGGGGTCCTTCGCCTGAAAAGGTTTGAGAACCACTGACATAGTAGTCTCTCAAGAACAGACCAACTGAGCTCCAGTTAAGTGAAAAGGACCTTTTCTTTGACGATGGCTAGCCAGATTGCTGACATAGAAACATAGGTTTTTCAAAAAGTCTTAGGATTCAAAAGACACTTATAGAATCGGGTCAAAATTCGAATTTTCACGATTTTTCAAAAATAGCAGATCTACAAGCTCGTATTGCTTGTATATCTGCTATTTTTCAATAGTTAAAGCATAAAATAATGATACACAATACTGTGTACCCGTTCTGAATGGGTTAATGCAATCAGATCAGACTTTACTGTCTTGATGTATGGGCTGTCAAGGCCAGAAAGTAGTTTTATTTTGCCACTCAGTAGGCGTGCCCGCATAACTTATTATGATGATGTCACACGCATACTCCTCTCTACTGTCCTTCCAATACATGAGGGGGCCGTGTTTTTTTTAATCATTCATTTGGAACATGAAATAAATAAAACACAGTACCTTGTGTACGTCATCTTTCAGCAGTGTTCCGCTGGTCAGTATGATGTGTCTCAGAGCTGAAGAGAAGAGAAAAGCACACCAGATTTACACCACTTAAAACCTATATAGAGAAACCTCCTTTTTGAATGTCTGTGGGAACAAGAGTGGGAACTACATTGGAGCCATCAGAACACAAGTTCTTTTTATCAACATTTATTGAAAATAGACAATCTATAAGCTCAAGCAGATGGCAATGTTCACTAGCCTAAGAGTCTCCGATTATTACTAGGGATGGGACGATAAGCGATATTGTCGTTCATCGTGATAAAAAAACACTCACGATAATCATATTGTGGAGATTTAATTTATTGTGATATCGTCCTCCGTCATGCACTGGGATCAATTCACCTTTTATTTACTGAGCTGCATATCCGGTACAACTTAAACCCTCTAGAATTGGTAAAAGGTACTTACAGTATAATATACGTTCTTGATAGTCTTTTTTTTTCACTCTATCAAATGTCTTTGCCAAAAAATAGCTGATCTACAAGCTCAGAACACGTCGCAGAGCTTGTAGATCTACTATTTTTTGGCAAATGTTCCACCCCAGGATAATGGGTTTTAATTATCACGATAATATCGTAAATCACAATAATCGTGATATGAAATTTTCATATCGTCCCATCCCTAATTATTACTGGGGTTCCCTGGAAGTCACCCGACACATCGATGACGTAACGGGAAGAAAAAATGCTTTTCCTTAAAAAAAAGAAGAAAAAAAAAGAACATAGCATGTGTGTATGATGCGAGGTTGACGCGCAAGCCTCCATCTTTCAAATGGATGAGTGTGGACAAGGATTATATTTTAGATTCCTCCTAGAATCTGAAAAATAATCCTTGTAAATAACCACTGGGCGGATCGCAGCGACCGCTTAACCCATTTATTGGCTCCACCAGCCGAAGGCATGGGGGAGAGTATGTTTTCGCCCCTGTCCGTCTGTCCGTGCGTGCGTCCGTGTGTCCACCAGTTTGTTACCAGCTAATCTCCGGCACCGTTGGCCCGGTCGCTGCCAAACTGAGCACACACACTCCCTGGATGCCAATTCAGAACCTCTGCCCCACATTTTCCAGATGGCCTGTTCTAACGCCACCAGGAGGCCAATTTGTGCCATGGGCCTGTTCTAGCACCACCAGGAGGCCAATTTGTGCAAAACTACCTTTTGGCCAGTACTCCTACAGATTTTGTCTAAAATCGGTAGACAGTATCTCTACAGTCATGTGATCGACATGGATCTGTCTGATTGTCCATATTCCATCCTGATTGGCCGAGATTGGCTTTCAAAGTTTGTAAGATTGGTCAGCTTTGAACAAATGCCTCAAATCACGAACACAGCGTGCAATTTTTTTGAAATTGTGCACGCACATTCCCAGGCCGAGGAAGAAATGCCACTTCAAACGTTTCAAATCAGCCTCATGGTGGCGCTATAACAGGCTGCCTGGCCTGGTGGAGTCCTGTGCTCGGAAGAGCACTGCTTCTAGTTGCGTATGGTTTTATGCTTTAACTATAAAAAAATAGCAGATCTACACGCTCACAGCGTGGCACGAGAGCCGCACTGCAAGCTTGTAGATCTGCTATTTTTGAAAAATCTTGAACATTTGATTTTTTTACCCAATTTTTTTAACACGATTCTACGCCAGTGGTTCTCAAACTCATGTCAAACCCTAATCCTAACCTCAGTAAAACTATGCCTAACTCTAACCCTAACCCTAAAACTAACAGTGACGCGGGTGATTATCTAACCTGCCGACGCTCGCGGGTGATTATCTAACCTGCCAACACTGTTCGACCCAACGGGAGTTCGACCTATGGGGCAGTCCCCAAAATGAGATATTCAAAGATTTGCACAAACTGTCATGACTTCTTCAAAAATAGCAGATCTACAAGCTCACAGCGCGGCACCGAGTGCCGCGCTGTGAGCTTGTATATCTGCTATTTTTCAATAGTTAAAGGTGATACACCATGCATTTAAAAAGTATTTATGTCATATTGTTTGTCCCAAAAAGGTTTTTCAAAAGGTTTGAGGCTAAATTACCACTCCTGAATAGAGAGCCTCTCTCATTTTTGAATGGCTCTCAGAGCATTTCAGCTGCAGTACCACCTTTGGCCTGAACTGCGCCACCCCCCAAAAAATATTTTTGAAAAACATTTTTTTTTTAATAAAAGATTTTTTTCATTTTTTTTTATTTTTTGATATATATTTTTTTTGTGATGACGTCACAATCGGCAGATGACGTCACAATCGGCAGCAAATCTGGACAACCTGTTTTGAGAACCCGTGGGATACTTTTAACCTTCGCCTTCTCAAAACCAGAAAAAGACACAACGGTCAGAAATGGGACTTTGTGAGGATAGAAGGTGCTAGTGGGACCCCAAAAAAAGGTTTTAAAATAGGAAAAGTGAAATTTCATGGTGTATCACCTTTAAAGCATTCAATAATTCTAGGCCTGGGTTAATGGGTTAATAATCAGCGAATTTTCAAAGAAAGAGTTCATATAAATCTCCTATGGGGAGGCCTCGGCACAGGTGTGTCTCCATGTGAGTGTTGGGGGCGTTGACCTTTGAGTGCAGCCAGGCAGGTGTCCTGGTTGGCCACCAGGTCTCCTTTCTTCTGCAGGGAGGAGGAGCTATCTATGAGGAGGAGGGGCTTCCTGGAACGAGGGCCGGGCTTGGACCTGGGCAGCTCTGCAGGGGCTGGTCTGAGCTGCGCGCGCACACGCACACGCACACACACACACACACACACACACACACGTCATTTTCTTTTTAAAAGTGTAAAGTTGTCAAATATGTACTTCATTTCTTTGTGACTCACCACTGGCATCACCCCTGGCACTGCCAGTGACATCACCAGGAATACTGGTCCCTCATTGGCTGTTTTTTTTTGAATAATATGTTTATTACATTTTTAAACATACATTAAGACAACAACAACACTATACAAGAAAAGGAAAAAGAGACAAACAAACTAGAACAACAAAACCAAAAGAATAATAATCATAACAAGCTCAGGCAATAACATGTAGAACTAGAAGAGAAAATTTCTAAGAAATTTTAAGTGTGCCTGCAGCTCGCTAAGTCTGTGCAACCTTGTGTAGCGGTTGGTGTTAGCATTAGCGTTATTTCATTTGACGCAACCCGCGTGTCTGTATGACAAACGGTTCACGAGATCAAGGGTCACTTCCTGTTTGGTGAGGGGCACTTCCTGTTTGGCGAAATAGGCCCCAATTAAGGTCATGGACGATTAATGAATTAAAGCTGCAAGCAGCGATGACCAGGCCCTCGCAGCTCTACCCACGTCTCAAGGCCAGCAGCCAATCAGAAACCAAACAGGAAGTCAGCCATTTCGACTAATTAGTGGCGTTTTGGAGCATTTTTGGCCGTTATCACGGGTCGCACTTTAACGACAGTTTTTTGAGAAAAAATTGTTTTGTGAGAAAAAAAATTTGAGAAAAAAACTTTTTTGAGAAAAAGAAATTTTGAAAAAAAAATTGTGAGAAAAAAAAATCTTGAGAAAAAAAGTGAGAAAAAAAAATGTTGAGAAAAAAATAATTTTGAGAAAACAATTTTGAGAAAAACATTTTTTGAGAAAAAAATAATTTTGAGAAAAAAAAAATTGAGAAAAAAATTTTTTGAGAAAAAAAATTTGAGAAAAAAATTGAGAAAAAAAAATTTTTGAGAAAAAAAAATTTTGAGAAAAAAATTGAGAAAAAAAAAATTTTGAGAAAAAAAAATTGAGAAAAAAAAATTGAGAAAAAAAAATTGAGAAAAAAAAATTTTGAGAAAAAAAAATGTTGAGAAAAAAATTTTTGAGAAAAAAAAATTTGAGAAAAAAAAATTTGAGAAAAAAATGTTTTGAGAAAAAAAAAATTTGAGAAAAAAAATTTGAGAAAAAAAAATTTGAGAAAAAAAAAATTTGAGAAAAAAAAAATTGAGAAAAAAAAATTGAGAAAAAAAGAAAAGGTATGACACCAGCCGCAAGTCTGTACGACAAACGGTTCATGAGTTATAGAGGCACTTCCTGTTTGGTGAAGGGCACTTCCTGTTAAAGAGGGGGCGAGGCTTAATCAATTACAGCTCATCCCTATTGGTCGGAAAAAGACCAAAGTTGTGTGAGCATTTTACATTTTAAATGACGTTGCTAGGCAAAAGTATGGCAGAGTTATGTGGCGCCAAAGTTTCTGGGTTTTTTTCGGAGTCCCCCATTCAAAGTCAATGGAGTTTTTGGGCGTTGTTTTTTGCGAATTACATCGCAATCGTAAAGCGGATCGGAAAGAAAAGTAATAGCACACCATTCCCGGCCGAGCCGCACATTTTGATGTATATATTGCGGGGGTGGCGTAAATCGTGCGGCAGTTATTACGTGCCGAAGTTTCCCCCATTCTAAGTCAATGGGGTTTTTTGGCGTCGTTTTTTGCGAATTACGTCGCAATGGTAACGCGGATCGGAAAGAAAAGTAATAGCACACCATTCCCGGCCGAGCCGCACGTTTTGATGTATATATTGCGGCGGTGGCGTAAATTGTGCGGCAGTTATTACGTGCAGAAATTCGTGGCGAAAGACTTAATTAATTAAGTATGGCGGATTACAATAAGTGTTTTGCTATTGCATAGCAGGCACACTTAATGAAAAGAAATTTATACATGATGAGCGAAGCAATCAGTCCCCAGCCCCCCCACGGCCCCCTCAGAATGGAGAGGGCAGGCACCTGACCCAGATCGGAACTAGATTCACTGAGCACAGTTCCCCTCATTGGCTGTTAATGATGATGTTGCCAGTAAGAATGGGACGATACGCGATATTAGCGTTTATTGTGATAAAAAACACTCACGATAATTGTATCGTGGAGATTGCATTTATCGTGATATCGTCCTCCGTCATGCACTGGGATCAATTCACCTTTTATTTGCTGAGCTGCATATCCGGTAACACTTAAACCCTCTATAATTGGTAAAAGGTACTTATAATATACATACTTGATACAGTCTTTTTTCACTCACAACGCGTTGTGAGCTTGTAGATCTGCTATTTTTTGGCACATGTTCCGCCCCCAGGATAATGTAATCCGAGTCAGGAGGAATCCACTGGGACATTAATTCTGTCCTAACATTTATAGTATATACAGTATTGTGATTCAAGTGAAGAATGACAATCCCATCTGATTGGACATAATATTGTCCAATCAGAACAATATAATTTTCTGTACCCAGAAAAGGATACGGAAAACTTCCACTGAACTCAACGGGCTTTCGGGATTTCAGAAAAGTGTAACGGAAACAGGTTTACTTTAGGTGCCATAGAAGTTCTCGGACATTGAGTCTGGTTTCCTATAGCATAACAAAGAGACTGCAAAACAGCCAAAAGGCATGCACACCTAAGGCCAGTATACTAAACCATAGTATACAAATAGAAGAATAAAAGTCTGCACACCAATTTATGCTCCCAAAGAGTAAGTTTACTTGGTAAAAGTAAACTTACTGGGAGCATACATTTGTGTGCATACTTTAAGTGCCATGTTTTTATTTTCTAGTGTCAGTGTGCCATGTCAACATACATTATAATGACAAATATTTTGATTGGCAGGACATTCATATAACAATCATTAGACCTAGAGCAATAACCCACCTATCTCCCCGACTCCCACTCCAGTCAAGAGTTTTGTGTGCACAATGTAATTTGCTATAAATTAGCTAACTTCATTTAATTGACCACGTTTAAAAAAAGATTTGTTTTTAAAATATAAATCCTCTCTCTCACACTTCTGCCAGTGTGACGGTGATCACCTTCCCCTGTGCCAATGTTGGCACCCGTGCCTAAGGTTGCCTACAAGTAACCACACTAAGGCCTAACAAAATAATATGTTGGTTTCCGGTTGGCGACCGACCCTATTAAATACGTGCGACCCAGATGATTTTATTGGCATTTGGAGTGAAAATAAAAAAATAAATAAAATTAAGTCAAAATCCGACCGAGTCGATCAAAAACGTCTTACAAAAAATATATTTGGTGCGACCACATTCGCGAAGTTTAATCAAAGTTTTCTTTCGTCTAAAATATCATGTGCGCAAATGTTGTTTTACTATTCATGCGTCATTGCCTTCATCGCGAGGAGACGGCAGCGCACAACATAAACAGCAGCACATGCATGTCCTCCTCCAGCCATCGTCTGCCCGTGCAAACCACCTCCTAAAATAATTCGATTGACTACTAAAACGTTTGCAGACATAATTAAGGAGGTGAAACAGTGCCGATGTCAGTTTTCATCTGCAGCCCAACGTAACGATTGGAAGTTATTGCTCTACTTAGCTTGGGTATCCGCTATAGATGCGGTGGACGGGCCGCTTTTGGGCGTTTCGTCCGGGATTTTTCGGGCACGGAGGGGGTCCGCGGGGGTCCCCGAGCGTGGGGGACCCTCCGGGGACCCCCTGGGAGCTGGCCCCGTCCCTCGCAGACCCCCTGGGGCCGAGCTGTGGCCTTTTACTAACATGCGGCTACATGCGAGCATCTCCGCCGTCTGCTGCTGTGAGACGGCACTCTCGCCTATCCAGGGAGTGCACAGAATTTTGGAGAGGCATGGGCTGACATTTCTAAAAGGGCCTTTTCAGACGGATAAAAATTAAGGGCTCAAGCCCCTTTTGCTGTATGTGCGCACGTGCCTGGCGACTGCGCATCTCATTACAGACTGATCATTTCAATCCCACCGTTTCTTTGCAAAAACACATTTCTTTTAGAAAACATTTGTATTCTTGTTTCTCCAAGTTTTATTGTTTTTAATGTGTAAATATGAACCATTTAATGATTCAGAAATTGGTAACTCAGGAAAACATAATATATTAAAAAGAAGCATAATCAATCATTGCCATAAGAAAAAAAAAAAAAAAAAAAAAACTACCTACCCATCCTTCCCATGAGGAAATAAAATAAAATTCCTTGCTACCAATCATGCCCACAAAAAAATAAAAATAAAAAATAAAATAAATTCCCTACCTACTCAGCCCTAAAATTACAGCCAACCGGAACCCAAAGTTTTATTTTGTTAGGCCTAACTAGACTAAGGCCCCGTGCAGACGACAACGGTCTCTAGAGAAAACAGACTGCCGTCTGAACAGCACCTTAAATGTTAGGGAGGACTAGTGGGCTAAAACAGTGGTTCTCAACCTGTGGGTCGGTCAAATTATTTTGGGGGCGTCCCCAGGTGATTAACTTAATGTGCAACATTGTTTTCTCACAGTAACAGTAAACAAAATTTGAGTGTATAAAGGGTATCCGCACATTTCTAAAGTGATAATTTAAGGACTTTTAATACTTCTAAAATGACAAATTAAACACTGGACACATTTTTAAATATTAGAGGCAGAAATTGTGAAAATAGCAGATCTACATGAGCATGTAGATCTGCTATTTTCTAAATAGAACCGTGTTATACAAAATGTAATGCCTCAACTCTTAGTGCTCGTCAGGGTGGGGGGTCCCCAGTTAAAATATGACTATTTTGGGGGTCGCGGCCTGAAGAGGTTGAGAACCACTGGACTAGTCGACTAAAAGACTAGTCATTGTGTAACCTCGCCCACCAGGCTTTCTGAGGGAAAGCCTGGTGATCGTTAACAACAGGTGGTTTGATCCGGTCTAGGCGGAAACCACAAGCCGAAGAAGCGGCGTCGCTTTGTATTGGTTCCCTTCGTTTGTTTCCCCAATCCCTATTAAAATGCTCGAGTAGCCTAGTGTAGTATTGCCAGTCGCTACGAGTTGGAATAAAAGATGCATATACCAAACACATTTTTCAAAAGCAAAACTACGCCGCATCAAGGAGTTTATTAGGTAGGCCCTAAAAGTATGTCCTTGAGCGCAGGGGAATAGTTTGGGTTAAAACGGAATCCGGTTTGATAGTTCCGGCAAATTGTAGTCCTTTGAGTACTATAACATGACGTAAAGTGGTTTCCTCTCCCGACCGGATCAAACCTCAAAAAGTGAAGTGATCCCAGACTAGTCATTGTGTGCTGGTTGAAGACCCCTGAAGTCTCACCTTGACGGCGTCAGCTCCGGGTGTGATGTCACCCAGCAGGTGACCCAGCAGCAGCTCCGAGTGGGTGGGGCTTCCCTGGAGAACGCCGGCAGAGGCTCCTCCCACTCGAACCCAGAGCAGTAAGGTTTGGTAGACCTGCACTCTCACCGAGCTGAAGGGAACAAAACCGTAAGGTTAGGTAGAGCTGAGGGAACGCACTCTCACTGTATAGATCTGATAAAAATTATAAATAATAATTGAAATAATAATCCATGTTGACGCGACCAAGTGCTCCACAGCTACAAGCTCACTAGATCAGGGGTCTTCAACGTTTTCAGGCCAAGGACCCCTTAACTGAGAGAGAGATGAAGCAGGGACCCCCACAACCTGTTCATAGATTCCATATGGTTTCATTGTTTGACAGCACAATCAGGGTATTTTGGATTCATGTCAATTTGTGTTTGCAGATATTTAACCACTTGAACCGTCAATACTTAATAAACTTGACCTTTCACTCTGTACTTAGGTCTGCTCTTTTTCCCCCTCTGCACCAAACCTCCTTGCCGAAAATAGCCGATCTACAAGCTCTGAATGCCTCGCAGCACGAGGCGTTGTGAGCTTGTAGATCTGAAATTTTTTGGCTAAAGTTCTCAGAATATAGACACCAGGTTTCAAGTGCGTACATACAGTATAACAAAGGAGAAAAAAGTTTCTATCACACAAAGATTTTGAGGACCCCCTAATAACAATACATTTTATTTGTAACGCACTTTATATTTTGAAACAAAATCTCAAAGTGCTACATTCAAATGGCAAATAAATGAAGCAAACCCAACAAAAAGATTAATAAAAAGGACTAAAATCTACCCCTGTAGTAACTCTGAGGACCCCCTAGGGGTCCCGGACCCCCTGTTGAAGACCCCTGCACTAGATAAGCCCCTTTTCCACTGGCCCAACTCCACACCACACCGCCCACTTGTGTGAGGTTTTCCACTACAAGGTCTGGGTAGATGGTGTGAAAGTGGTACTAAACGGGGTACTAAAAAGTATCCACTCTAGAGTAGGTCTGAGCTAGGCCACACAGGGCCAAACACATCATAATGACTGATCACTCACTGGGTTTTCATTTAGACCACCAGGATATATTGTACAGACATGCAAACAGCCCCAAGGTGAAAAAGGTGACAACTTTTTTGGTGTGAAATTGTTCGCATGCTGTGAGCTTGTAGATCAGCTATTTTCTATCTTACTTCTTAAATAGGCCAGTGTTTTCTAAGATAATTTCTTAGATCTTTTATTTTATTTATTCGTGAATTTAGAAGGAAAACAACATTTCTTTATTTTAAATCATTAAATGTTATTTTTTTGGGGGGAGAATGTTTTTTGAATGTTTTTAAATGATACAAAACTAAATTTAGAAAAACAAACATTAAGGGACCCATAAAAATGTTTTCGCAAACCACAAATGGGTCCCAACCCAGTGCTTGGGAAACAGTGTTGTAAAACCACAGACGATTGTTGTATTCTCCGCTTTGAGAACTGTCTGTGACTGCCTCATTTTTCTCTCACCCTCTCTCTGCATCATCTTAAAATAAATGCGAGAAATCTCTGTTCTGTCTAATAAGAGGCAGATGGAACGGCATGATAGCGTTGATTAGCTCGCGTGTGGAGTTCTCCACTAACGCTATGGACCAGAGCTAATTTAGCGTTAGCATGTAGCAAAACTATCGCAACACACCGTTGAGGAAAATCAACAAACGTGGGCTATAATCTTTGTCACGTCACCGCATTGATGCAGAATAGCGACCGCATTGCGATACAAGCGAATTAAAAAGTCCAATCCACAACTACACCACACTATCTATCAACGACGACAACCTAGCCAAGTTTATTTACTATGTGCTCCATTTGAGCTCCGCTCCGTCTGTGACTGACTGTATGCAGACTGGCTGAGCGCTCCGTCCAGCGCTGCCGGCTGCAGGCACTGGACACAGTCAAGCATGGGTGTTGACGTCACAGGCAAGAGAAAGCGAGCGCTTGATTTGTCCAAAAATAAAACGACCATATCCCCCAGCCACCTTCACCACTACTGCACTGACAAACTGGACGGAGCCAAGAGGAGAAAAAAGCGCTCCTCTTCTCACTGCCGCTCAACGCAGCCTAGATGACATGACACCCCCCCACCCCCCCAAATATTTTTACATCGAATCTGAACGAATCACACAAACGATCAATTTGGATTCAAAACGGCGATTTTCGCCGAAAAGCTACAAGTTTGCATGCCTGATTGTAATACATGATGATAATAGATTCTATTGTGTTATAACCACTATTATAATCTATTATAGTATTAATCTATACCCTATTATAATTATCATAGTAATACATTAATACTTTATAATGTATTATAATCACAGTTATAATCCATTATAGTGCATTATAACTAGGATAGTTGTAATACAAATTTATTATGTATTATAATCACAGTTAAAAGGGTCAATTTGTTTCTTACCGATAGGGGTACTTTTGTGTAATGGAAAATGTAGATATTTGTATGTGGTGTGGTGTGGTGTGGTGTAGTGTAGTGTGGTGTGGTGTGGTGTGGTGTGGTGTAGTGTGGTGTGGTGTAGTGTGGTGTAGTGTGGTGTAGTGTGGTGTAGTGTGGTGTGGTGTAGTGTGGTGTAGTGTGGTGTAGTGTGGTGTAGTGTGGTGTAGTGTGGTGTAGTGTAGTGTGGTGTAGTGTGGTGTAGTGTGGTGTAGTGTAGTGTGGTGTAGTGTGGTGTAGTGTGGTGTAGTGTGGTGTAGTGTGGTGTGGTGTAGTGTGGTGTGGTGTAGTGTGGTGTAGTGTAGTGTGGTGTAGTGTGGTGTAGTGTGGTGTGGTGTAGTGTGGTGTAGTGTGGTGTAGTGTGGTGTGGTGTAGTGTGGTGTGGTGTAGTGTGGTGTAGTGTGGTGTAGTGTGGTGTAGTGTAGTGTGGTGTAGTGTGGTGTGGTGTGGTGTGGTGTAGTGTGGTGTGGTGTAGTGTAGTGTGGTGTAGTGTAGTGTGGTGTGGTGTAGTGTGGTGTAGTGTAGTGTGGTGTAGTGTGGTGTGGTGTGGTGTAGTGTGGTGTAGTGTAGTGTGGTGTAGTGTGGTGTAGTGTGGTGTGGTGCTAAAACTGCAGTCGAAAAGGGGCTTATAGTAAGGAAAATGCTGCAGGACACGTGGCAGGATCAGGAAAGGTTTGTGTGTGTGTGTGCGTGTGTGTGTGTGTGTGTGTGTGTGTGTGTGTGTGTGTGTGTGTGTGTGTGTGTGTGTGTGTGTGTGTGTGTGTGTGTGTGTGTGTGTGTGCGTGCGTGCGTGACTGCGTGTTACCAGAAAGCTCTCTGTTGTCCCAGGGTGGTCTCAGGAACAGGGGTCCAGGCTGACAGGGTTTGAGAGAAGAGTTTCTGCAGGACTGTAGCGTAGGGGATCATGGCACCCTGGACACTACAACACACACACATATATACACCGTTACACAACAATACACAACTGTTGTTATACATAGGGCCGTCACGATTAGGACATTTTACATGACGATTAATTGTCACACAAATAATTGCGATCTACGATTTAATTGTGTTTTTGTCGTTGACAATTACATTTCTGTTTGGCTTTTAGGCTTTGAAGTTGCACATGGCAATCATGACACATAACTTAAATATGCAAAGAAATTACTGATATGTTTGACAACTTTATACTTAAAAAAGGAACATTGCTAGGGAAATAGCCGCGTTGCGAGCTTGTAGATCTGCTATTTCCACTACTTTTTGAAAGTGTTTGAAACTATATTAACATTTTTTCAACATGGAAACGATAATGCAAAATAATAGCGATTACCTCAAATAATTGCGATATGTGACAGCCCTAGTTATACATTCCCTTCCTTTGTGTCCAGAGTTTCATATTACGTCTGTTTTGTTCAGGCACCTTTTTTGGGCAGCCCAGTCTTCCATTTCCTGGGGTCCTATTGTGAACTGGGTGAACTGATGTCAGGAGGAATTCCACAGTGTTTCACGTTGACTTTATTCAATGAAGAGAAGAAACTACCACTCAAATACAGTCCTGTGTTAAACAGCATGTGTATTGTCTACTGGTGCTATAGATCCATGTTTACTGGCAGTGGTGCTTTGGGATTTTCTTTTCAGGGCGGACGGTCATTTATTGAAGTCACGCGCGCGCACGCGCCTCTAGAGGCAATTTAGAAAGAACGGATCTCGGCAGATCTAATTGTGTAAAAACGACATTGTCTAGTCTTAATTACATTTGCATTGTTACTTGATATTTTATTTTCTAGTTGTATTTAATTCAATTAGAAAATACAGCATTTTGAACGAATCAAACAGTACATACAGAGCCAAGTATGAGGACTGGACGCACACACATGCACATGCATGCATTCACCGCTGGAAACCTAGTAGGCTACTGTAGGTGTTAAAGTAATATCCATATGAATAGGGTACTTGGGGATGCGCTGCAGACCACTTTGTTATGCAAATATAGCCATTTCATTAGAAACTGTAGGCTGTATGGCCCGTCGTCACTCGAATCTATGGGGAGTTCTAGCACGCATGTGGGAAATATTGGCCACACGGCGTCCGGTCACGTCCGGACTCGAAAGTGCTACTGTTTACTGGTGTTTGCTGGGTGCTAGAGCTACGTTTACTGGTGCTATAGATCTACGTTTACTGGTGCTAGATCCCACGAGAGAGAGTAAAAATAGCCATTTTAGTATGAAAATCTTAGGAATATTGTGTGAGTTGTGACAATCGGGTCCAATATTTAGTTCAGTGACCGTGGAGTTAAAGAAGCTGTGTTCACCTTCACTCTCCCTTTGGAACGAATAGACTCCAACCTGTCTCCTGTCTCCTAAAAATGCCTCTGCGTACTTCACGCAGTTACGGGAAGTAAACCGGAGATGTCTTGCAACTTTTGTCTGGGGCAAAACTCACTAAATTGACATCGCTACACGCTACTCCTCACCCTGCGGAAAGCATTTATCATGGTCTGGGAAGAGCTTACACGCAATCTCTCTCTGTGTGTGTGTGTGTGTGTGTGTGTGTGTGTGTGTGTGTGTGTGTGTGTGTGTGTGTGTGTGTGTGCACTCACGCTGTGATAAGTGCACACAGCACGTCCAGGGTGTGCTTGTGAACTCCAGGCAGCACTAACAACTTGAACACTCCGTCTCCTGTTGAGTTCTGACACACAAAACACCACGTCTTAATTTATAGTTTTAGTCAGACTTTTGTCATCTGAGATGTTTTAGTTTTAATCTAGTTTAAGTTGAGTAAATGTTATAAATACATGTAAAAAAAGAAGAAAAAAAAAGGATTTGATTTAATCGACTAAAGCAGGGGCCTTCAACGTTTTCAGGCCAAGGACCCCTTAGTTGAGAGAGAGATGCAGCAGGGACCCCCACAACCTGTTCATAGATTCCATATAGTTTCATTGTTTGACAGCACAATCATCAGTGTATTTTGGATTCATGTCAATTTGTGTTTTGAAATATTTAACCACTTCAGCTGTCATTACCTAATAAACTTGACCTTTAACTATTTACTTAGCCTGCTCTTTTTCACCTCTACACCAAACCTCTTTGCCGAAAATAGCCGATCTGCTATTTTTGGCTAAAGTTCTCAGAATATGGACACTAGGGTTCAAGTTGTTAATATAAAAAGGATTGGACGTTTTGGAGGACCCCCTGTAGTAACTCTGAGGACCCCCTAGGGGTCCCGGTCCCCCTGTTGAACACCCCTGGACTAAAGTGTATGCGGGTGTACCCTGGGTACCAGCCTGCCACCCTAGGTTCAGTGGATTGGTTTTGACACTCGTGGCTTCTGATTGGTCTGTGGTGCGGGCGGGGCAAATACACCATATAAGGCTGGCTGATGACGTAGCTAACCTCACAGATATAAAGAGCTAGATGCCTTGTTCGCCTCTGCAGTTAATTGGAGCGATGTGCAAAAGTTCTAGACCGGACTTCCTGAAAAAACTAAGGGAACGCTGTCAGTCAAAGTGACTACTGGCCAATCACAGCGTGTCTTTTCAGTGACTTATCCAAGGACCACAATTCAATTCAACAGAGCCAGTTCCGATGTTGCGCTGCTCAGCTGTTCTTATAGGCTGCATACGTAAAGACCAGCCCCCACCTGCCTCTGATTGGCTTACCGACTTCCGTATGTGTGACGCACGCGGAAGCAATGAACACGGAAGCGACGAAGATTCCCTTAGTTGCTCAATGCATACGCCCCCTAGTCGAAGGAGGCGTCTACCTTTATATGTCTATGGCTAACCTAACCTCTACTTGGATTTTTTTTTTTTGGAACAACATCACGTCGCCTACGCAACAGGTGACGTTCGGAAATAAGAGTCAAATGGAGGCCTGCCAGACTGAGAAGTGAAGTGACAAAACCAATCCACTGAACGGAGCTACCCAGGTTAAAGGACAACTTTAGTTTTTTACAACAAGGGTTCATATTTTAGATTGTAATTAAATAATATAAAAGATGAGTGTTAAAATTATTTCATTTACTTCTTTCTATTGTTTTAGAGACTCTTATTTCAGTGGTTGAGGGCATGCGTACAAGTGGATAAATATGTCATTTTACACAGGATAAGCCCATTCCCAAGATGCAATGCAACCTTTCATGGTTGGATGTGACTTATGGGGGCTAGAAGTGTTACAGTAAATAGCAATAAAGAAACTGCTGGCTTATTGTGTCTAAAAATACATATTTAGCCACTTGTACGCCCCATGCGTACGCATGCCCCACATTTTAGCACGGTAAACATGATAAAACAATAGAACGAAGAAAATGAAAACATTTCAACACTCACTTTTTCTTTTCTCTAATTACAATCTAAAATATGATCCCTTGTTGTAAAAAAACAAAGTTGTCCTTTAATGATGGCAGGCCATTATGGTGTCATAATGCCCGATTCATACTTCGCTCAAATGTTGAAAATATATCGTCGTTGTCGGGTGAAAACCTTGTATGTCCAAAACCGTTTGTTTTGTATTTATCATTTTAAAAAAGTATTTAAACTAGTGAAAACAGCCGCTGCTGTTTTCACTACTTTTGTGCCTTGTATGAAGCAGGGCTTTACTTCGCGAAAGAACGTACACATTTGAAACTTGGGGATACGAGGTTTCCACCCGACAACGACGATATGATCTATGAGCTCACAACGTATGTGTGTGTGCGTGTACTCACCATGCTCTCAGTGTGTGTGTGTGTGTGTGTGTGTGTGTGTGTGTGTGTGTGTGTGTAGAGATGGGACGTTCTAAAAATTTCATGTCACGATTATTGTGACCAAAGAAATTCGGATTTACAATATTATGGCGATAATTGTGAGCTTGTAGCTTGTCTATTTTTAGCAAATAGATTTGGTAGAGTGAAAAAAAAAGACTGTATCAAGTACGTTATGTCCAGGTCCGTTTCACCAATTGTAGAGGTTTTAATTCGTTTTTTTTTTTTTTTTTTTGTATAACTATTGTTATATTAACGGTTATTGTCCCATCCCTATGTATGAACTCACTCTCACAGTGTGTGTGTGTGTATACACTCACTATGCTCCTAGCAGTCACAGCCAGAGCTCGACACACCAGATTGAGAACTTGTCTGACGGGTAAACGTAGCGCTGCCTTGGGGTCCAAACTGACACACACACACACACACACACACACACACACACACACACACACACACACACACACACACACACACACACACACACACACACACACACACACACACACACACACACACACACACACACACACACACACACACACACACACACACACACACACACACACAATAAAACACTGACCATTTGTGGCAAAGTAGAGACAAAATGCAGAGAAGAGAGCGAGAGAGAGAGGGGCAGCACAAATGTCTTTTTTCCACATCCATTGTAACTGTCACCGTTAATATAGTAGGTGCACAATTGATTTGTCCTCTTTGGCCAGGGCCACACATTTAAAGCACATGCTTTATGCTTTACCTGGGTGCAGGCAGGATCCAATTCATTCCCTAGAGGCAAACTTGTTCTAAGCTTTCCTTAAGGCTGTCCTTAAGCCACAGAGCAAGCTTGCCACGTCAAAACATTTGACTTCCAAGTTCCATAGGGAATTAATTGGATATTGCTTTAACCCTCGCCTCCCCCCAGGTAAAGCATAAAGCATGTGCCTTAAATGTGTGGCCCCAGCCTGTGAGGACATCATCATGTTGAAAGATGAAGACTGAAGAGTCTGTATTACATGCACCTTTGAGCTTAGCCTAGAGGAAGCCTTTATGACCATAGTCAATTTCAAATGTTCGCCCCAGTGGCTGTGGCAAAAAAAAAAAAAAAAAAAGAAAGACATCTGGGAACTCAGATTATAATTATGACCATGACTTAGGCAAAGTATTGCGCTGTCAGCTATGATTGGCAGCTGCCACATGGAGGAGACGCTGTCACTAGAGAGTACTGTTTACTTACAAATGTTCACTTTTAAAAAGATATATTCAAAGCTTTGCATAAAAAAAAAACACAATTTTTCAAAACATAGCAGATCTACAAGCTCGCAGCGAGTGCAGCACTGTGAGCTTGTAGATCTGCTTTTTCTTTTAATGTTTATAGTTAAAGTATAAAATAATGGTTAAAGTAGTTCCAGGCCTAAATCAGTGGTTCTCAACATGTGGGTCAGGACCCCCAGGGGGGTCCCCACATTATTTTTGGGGGGGTCCCAAGATGATTAACTTAATGTGCAACATTGTTTTCTCACTCGACAGTAAACAAACCAACATAAAGTGTAAGTATATAGAGGGTATCTGCACATTTCCAAATTGACAATTTAATGACTTTTTAATACCTCTAAAATGACAAATTAAACATCGGCCAAATTGTGAAATATTAGAAGCAGAAATTGTGAAAATAGCCGATCTACATGCTCATTGTGAGCATGTAGATCTGCTATTTTCACAATAGAACTGTGTTATACAAAATGTAATGCCTCAACTCTTATTGATCGTCACGGCGGGGGGGGGGGGGGGGGGGGGGGGGGGTCCCCAGTTAAAATATGATTATTTTGGGGGTCCCCAGTTAATTAAAATATGATTATTTTGGGGGTCCCCAGTTAAAATATGATTATTTTGGGGGTCCCCAGTTAATTAAAATATGATTATTTTGGGGGTCCCCAGTTAAAATATGACTATTTTGGGGGTCGCGGCCTAAAAAGGTTGAGAACCACTGGCCTAAAGGTGTTAAAATGTGTGAGTACCTCTGTGTGTGCTTGAGAGCGGAGCAGACAGCTCTGTAGCGGTGGTGCAGCTGGATGAACAGCAGAGGATCACAGTCATCCAGCGGAGGGAAGGGAAGCTCTACACCTGGACCTTCATACTGGACTGTTCCCTCTGTGCGCGCGCACACACACACACACACACACGCACGCACACGCGCACACACACACACACACACACACACACACACAATAAAACACTGACCATTTGTGGCAAAGTAGAGACAAAATGCAGAGAAGAGAGCGAGAGAGAGAGGGGCAGCACAAATGTCTTTTTTCCACATCCATTGTAACTGTCACCGTTAATATAGTAGGTGCACAATTGATTTGTCCTCTGTGGCCAGGGCCACACATTTAAAGCACATGCTTTACACACACACACACACACACACACACACACACACACACACACACACACACACACACACACACACACACACACACACACACACACACACACACACACACACACACACACACACACACACACACGTTTAAAAATATCTACAAGCTCAAGATGCAAAAATAACAGAACTACAAAGCTCACAACACATCACAATACGAGCTTGTAAATCTGCCATATACCGAGTATATCTACAGTCATAGAAAGGTTGACACCTCCTAACGGCTCTGCGGGCGTCTTGTTGAAAAAAAGGTCCAGGCGGAATTCAGAAGCACGCTTCCGCATGATAGCCTCACCCAGGGGCGTCACAAGGGGGTAGGAAAGTGGGACTGAGTTACTGGGGCCCAAGGTAGAGGGGCCCCTAGTAACTTTAGCTATTGAAAAATAGCAGATATACAAGCTCACAGCGTGGCACCGAGTGCCGCGCTGCGAGCTTGTAGATCTGCTATTTTTGAAAAGTCGTGAAAATGTGTGCAAATCTTTGAATATGTATTTTTTTTAAGCGAACATTTGTAACTCAAATTTTGCTTCCGGGGGGGGTCCCTGGAACAAAATATTTTGAGATGGGGGTCCGTGGCCAAATTCATATCATTTTGGGGGTCCTTCACATGAAAAAGTTTGAGCATCACTGACATGCGGAAACATAGGTTTCTTGGCACACATTTTCACGCAGATCTACAAGCTCGCAGCGTGGCACTCGGTGCCGCGCTGTGAGCTTGTATATCTGCTATTTTTCAATAGTTAACGTTCATGGGGGGCCCACAGTGAATCCTTGTACCCAGGGCCCAGAATTTGGTGTGACGCCCCTGGCCTACAGTACATAATAGATACTGTGAGGCTGATCTGCACCTATTGTACATAAAAATATATATATATATATACTGTGATGTAAATATGTTTTTATTATACTGACGTGTTGCACATAGAACACACTGTGAAGTTGTTTACAAAAAAGTTACAGTACAGTAGCTACTACGGGAAAAAAATGCCATTGGTGTATAAAATACACCAAACTTTATGCACATGTACTGCTGAGATGCTGTTCTCATTCTCTTTGCTCTTTTGTTTTTGTACTCTCTTTCTTTCCTAAGTCATTATTACTTATTGGGACAAACTCCACCCTGCCAGCGTGTGATTGGCTGAAGTCCCTTTGCAATTCTGTCCATAACATGCCTCCGTCATGGATAACCAGTAAGGCTCCCTAAATAGGGCAAAAATGTGTTTTGCCAAAATCTTCCTGATCCATGTTGATGACATGAGTGTAGACATACTGTGTAGTGATTTTCGTGATTTTAGGGCAAAATCTGTAGGAGCAGTGTCCAAAAATGTGTTTTGCAAGAATCGGCCTCATGGTGGCGCTAGAAGAGGGCCATGTGAGAAATGAGGGGTGGGGTCTCCGCGTTGCCTTGGCGGACGAATAGGTACCGGCCCCGGCTCTCCCGGACGCTCCTAGCCCGAGTTACGGCATTTTATGTGAGCTGCAGTGGAGGGGGTCCTCCACTGGGGGATCCACTGGGGATCCACCACTTTGGCATCCGTTCTGGAGCACCAGGAGTCGGTGGTCCCCGGGAATTCCCCGTGAGCAGCCATGTTGGAGTGGTGATTTGGTCATTTTTGCACATTTGGTCTTTTTTTACATCTGGGGGTCCCTGGAGCTCCGGGGGTCCTTGGAGGTTGTAGTTTGGCAGGCAAGGAGCGTGTGTGCAAAATTTGGCATGGATCGGGGGCAACGGTTGCGGAGATATGAGCAGGGCAATAGTGTGACGTGTGAGGTGTGACAGACAGACGGACAGACTGACTGACGGACTGACGGACTGACACTTTGTGCAGGGTTTGATAGTAAATGCGACCTACGGTCGCAATAATTATACTTTATCGCCATAAAAAAAAGTTGTCCGCGGTGGTGGAAAAAAAGTGGTACAAGTGGGATGCGAACCCGGGGTGCATGGATGGGAAGTGCAGGGCTGGGAGTGGCCATTCTGTGTTAGTAGGGGAGGAAAAGCCTCGCGTAGAGGAGGAGCCTCGCACTGTTGTCACTCAAAGCGAGACCAGCCAATCACAGCGAGTCTTTTCCTGGACTTGTCAATATGCGGCTGGCATTCGCATTCATGCCGCTTCTGCGTGTGTGACAGAAACAGAGGTTCTCTAGGCCAAACAGAGGCAGGTGGGGTGGGTCTTTTCAACCGCAGCTCTCAGATCAGCTGAGCTGTGCATGATCAGAGACGCTTGCTTTGGCAATGTAAACATTCCAATAAAGCTCATCTGAACTGAATCGATAAGTCCTGGAAAAGACACAATGTGATTGGCCAGTAGTCACTTTGAGTGGCAGCGTGCATTCCGCACTTCCGCCTGCACATTGTTTTACAGGTCACTCCAGTGAACTGCAGCCTACACAAAGATATTTAATTAATGAAGATAGTCACTCCAGTGAACTGCAGCCTACACAAAGATATTTAATTAATGAAGATAGTCACTCCAGTGAACTGCAGCCTACACAAAGATATTTAATTAATGAAGATAGTCACTCCAGTGAACTGCAGCCTACACAAAGATATTTAATTAATGAAGATAGCTCATCCTCATTTAATCCACTAGAGTGTGACATGGTACACAAATCCTACAAATAGACTCCTAAGTGGGCGCCGGCTCTAATGGCAAATCTCGCGCACGTCCCGTTTACTGGTGCTATAGATCCCGCGAGAGTGTGTTGCTGGGACAGCTAAAGAGCAATAATAAAGTTGATTTTCTCAGTTGTTGTGTCGCTGAAAAGAGCCACTTTAGTATGACAATTTTGTTAATATTATGTGGCTTGTGATGATCTGGTCCAATATTTAGTTCAGTGACCATAGCTTCTGAACTATTATTTTACTCTGTGTTCACGTTAGCTCTCCCATTGTAAATGAATAGACTCCAAACACGCTTCCGCCTCCTAAAAAGGTATCTACCTACGTCACACAGAAACGGGAAGTACAGGTCTTTTGCACCCTCTTGCTATCGCCCTCTTACAGTACCTGATTCTGAGCCTTGGTAGAGCTGAGCCAGGATGCCATTGGCCGAAGCCAACAGACAGTGGATCTGATTGGTCCAGCCCTCTGCGCGCCCGCCTCCTCTGCCCTCTGCCCCGCCCAGAGAGGGGAGGCGGCCATAGCACTCACACGCCACCTACAGGAAGAGTTGTGTGTTGATTATTACATGACTATTGGTATTGGGTAGTTTTAAAAAATGTTCATGGTTCGTGAGTTAATATCCCATTGTTCCCACACATTTTTAAAGTGGTGGAAAAAGTACTCACATATTTTACTTAAGTAAAAGTACCAATAATGCAATGTAGAAATACTGTTACAAGTAAAAGTCCGGAATTCAAAATGCACTTGAGTAAAAAGCATCAAAATGTAGTTTAAGTACCAAAAGTACAAAATGTTTGAAAATAGCATATCTACAAGCTTGCAGATCAGCTATTTCCAAACAGCCTAAAGTAGGTATAAAATAGGGCTAAAGTGGTTTATTTATGTTTTATAATACCATCATTTATAACTGCAAAGTAACTATTAACTAACGTTTTCAAATAAATGTAGTGGAGTAAAAGTACAACATTTGGACCCAAGAAGTAGTGGAGTAGAAGTAAAAGTATTGGAAATCGGAAACACTCAAGTAAAGTACAAATACCTCAACATTTTACTTAAGTACATTACTTAAGTAAATGTGCTTAGTTACTTTACACTAGGGCTGACCTTCGATTGCATTTTTCATAATCGAAGCTTGTTCGAATATATTTTTGTTGAACTTCGAAGCTTCGGTGACGGCGACCGGGGGGGGGGGGGGGGGGGGGGATGGCGGGAGCAAAAGTTTAGCGGTTACATAAGTGATAACGGTTAAGGAAATGTGTTAAAAAAATGCGCGATTTACCCAATTTTAAAAGGGAAAACACACCAGTTTTTTCCTCATAATAAAGCTCCCTATTTTCATTAAATACAACAATACAACGAGGAAGAAGAAGAAGAATAGGCTATGATACGAATGTTTTCTACATTAAAGAAAAGTGTTTTTTGCAGTACAGTAGGATTGACATAATCACATCACGTCTGTAATGTGACACATCGCGGCTGCAACAGCAAACACTGCAGCGCGACTCAAGAGCCCTATATAACAAACAGATTAACTCCCAAGTCCCAAGGTGTAGGTAAGCTACTGTAAATGTAATAGTAGATTTTATAGTAAATAATTGCACTGCAGTGTGTCTGATTTAACGTTCCACACTCATCAACCGAAAGCTGACGGTCAGGCTCAGACAACATAGTGAGCTTGTAGATCCGATATAAACTTGTCATCATCAACACCACGACAACGTAACCCTAGCAAGTTGGTTTTAAGCTCTTTTTTCCTCTTTAAAACGGGATCGATGCTGACGGGGTCCGTTTTGTAAAATCCAATTTTCGCTGTTTGTTTCCTTGCGTTGAGTCTAGCTCCTTTCGGAACCCCTCACTCCACTGCTACGCAGCTCCGAGATGGGGTTCCTACTGGTCGCATGCCGGAATCCTGCGGCTGGATCGCCGATCCGCCGTTAGGGAACACTTCTTACCTTTGGTGAACACTCTATCCAAAAAATGACCGGTCTCTATTCATCTATAATCGTTTTACTTCTTTAAGGTGGAAGAAACTCGAAGCACTGGGGTGAAATAAAGTTTTTATATTGCTCAAATGATCAGCCGGTTCTGTGTTTTTAGACATTCCGGAAGTTGTGGCCGCATAGGAAAACATTACTGCCTCCCCTGGTCACGTGGTATATACACAAGTTACACAACGGGGAAAACACAGAACCGGCAGCAGCACGAGATCACGTGACCGGGAAGTCCTGTCTCCCCCATTCACTTCAGTGTAACGCAGCAGATATACAAGCTCACTGTGAGCTTGTAGATCTGCTATTTTTGAAAAATCGTGAAAATTAGAATTAGTGTTGGAAATTACGTTTTTTGGAAGAATCGTTCGGTTTGTGATACAAGCACCAAATTTTGCACAACGTTTCCTCTGGACCTACTTTTCCCAAAAAGCACGTTAGCCACTCAACTTCTTTTTGAAAGGGTTGGGGTCCCATTGACTTTCTATACAGTAAAATAATACAAAAACTCTATACAGTAAAATAATACAAAAACTGTGAGGGGTCAAACTAGGGTTTTTTTCATGATCCTGAATCCAATGTAATCATTTGTTTTGCACAAAAAAACATTCCTTGGGCTAAAAACAGCCCCCACACTACTGTGAAAAGTGATGACTCATCACTAAACCATAGTTTCGTTTTGATGTTTTCGCCGTTGATACATAAAGCGTGTGTCGTCGCGGGACCCATAAAATAATTCTGGGACCCATTTGAATGACCACCTGTGGGTCCCGGGACCCATTACATTGAACACCTAGCAACATCACTGAAGACACAGTCTTCCATAGGGAATGAATTGGATGCTCACAGATCACAATGTAATGACAGCTGCAGAGTTCACGTTACAAACCTCCTGGATTCTGTGGTCGGTGCTGTTCATCTTGGAGAGGAAGAACGCTCCAAGTTTATCCTGACAACAAAACACAAACCAGTTAATAGAACATCCATAACAAAAACCACGCACACCATGTTAGGAAACATAACTTCGGTCCATTATAGCCCCTCGTTAATAATACCACTTGGTATTTGTTTTTAGGGCAGTCACGATTAATACATAATCGTCTATTCGCGATTATTTTTCATATTCGCGATTATTTTTCATATTCGCGATTCGCGTCAATTATCCAATTTAATTAAAAAAGTAGTGTGTTTTGACAAGAAACCCATTCTTAAACCTCACGTCAACACTTGCATTCTTGAATGCGCCTACTCCTCCCCCGCTTGCGTCCCCGCTCTTCCTCGTCAGTCAACAGACAACAGCAGCAGGCATGCACAGTGCAGTCACACAGGCAGGCTGGCTGGCTAAACATGCTTAAAAAGTTTGTTTCAACTGACCCGATCAATTACTTTTTCCAGACAGTAGGAACAGACACATGTACCAATACGTATCCCGGGACTATATTCCGTTTGATACATACAGAAAAAGGCTTTCACTTTCGTTTTAATACAGAGGATTGGAGTCAATGCTTAGCTTTTAGCACTGCTACTGTTGTGGAGGGCCAGGGGATGATGATATGATGATCACACGCAGATGGCGACTAGATGTTGGATCATGATAAACATGATCGGCTATTGTCGCTATTTTCAGTTGTTGGCTATTTTTGCAGTTGTCGGCTATTTTCACAACGCCTCGCGACGCGTTGTGAGCTTTGTAGATCGGCAATTTTTTCATCGCGACGCGTTGTGAGCTTGTACATGAGCTATTTTCAAATAACCACGGTATAAATAGGGCTAAAGTTTGCAAGTAAATGTACTTAATAGTTACTTTACACCACTGAACTGATGTTCAAAAAGCAATTCAATTGCTCTTCTAAGGTGTACAGTATGAGTATTATCAAAGCTCATCATAGTGGCATAAAAAAGAGGCATAAGAGGCAAAGAGAAGCTTGACTGCTGCTGTATGCACTCATTTTACATTTTACACTTTTACAACTGTTACTGTACACCAAGGAGAATGGTTTACTTGTCCCCTCCCTGTGATGTTTTCTACTGTTACTGTACACCAAGGAGAATGGTTTACTTGTCCCCTCCCTGTGATGTTTTACAACTGTTACTGTACACCAAGGAGAATGGTTTACTTGTCCCCTCCCTGTGATGTTTTCTACTGTTACTGTACACCAAGGAGAATGGTTTACTTGTCCCCTCCCTGTGATGTTTTCTACTGTTACTGTACACCAAGGAGAATGGTTTACTTGTCCCCTCCCTGTGATGTTTTCTACTGTTACTGTACACCAAGGAGAATGGTTTACTTGTCCCCTCCCTGTGATGTTTTCTACTGTTACTGTACACCAAGGAGAATGGTTTACTTGTCCCCTCCCTGTGATGTTTTCTACTGTTACTGTACACCAAGGAGAATGGTTTACTTGTCCCCTTCCTGTGATGTTTTCTACTGTTACTGTACACCAAGGAGAATGGTTTACTTGTCCCCTCCCTGTGATGTTTTCTACTGTTTTCAAAGCCTAAGAGAAAAAGCTTGAATGCTGCTGTATGCACTAAGTTTGTTAAGAAAGTAATTTTCTTTCCTGACCTGTTAACTTTGTTTAATGACTGAAGTCAAAGAGTCAAAAAGTTCTAAAGTTCTAAAACCCTGCACTGTTGCAGGGTTTGTTTACAAATAAAATGAACAGAGACGTTATGTCTTTGTCAATTTCTTGATGTCCAAAAAGCAATTAAATTGCACTTCATTAATGTTAACAGTATGTGTATTATAAAAGCTTTTCCTAACATAGTGGCATAAAAAAAATAGACAATATAATTGTCAATCGTCAATTATTTGTATGACAATTAATCGTCTCCAGAAATTCCTAATCGTGACAGCCCTATTTGTTGTCTCCACCAGCCGAAGGCTGAGGGAGAGTATGTTTTCCCCTCCGTCCGTCCGTCCGTGCGTCCGTGTGTGCGTCCGTGCGTCCTCGCAGTTTGTGAACAGTTAATCTCAGTCACCGTTGGCCCGATCGCTGCCAAACTGAGCACACACACTCCCTGGATGCCAATCTAGAACCTCTGCCCCACATTTTTCAAATCAGCCTCATGGTGGCGCTATAACAGGCCGATTTGTGTGGCCTGGTTGTTACCAGCTAATCTCCGGCGCCGTTGGCCCGATCGCTGCCAAACTGAGCACACACACTCCCTGGATGCTAATTCAGAACCTCTGCCCCACATTTTTTAAATCAGCCTCATGGTGGCGCTATAACAGGCCGATTTGTGTGGCCTGGTGGAGACCTGTGCTCGGAAGAGCACTGCTTCTAGTTTTATATCATTTTTAATCGCTGATTAGCCACCTTTACAACAAGGTACAGCGTGCATGCACAGGGCATTCGTGAAATTAGCGCGTGTGCGTGTCCACTCTCAAGAGCAGGCCAATCACAGAACAGACCATAGTGATGACAAGTCAAGGCTCAAACTAATTCTAGCAAAAAGAAAAAAAGAAAAAAAAACATGTGTGTGTACAGGAGGGGGCAGCATTTATCCAACCATAATAGTGTCGTTGTCGGGCAAAAACCTCGTATGTCCATGCATTTTTCATTTTAAAAATGATTTAAACTAGTGAAAACAGCCGATCTACAATCTTGCTTGTAGATCGGCCGTTTTCACTACTTTTGTGGACGGCCGTGTACATACGATGAAGCAGAGCTTTGCTTTGCGAAAGAACATACAAATTTGAAACTTGGAGACGACGATATGCAAGACAAAACCCAGAGAATAAACATTGAGGTTCCGTGTGGGGTCTTTAACTCACCCTGAGTGAGCCACAGGCCTTAGGGAAGTAGGTCATACATGCTGTCATCCCCTCCATGGCTGCCAGCTCACACTGCAACACAACACAATAATACACTGATTAGGAATGAAACACTATTATTTAAAAAGGTATCCCTGGCTAATAAGCCTTACATTAAATACACTACCAGTAAGACGCCCTACGGGCAAGAAGCGACCATCAGGGCACGCGTTATTGCCGTATTTCACTATTACACGATTACACTTATTGGCCCATTACACTATGACACTCATTCCACTATTACACTAATTGCCCTATTACACAATTACACTTATTACACTATTAAACGTATTGCCCTATTACACTATTCAATTTTTTGTCCTTTTACACTATTACACTTATTACACTATTACACTTATTACCATATTACACTATTACACTACTAGTAAGACGCCCCGTTATCACGCCCAGGGACGTGTTAACTGTTACCATGGTAACCGATAGCCGCCGTAGTGATAACATATTTTCCTTATGATGCCTCGCGAAAGCCGGTGCTGCCCAACTTCCACTTCCTAATTCACATACGTACATTCTGTCTGGCTGCAGTAAAATGGCTTTTTCTCTGTTTGTTTTCTCACATCGCTTGTTTGGTCAAAAACGGTTGCGATGTGAACACTGAACTCAATTCAAAGGAGATTTATTGGCATGAGGAGACAAACGTTATCATTACCAAAGCCAAGTGCCTCTGGGAAAGAGGGAGTCCCACCTCTGACTGGCCTACCGAACCATAGAAAGGTAGACGCCTCCTTCGGCTCTGAGGCGTGAGATCGCGGGACTCGGCGACCGGTGGTTTCCGGTCGTTTCCCACTTCCACGTGCATCACAGAAACCGGAAGTTGTTGGCCAATCAGAGGCAGTTGGGGGCGGGTGTTTACGTATGCAGCCTGTAAAAACAGCTGAGCCACGCAGCCGCGCAACATCAGGAAATGGATGGATTGAAAAGTCACGGAAAAGACACGTTTTGATTGGCCAGTAGTCACATGACTGTCAGTGTGGTCTCCTGCAATCGCGGACGTCCGCACTCCAGTTGTTGCTCGTCAATCCAATGACCTGCAGTGGCCAATGAGGCATCTAGCTTTTTATATCTGTGTACCGAACTTAGGTTTCTGTGACGCAAAAGGAAGAATTCGGTAAAAACTTGCCCATCCTTTTTCACCAACGCCCCAGAGCCAGAGGAGGCGTCTACCTTTCTAATGTCTATGGCTGAGACCAGGTGTGTCGCCCTGGGTACAATGATTCACTTCAATTATTTTGTGCTTTAACTATTGAAAAATAGCAGATATACAAGCTCACAGCGCGGCACCGAGCGCCGCGCTGCGAGCTTGTAGATCTGCCATTTTTGAAAAGAAAAAAAAAATAATAATTGTGAACATTTGTGCAAGCCTTTGAATATTTAAATCCTTCTAAGGTTTTTTGACACACACACACACACCCACACACACACACACACACTCAGTGGTGCTCAAACCTTTTCACATGAAGGACCTCCAAAATGATATGTATTTGGCCACGGATCAAAATATTTAGTTCCTCAGAAGCAAAGGTTTAGTTATAAATGTTCGCTTAAAAATTCATATATTCAAAGATTTGCACATATTTTCACGACTTTTCAAAAATAGCAGATCTACAAGCTTGCGCTGTGAGCTTGTATATCTGCTATTGTTCAATAGCTTAAAGGTGATACACCATGCATTTAAAAAGTATTTATGTCATATTGTTTATGTCCCAAAAACGTTTTTCAAAAGGTTTGAGGCTAAATTACCACTCCTGAATAGAGAGCCTCTCATTTTTGAATGGCTCTCAGAGCATTTTCAGCTGCAGTACCACCTTTGGCCTGAACCTGAAATGTTTAACCTCCACCTTCCCAAAACCAGAGAAAGACACAACGGTCTGAAATGGGACTTTGTGAGGATAGAAGGTGCTAGTGGGACCCCAACAAAAAGGTTTTAAAATAGGAAAAGTGAATTTTCATGGTGTATCACCTTTAACTCATTGAGTGCCAGCGCCCTCTAGGGGCCATAGAATGCCAGCGCATCTCTCATAGGCGAGCGCTTTAGCTTCCAGGACCTCACCTTCCAGGACCTCACGTGCTCACGTTCATGCACGTCATGGAAATGTCCCGGTTGATAATGCTAACAGAATGGCTATTCCCATTTTGTCATCTAAAAGATCATTTTTGGGCGATTTCGCCGTAAATAAACCTCGCGCCGCTTCCCTAAAGACACAATCCAGAGATATAAGCCTTCAAAGATTGGTCTTTCATTGGATTAGGCGGAGATTGGCGATTTCGTTCGCAAATAACGTCCGGCCGGGACGTTGTTAGCTTTCGGCTAGTAGCTAGAAAAATCAGGCCAGGCTTCAGAAGGCATCTTATCATTTTATTCCATTTCATTAAATATCCCGGACTAGTTCGGGATAGGCACCCTGGAATACGTCGCGCCGTCTACAATGAACATTGGGTGAACATTGGGGGGGGGTCTAAACTTTATTTTAAACCATTTTCAATGGAATAAATCGTCGGAGCATCTAGCGTAGCTCGTTGGCTAGCGCTGGGCGAGCCGGGACCACCCACGTTGCTCCAAGCAGCTCGGGGTAAGTAAAATAGCAAATAAAAAATTGTTTTTGATCCCGAATATCCCGAACTAGTTCGGGATAGGCACTCAATGAGTTAAGTATAAAATAATGAACGACCCTCCACCTTGGGCCCTAGTAACTCGGTCCCACTTCCCCCCCCCCTCTTGTGACGGCACTGGCTGAGACAGTGAGACGGCGTTACCTCGGTCTTGAGGCCCAGCAGGGAGGTGAGGATCCCCAGGATGGAGTTGAGGCCGACCTCTCTGGAGAGCTCTGCTATCTGGGCAGCGTACTGGAGCAGGTCCTGGAGGGCAGACACGGCCAGCTGCATGGTCTGGACGGGAGCCTGGGACTGAGGGGCAAACCGCAAGGGGCGTCACAAGGGGTAGGAAAGTGGGACTGAGTTACCGGGGCCCAAGGTGGAGGGGCCCTAGTAACTTTATCTATTGAAAAATAGCAGATATACAAGCTCACAGCGCGGCACCGAGTGCCGCGCTGTGAGCTTGTAGATCTGCTATTTTTGAAAAGTCGTGAAAATGTGCGCAAATCTTTGAATCGATGTATTTTTTAAGTGAACATTTGTAACTCAAATTTTGCTTCTGGGGGGGGGGTCCCTGGAACTAAATATTTTGAGATGGGGGGGGTCCTTCACATGAAAAAGTTTGAGCATCACTGACATGGAAACATAGGTTTCTTGACACACATTTTCACGATTTTTTTAAAATAGCAGATCTACAAGCTCGCAGCGCGGCACTCGGTGCCGCGCTGTGAGCTTGTATATCTGCTATTTTTCAATAGTTAACATTCATGGGGGGCCCGCAGTGAATCCTTGTACCCAGGGCCCAGAATTTGGTGTGACGCCCCTGCAAACCGCAATCATCATATCACGATTATGACCAAAGAAATCATGATTTACGACAGTATCGCGATAATCAAAATATCACCCAAACATCCATTATCCTGGGGGCGGAACATTTGCCAAAAAATAGCCGATCTCACAGCGTGTCGCGTTGATAGAGTGTGAAAAAAAGACTATCTCAAGTTTGTATATTAGAGTACCTTTTACCAATAATAGAGGGTTTAAGTGGTACCGGATATGCAGCGGCAGAGCGGCGGGAGTAGTTATTACTACTATTATAAAACGATTTGTCCATACAGAGCCTGGGGGAATAGCTTAGCGTCCCTCCTGCTAGTTGCACTGACGCTGGATGGTCCGGTCCCACAGACATTCCTGACAGAAACCTGTGTCCTGAACTATAGTTCCTCTATGCCTCTAAGGTCCTGGCAATGACAATGCTAATGCAGAAGAGAATAAATAAATACTAGAAAAGAAAATTTCTAAGAAATTTTAAGTGTGCCTGCAGCTCGCTAAGTCTGTGCAACCTTGTGTAGCGGTTGGTGTTAGCATTAGCGTTATTAACATTAGCATTTTTTTGCATAAACTTTAACATTATAGTTCTTCATATGACACCACCCACATGTCTGTACGACAAACGGTTCACGAGAAAACAGGTCACTTCCTGTTTGGTGAGGGGCACTTCCTGTTTGGCGAAATAGGCCCCAATTAAGTTTAAGGACTCTTAATCTTGTCATTTGACGCAACCCGCGTGTCTGTATGACAAACGGTTCACGAGATCAAGGGTCACTTCCTGTTTGGTGAGGGGCACTTCCTGTTTGGCGAAATAGGCCCCAATTAAGGTCATGGACGATTAATGAATTAAAGCTGCAAGCAGCGATGACCGGGCCCTCGCAGCTCTACCCACGTCACAAGGCCAGCAGCCAATCAGAAACCAAACAGGAAGTCAGCCATTTCGACTAATTAGTGGCGTTTTGGCGCATTTTTGGCCGTTATCACGGGTCGCACTTTAACGACAGTTTTGTGAGAAAAAAAAAGTTTTTTGAGAAAAAGAAATTTTTGAGGAAAAAACATTTTGAGAAAAAAAAATTTGAGAAAAAAAAATTTGAGAAAAAGAAATTTTTGAGAAAAAAAAATTTGAGAAAAAAAAATTTGAGAAAAAAAAATTTGAGAAAAAAAAATTGAGAAAAAAAAAATTGAGAAAAAAAATTTTTGAGAAAAAAAAATTGAGAAAAAAAATTTGAGAAAAAAAAATTTGAGAAAAAAAAATTTGAGAAAAAAAAATTTGAGAAAAAAAAAAATTGAGAAAAAAAAAAATGTATGACACCAGCCGCGAGTCTGTACGACAAACGGTTCATGAGATGTAGAAGCACTTCCTGTTTGGCAAAGGGCACTTCCTGTTATAGAGGGGGCGGGGCTTAATCAATTACAGCTCATCCCTATTGGCTGGAAAAAGACCAAAGTTGTGTGTGCATTTTAAAGTTTAAATCACGTTGCTAGGCAAAAGTATGGCAGAGTTATTTGGCGCCAAAGTTTCTGGGTTTTTTTCGGAGTCCCCCATTCAAAGTCAATGGATTTTTTGGGCGTCGTTTTTTGCGAATTACGTCGCAATGGTAACGCGGATCGGAAAGAAAAGTAATAGCACACCATTCCCGGCCGAGCCGCACGTTTTGATGTATATATTGCGGCGGTGGCGTAAATTGTGCGGCAGTTATTACGGCTCCAAATTTGTGGCGTGATTATCATTAAGTATGGCGGATTACAATAAGTGTTTGCCATTGCGTTGCATGGCAGGCACACTTAATTACACCCATACTAGGTAGTAGGTAGGCCATCCTCTAAAATGTGGTTACTATGGGCATGGTTTGGATGACAATATAGTAGTCTTTGCAACAGAAAGTAATTATTAAAAACAATAAAAATTAAAAAAAAAGAATAGATTCATTTAATATTATATTTTTATTATCAAAAATGATTATTCGAATATTCGATTATTATAACCACTAAATACAATTAATTGTAGCTATATCATGAAGGGTTTTACTTGATTATTAGAACTATATAATTTTTAGCTCGATAACTGGTCATTTTAGGGTGTTTTTGGAGCTGTGTGAAGCACAGGCTCCCTATACGTGGCCGACCGTGTGGGTCTGTGTGTGTGTCTGTGTGTGTGTCTGTCTGTGTGTCTGTATGTAGCCTGAACTTCCTAAACTTCGGCACGCCACTAGTCCCACAGTTTTGCCACCACACACTCGCGCCATATGTCAAATCGACCGGCTTACTCGGGAATCGTGGGCTATTACTTTTCTAAGAGAAAGGTTCTATAGTTTAATTGATATTAATTTATTAGTGAATTAATTTTCCCCATTGACTTATAATGGGAATCGCAAAAACTCACATTCAATTATTTGTCTCTCGCAAACCATAGGGGCTAGAGTTTCAAGACTTGGAGAGGAGGTTCATAATGATTTCAAGGATTAAATAAAAAATAATTGTGTCATTTGGCCGCATGGTGGCGCCATAACACCCCACTTTACGTTTTGGCCTGTAACTCTTGAACCGTAGGTCGGAAAATTAAAAATATTTTTTCCCTGGATTCCTTGGGTCATGACGCATCTCCCAATATAGGCCACGCCCATTTGCGCCATGATAGATTTTCCGCCATCTTGAATTTTCTCCAAAACACACTTTTTGCTCCTTTTCCTACATATTTTCTTCAAATGTCACAAAAATCGGTACACATGATACACACACACACACACACACACACACACACACACACACACACACACACACACACACACACACACACACACACACACACACACACACACACACACACACACACACACACACACACACACACACACACACAGGTGTGATTTTTAATGTCTGCGGAATCAAGAATTGTTCTCCGCAGAATTCCGCAGAATCAGGATTGTTCTCCGCGGAATCAAGACTTTTACTCTGCGGATTCCTGGGGGGACTAATAAGGCCATCGCACACATAGAACCTTAGATAACAAATGACACTAGTCATCCCCCTGTATCGCTAGTCCCACCTCATGCCATCTGGGAGAAGATACAGAACCCTGAAGTGGGAAAAGGTTTGTTTAACCCATTCAGAACGGGTACACAGTATTATGTATCATTATTTTATGCTTTAACTATTGAAAAATAGAAGATATACAAGCTCACAGCGCGGCACTCGAGCTTGTAGATATGCTATTTTTGAAAAATCGTGAAAATTAGAGTTTTGACCCGATTCTATAAGTGTCTTTTGAATCCTTCTAAGATGTTTCTACGTCAGCAATCTGGCTTAGCCATCGTCAAAGAAAAGGTCCTTTTCACTTAACTGGAGCTCAGTTAGTCTGTTCTTGAGAGACTACTATGTCAGTGGTTCTCAAACCTTTTCATGTGAAGGACCCCCAAAATGATATGTATTTGGCCACGGAACCCCATCTCAAAATATTTAGTTCCAGTGACCCCCCAGAAGCCCCTAAAGCAACATTTTTGTTACAAACGTTCGCTTTGAAAATACATATATTCAAATATTTGCACACATTTTCAAGACTTTTTCAAAAATAGCAGATCTACAAGCTCGCAGCGCGGCACTCGGTGCCGCGCTGTGAGCTTGTATATCTGCTATTTTTCACTGGTTAAAGCATTCAATAATTCTAGGCCTAAATGGGTTGAATATAATGTGTGGATGGATAAGTGTTCATCTTCACACACACACACACAGTAGGGATGGGATGACATGAAAAATTCATAGCACGATCATTGTGACAAAAGAAATCGCGATTGGCAAAGCCATTTGATAGAGAGTGAAAAAAAAAACACTGTATCATGTACGTATAGTATAAGTACCTTTTACCAATTATAGAGGGCTTAAGTGGTACTGGATATGCAGCTCGGCAAATAAAAGGTGAATGGATCCCAGTGCATGATGGATGACGATATCACGGTAAATTAAATCTCCACGATACGATTACCATGAGTGTTTGTTATCACGATAAATGATAATATGGCTTATCATCCCATCCCTAACCAACACACGCACCTGTATGATCTGCTGCAGTGATCTCAGCCAGGAGAGACAGTGCTGTTGGAACACTTCACTGGAGCTGTCTTTGATGAGCACTGACAGTAGACACACCCCCTCGAACCTGCAACACAACACAACACAACACAACACAACAACACACACACACACACACACACACACACACACACACACACACACACACACACACACACACACACACACACACACACACACACACACACACACACACACACACACACACACACACACACACACAAAACACTGTTACCACAGGACACACCTAGTTTATGTGACGATTAATTGCCATGCAAATAACTGTGATTAACGATTTAATTGTGCTAATTGTGACAACATTTATTTTTGGCTCGTAGTCTTTGAAGTTGCACATGGCAGATATGACACATAACCTAAATATACAAAGAAATGAATGACATATTTGACAATTTTAAACTGTAAAAAGAACATTGATAGTGGAAATAGGAAATCTTACAAGCTCACAACGTTGTCGCATCGCAACACACTACTTTTTTAAATGTTTGAACATACGAAAATGATCATTTTTCAACATGGAAACTATTATGACAAAATAATTACGATTGTGTCATATAATTGCGATCAGACAATTGTGTCATAATTGTGACAGGCCTGGACACACCCCCTTCAACCTGCAACACAACACACTAACGCAATAAACTGTCACTACATGTAGGGCTGTCACAGTTATTACATAATGTCTAATCGCAATTATTTGACATAATCACAATTATTTTGGGATAATCGTCATAATCGTTTAGGCCTACATGTTGAAATATGTTTATATATGTTCAAACATTACAATAGTGGAAATAGCAGATCTACAAGCTCACAACGCATCGCATCGTGACGCGTTGTGAGCTTGTAGATCGGCTATTTCCACTATCAATGTTCTTTTTAAAGTGTAAAGTTGTCAAATATGTCAGTAATGTCTTTGTATGTATTTGCAACTTCAAAGCCTTCAAGCCAAACAGAAATGTAATTGTCAACAACAAAAACACAATTAAATCGTTAATCGCAATTATCTGAGTGACAATTAATCGTCATTTAAAATGTCATAATCGTGACAGCCCTAACTACATGTGCTTTAGCATAGAACAGGGAGGGAGGGAGTGTGGGTTTATGTCCTTCAGTGGGGGTTTAGGGGTGATTTTGGTGTAACACAACATTGGAGAGGACCACGGCACGGTGGACATGTGGACTTACTTGGTCTTGCTGGAGGACAGCTTGGCGTTGCTGAAACCCACCAGACCTCCCACCGCACTGGAGCTCTGTAGGACAGGACAGGAGAACATCTACATCAGGGTTCCCCAATAGGCGGCCCGCGGGCCATTTGCGGCCCGCGGGGGGCTACTGTCTGGCCCCCACCAACCCCAGTAATAATGGTGGTATAAGAGCAGCAACAACACTAGTATATCGTCGTTGTTGAGTGGAAACCTTGTACGTCCAAGACCGTTCATTTTGTATTCATCATCTAAAAAATTTACTAAACTAGTGAAAACAGCCGATCTACAAGCACACAACGCCTTGTAGATCTGCTGTTTTCACTAGTTTTGTGTGACGATCTTGTATGATGAAGCAGGGCTTTGCTTTACCAAAAAACGTACACATTTGAAACTTGGAGATACGAGGTTTCTGCCCGAGAGTGACGATATCTGAACTGTCGCTGGAGTAGCGGAATTCGCCACCATCGCCCCCTGCAATGTTGTGGCCCTCGGCTTGGTAGCCTAGACATGATTCGGACCTTGGGTAAAACTATTTGGGGAACCCTGATCTACATTAATACACCGAGGACTTGATAGAACATCTATTAGCCAGGGACCCACTCACCCAGAATGATAGAACATCTATTAGCCAGGGACCCACTCACCCAGAATGATAGAACATCTATTAGCCAGGGACCCACTCACCCAGAATGATAGAACATCTATTAGCCAGGGACCCACTCACCCAGAATGATAGAACATCTATTAGCCAGGGACCCACTCACCCAGAATGTGAGACGACCTGTGATGTCTTGATAGAACATCCATTAGCCAGGGACCCACTCACCCAGAATGTGAGACGACCTGTGATGTCTTGCCGTACTTTTTTTTTCTCCAGTTGTATCTATTAGTTTGGTCATTAAGGTCCACAGAATGAGAGGTATGCTCTGCGTAACATATATAGAAGTTACCATAGACGTTACAACACAGTTTGGTTGACTCAAATACCAATTCAGGGTCTTGTGTTTGCAGACACATTTCGTCCATGCCTTACCCCTTATCCTTACATTTCTTTGACTCTTTTTTTTTATTTTACCATTTAAAAATACATATATTTAAAACATTTCAACTAGCCGATCTACAAGCTCACAATGTGTTACTGTTTACTGGCTGGTAAAACCATTTTAAAATGTTTTTCAAATTAGTAAAAAAAAAAAAGGCAAAGAAGTTAAAGGCCCAGTTCACCTCTGGGATAACCAGATCTTATTTTATTGTTGTTTGGGACAAAAACGTATTTGTTGTGTTCCATCTGTGTATCCCAGTTGAACTGGGCCTCTAAGGGATAGGGGGTAAGGCATGGATGAAAACAGCCTCCAACAGTATAAACGCACACAGGGCCCCCCTCCAGTATTCGTTTCCCAGCATTAATTTAACTCTGGGAGAGTAACCAAATGGACCCATGACTAAGGATGCGAGATTGTAGATCTGCTATTTTCGACATGCGAAGTATAGCTTCTATTAGGTACGGGGGTCCTTGGTTCCAGGTGGTACCCAGCTAAATCTGATAGTTAGGATCTTACCAAACATCTTATTCGGTGTAATGCTTTCCAGAAGTCGCGAGTGACGCGATGTTGTAGTCAAACCGGACCTTTCTGACGAAAGTTTGGTTTCGGAGAGAGTACGGAGAGGCCTTTACAGGTCTGTAACTCTGAGTGTACAAATAGAACTAAATTAACACGTAAGGGTCGATTCAGAGTCTAATAAGGAGCCTAACTTATTTCGGTTCGGCACTGTCCAGACCCAAATATGGGTCGTCGTCCCCAGTTGGGGGGGGGGGGGGGGGGGGATCACCTGACTAAACTTGGTTCCTCGGTGCTGCCAAAATGTCGTGACCTCCCGACATAATTTCGGTACTCAGCGGTGTCTTCTCATTAATTCAGCCCGGTTCATATGTTCGGCTGTGAAGCCAAGGAAACAGCGGTCATTTGGGAGGGAGACACGCCGACTTCCAAATGCTTTTGTGGCCGTCTATTGAGCGGCGCATATCAAATACATTGACAGACTCTCGCTCTGGCTGGAGAGTGGAGGCGCGCGCGACACACACATACGGACAGACACACAGCTTCGCTGCGTCTCGCTAGTCGCTGACCGTTTTTTAGAGAAAAGAAGAGCTTAAAGTAAACACAACTTTGCGTTCCGTGTTGATAGCCTATATCAGTGGTTCTCAAACTTTTTTGGTTGCAGTACCCCTTTATACTGGTTTCTGAAGCAAACTAGGCCTAACCCCTTCCCCTGACTGCTGCATGTTGCTTATAAAAAGCTCATCAAAAGTCCAGTTCCAATGCCAATATGTTCAAAATAAAATGACATAATGGCGAATAAACATTGCTTTCTATTCAATAACAGTTTTACTAGTCAATGTATTGATGTCATTTGGTTTTACAATTTACAGATGAGCAGGTTCACACAAAGTCGGTCAATGTTTTGTCATTAGCCATAACAGTAAAATACATATTCCCATTTTCTCCTGTACCCCCCACGTACCCCCATTTGAAAAAAACTGGCCTACATTACCTCTATGGTTTATAGTCGAGTTGTGACTGTGATGATGCATGCAGAAAGAGAGGCGGCACGTCTGTGAGAGCTTGTAGATGTTTTCGACAGAGCTCGAGCGTGTGTGAGTCAGTGAGTGAGAGAAAGAGAGAAAGACCCCGTCTTCCATCTCATCATCTGACGCTGCTGTGGAGCTACTGCTCACTGGATTTTAGTTTTCATGCTATGGACCTCCAATATTTACAAGCGACTTCGGCACTAGCCGTTAAGAAAGTATAAATGGACTCCCCCCGAACCTAAATAATTTCGGGTCGGGGAGCCCTCCCGAACCGAAATAAGTTAGGCTCCTTATTAGACTCTGAATCGACCCTAATGGTTCCATGAGTATACCCTCAAAGTTAAGGAGGTTCTATGAGGAGACAATAGTTTTGAGAGCACTGTATTGTAGCAGCATATGCACAACATTATGTTAGAGCTGCATAGAATATAGTTAGACAATACGTTGCTTTAATATTTTATCATATAGTCACTGATGAGTGTGCTGTCAAACAATGATATGGAATCTACAAAAAGGTTGTGGGCAATGTGGGGGTCCCTGCTTCATGACTTTCTCTCACTGAGCTAAGGGGTCCTTGGCCTGAAAACGTTTAAGACCCCTGGTCTATACATTAATGTTAGCCCTACTTTGGGATATGCCAACATCATAAACACACCACGTTAGCCCTGCTTTAATATGAGGTGGTATTAAAGCATTGCATATCACCATCATATGCTAGCTCTGCATTGGAGTATGCCAACATCATAACACAACCTAGTTGGTTAGAGACCCATGTTAGCCCTGTGGTATAACACACACACACTCACAACACACGCACGCACACGCACGCACACACACGAGACAATAGTTAGTTAGCCTCCAAGCTAGCCTGTGTGTGTGTGTGTGTGTGTGTGTGTGTGTGTGTGTGTGTGTGTGTGTGTGTGTGTGTGTGTGTGTGTGTGTGTGTGTACCTGTGTGCTAACAGCTCCATGCTGTCTATAGTTGTCCAGCAGATCGGGGATCAGGTGTTGTGTTCTGGTGTTGTTCTGTTTGAGCAGAGACAGCAGAGCTTCAGTCAGCCTCATCCTGCCCACAGCACCGCTGTTAGAACCTGGAGGATGAGGATGGTGGAGCCACGATGCCGCCGTAGCTGCTGCTGCTGCTGCGGCCGCCATCTTGATGCTGGCTTCTGCTTTCAGTGCCTATGTGAAATTGGCGAATATAAACTGGGGAATATAAGGAAGGCTCTTCAGAATAAGAGTACCCCTGAGGCCAGTGGTGGAAAAAGTATTATACTTTGTATATAAAATGTTGTACTTAGTAAAAGTATCAATACTGCCCTGTAGATGTACCCCGTTACAAGCAAACGTCCAGAATCCATAATGTACTTGAGAGAAGTATGAAAGTATTTGCAAACATTGTACTTAAAGTACCAAAAGTAAAAGTACTAAATGTTTGAAAATAGCAGATCTACAACAACAATGTTTCTGAGTTTAAGAAAAAAGTTTTAATAACACAAACAAATATATAAATGGATAAATGTTGTTCACTGGAGTGCATAGCCTTTACAAATTGGACTCTGGACCTTCTTATTATAACTCTATGCTCTGGACATGAGACAGCACTTTATTTTGAAGGCGACCGAATGTCTTAAATTCAACACATCCTATACCGGAAGTTCTTATATTCGCCAATTTCACGCTGCTCATTTCAGTCTGCCTCTCTGTATGTATGTATGCTGTGTTGCCAGATCTCTGTGACTGTGAGAGAAACAAGTAAAAACGAGACCCACATTTTAAGCCAGTGGTTCTCAACCTGTGGGTCGTGAGTAGGGTTACCAACCGTCCCGTAAAATACGGGATCGTCCCTTTTTTGGAAACTAAAAGACGTGTCCCGTATTGAACTGAAACGGGACGCTCTTTGTCCCGTATTTTAAGGTTGGGGGATAAATATGAATGAGGGGATGATTTAATTGAGAAATGACAGCGATTCTGCCTGTCAGAGAGCTTCCACTTCCACTCTGCTCTCCTCTGAGACGATAAGTGCTGCATCCCATTGCTGTGAGAGGCGCTGCGCTGTTTGTAAGCAGCTGATTGGCTTATTAACATACGGCTCTGAGTGTTGCTAAGACACAGTCTCCGCCCCCTACACACTCCCTTCCCAAGCATGGGCTGTAGGTTCACTCCACAAGTTGCCTGCGAGAGACGAAATGAGTGCGTGCGAGCGACCATACGACAGTGCTCGGCTCAGAACATTGTTTAATGTCTTAAAAAAACGTGTGACAGAAGATTGTGTACAAACATATTAGACATGAATCCATAATAGGTGATAGGCTAAACAAAAAGGTGAAAAAGCAGGCAAGCAACAGAAAATAAGCCATGGATATTGGTATTCCTGGGAACACTACAGTAATCTTGTCTGCCAACTAAAGCGACCCCAGACAGGCTGGTATGTGAAATAACATAAGCATGCGTTGATTTTGTTTTTAAAACCTAATGGTTATTGCTGTATGCCAATATGATTAAACTAGTGTTGGGTACCAGAGAGTGGGCACATAAGGACCAGGTAGACTTAGGCGATATGTTTTGGAAAATTGAGAGACACCCGAATTAATATTGTGAAAGGAAACATATGATTTAATAGAGGAAAATACCCATTTTAGCCAACTTTATAACCGAAAATATCCGATTTTTCGGCCCAAAGACACCCGAATTAATATTGTGAAAGGAAAAATATGATTTAATATCGGAAAATGCCCGTTTTAGCCAACTTTATAACAGAAAATATGCGATTTTTCGGCGCCGCCTTTGGCGGCGCATGTTTCCTTAGAAAGTGTCCCGTATTTGAAACTCTGGGAGTTGGCAACCCTAGTCGTGAGTCTCGTGAGTGACCCCCAGGGTGACCCACAGATTAGCTTATCTGTAGCCTCGGAAATAGCTTATCTAATTACCATTGTTTTCTAACTCAACAGTAAACAAACAACATAAAGTTTAAGGGTAGGCTATAGAGGGTATCTGCACATTTCTAAAGTGACAATTTAAGGACTTTTAAACATTTAACATACTGGTAGTCCAAATTGTCAAATATTAGAATTTGTGAAATTTCAACGTGTTGTGAGCTGTAAATGTAGATCTACTATTTTCATAATAGAACCGTGTTATACAAAATGTAATGCCTCAACTCTTAGTGCTCGTCAGGGTGGGAGGTCCCCAGTTAAAATATGATTATTTTGGGGGTCACTGCCTGAAAAGGTTGAGAACCACTGGTTTAAGAAACTATGGGGAACGTGCATATGACGTTTTGTAGGCCGATTTGGAGTTATCGGCCTACAAAACCAGCGCCATTGCTGAGGGGGACCAGTCAAAAAAAAAAAAAAAAAAAAGCAACAGTACTGAGAGATCAGATGTTGAAACATTTTCCAGTGACTAAATATAAAATAGCCTACAATTAAAAAAAGTGTCCCCATTATGCAAGTAAACAACATTCGATTGTGGTTTAATGAATAGGCTTAGGCGAGATTATATTTTAATCGGCAATGCAACACCATTGACAACAGGTCCCGTCTTACTCACAAAGTGAAGCTCACTCGACAATTCTCTCTCTCTCTTTCTCTATCTCTTTCTAGCCTACAACCATTACAAACAAACGGAAAATGACTTACCTCTGTAGATAGAAAAGAGCCTAAAAGCATTCCTTTCTCCCTGGCTTTTGTTTCAATGTTAATATTATAGATTCCTAGGCAACCAACCAGCAGCATTGGACAATAATAAGTCTACATTACATGATAAAGTTTACACCGCTCTGACTTCTGACAGTGCCTGTCAATCAGTTCACTAGCGCACAGCTGCAGACAATATGTTAGATTGAGTAGACCTCACCACATGAAAGGCAGAGGCACGCATGACTTTTAATAGCCTAATAATAAGCTAAATGCTCGCGGGTCTCTCTGAACCTCGGAAATAAACGGATTTCAGGACAATGTCACAGGTCTCGAAAAAAAGAAAAAAGAATCAGAACGCGACGGAACTAGACAAGACCATTACGGGGGGTTTGGTTTTCTAATTTGGCATAACAAATATATTTCTATTGAATGGCTTGACCATCTCTCTCTCTCTCTCTCTCTCTCTCTCTCTCTCTCTCTCTCTCTCTCTCTCTCTCTTCTGTTGGATAATTAGAGAAAGCGCACCTCTCTCTCAATACAAAGTGTTCCTTGCTTGACCACAATGTTCTCTCTCTCAGATGATCTACGTAAAGTGGCAGAGTTGACTGAAGTGTCTAGGCTAATACATATTACACGGGAGGTTGAGGCCAGTAAATCTGTCATAAAAATATACCTATTGAATATATTATAGGATATAGCCTACAATGAGATTGAGCAAACAGTTTTGTTTAAAGAGAAAATATATCTGACATGGCTGAACAAGGAACGCTGTCTGTCAGACCCATGATGTTTACCAGGATAAGAAATAACACTAGAAAAGTTGTTATTTTGAGAGAGAAATGTCCCGCACACTTTGATGTGGTTTATTTTGATGATAACTGTTGTAGCCTACTACAATCTATCTCAACATACAGTAATAGGATCGTCATGGAGATTGTGTAAATGTTGTAGTGCACTTATTAATATTATAAGTGACGTCCCTCGAGGATGGCGACGGGAAATACGTCATCTGGAGCGAAACTCCTCCCTAACTCCGCCTTACGCACGAATTCCATAGGGCACTATAGTGGCCATTATGAGCACTTTAATTAAAAGTAGGGTAAGTGATTAGGCTACTCATTGCTATACAGAGTGATTGTTTAGTGCAGGAGTCATGTCTCTCCTGCTCATTATTAAACAGAAAATGTATTTTCAGTTCGGGAATACCAATTTTATCCAATCAGGATAGCGAACTGAAGGGCCGTCCATACTATACCAACCATCAAAACTTTTGTCGGAAAGTTTCGACTTTCCAACGAGCAGCTTTCCGAACTCTAAAGGCCTTTCATAGGCCTACTCTCTCCTAAACCCAACTTTTCGTCAGAAAGGTCTGGTTCAACTACAAAATGACGTCACTCGGAACTACTGAAGAATTAGGCCTAGGAATTAGGCTTGAGTTCAGAAAGCTTCACATCAGAAAGTCGGAACTCTCCGACAAAAAGTTTGGTTTCGCAGAGTAGGCCTATGGACAGATCGTAACCCTGAATTAAGGCCAGTCCATACTCGAAAGGTCCGGTTCAACTACAAAATGACGTCACTCCGAACTTCTGAAAAACATTACCCCGAAATAGAGTTCGGAAAGCTGCACATTGGAAAGTCGGAACTTTCCAACGAAAAGTTTGGTGGTCAGAGAGAGTATGGCCAGGCCTTCTTTTCAGAAGTTGCGAGTGACGTCATTGTGTATAGTTAAACTTGAACCAGCCTTTCTGACGAAAGGTTTGGTGGTTGGAGACAGTATGAGCTTCACTCAGGATACAGATTAAACAAATGAAATTTGGATGTGATGCCACAAAGAAATTAGCAGACACAATTGGCATGTCATTTTGTCACCTGAAAATGAATTTTCTGTTTGTTGAGGGGCTGGAGAGACAGTTACTATCAGAATAGTACTTTGACCTTTTAACAAAAACCTTTTTTGTTTTAACTCCAACAATATCACTTAATACCTTTAAACCTATACTACTGTATAGGCTTACATTGAAAATTGCAGATCTACAAGCTCACAATGTGTCGCTATTTTCACACACACACACACACACACACACACACACACACACACACACACACACACACACACACACACACACACACACACGTATGGATATCCAAGGTGGGACTGCCCATTAGTTCGAAGGTTCATTAGTCCAAATCATTAGTCCGAATTTAGTTAGGGTTACTGAAGTTAAAGTTAGGCATAGTATTCTTAACAGATTCGGACTAATGTGTGTGTGTGTGTGTGTGTGTGTGTGTGTGTGTGTGTGTGTGTGTGTGTGTGTGTGTGTGTGTGTGTGTGTGTTCTGTGTTAAAGGCACGCATCTTACTGGTTTGTATGTCAGGCTAAAGATCTACAAGCTCAAAACTTGAGCTTGTAGATCGGCTATTTTTGCTTCTTTTGAATTGGAATCCTGAAATATTTTTTGTTATCTTTTAATTGGAATCCTGAAATGTAACATTTTGAATTAATTTCAAACACATTTAGTTATATACTCATGTTCATTGAGTGCCAATCCCGAACTAGTTCGGCTTTATTAGCGTATCGTAGAGTGCCGATCCCGAACAAGGTCGGCTTTTAAAAAAAAAAAAAAAAAAAAAAATTGAAAAAACATTTTTTGATTTTTTTTTTTATTTTTTTTTGGACCCCATCAAATCTGGTGAACATGATTTCAATCGCGATTTTGCATGTTCCACCCCCATACAACCCCATCTAACATACAGGGCAGCCATTTTTGTTTACATTACATGTAAAACATAATGGCGATTATCTCAAGAATGCCTGAACGGATTTCCAATCGGATTTTTTTGTTTGAAAGCTGTGAACAAACTGCACAAATCCACTCCAATGCAATCCAGGATTGCATTGGATTTTTTAGAGCTCATTCTTCTCTGTTTTTTTCCCATGCATGAGGTGTGCAAGGTTTAATCATGGCTAAGTTGACGAAAATAAGGCTTCTAAAATGCTTGGTAGCCAATAGCTAACTTCAAGCTAACTTCATCCTCTTCCTGTACATGCACAAAGGAAAGTGTTCAGGCAAGTAGGGCTTGGGCTTGGGCTCCAGGGCTTGGGCATGCATTACCAGCATATCTCTATTATTCTCTGGTCACTGGGCGCCCTCTAGTGGTGATAGGCTGGCACTCAATGAGTTAACTTTATGAACTTAAATAAATAAATACATTGGACATAAAAAAATAAAATAGAAAACACATTTTAATACTAGTCATTAAGCTACTAATATAGACTGAAGGAATTAAAGCAGGTCATGGTTGGAATTGTAACAGCTGAAATCAATAATATAGGCCTATCGGTATTCCAGTATCAACCTGTGGGCGGCATTAAAGTGATCCCTGACTAATACGACAAATATGCCTTAATACATTATAATTGTCCTCTATAACTACAATGTAAAATTAAAAACACCTTAATTATTTTATTTCTTCTGAAAATAGCTAATCTTTCACTCAACAGGGGAAATGCCCGTCGCAAGTTGATGATGTCATAAATGTCATGTGTGATCTATCCCTATGGAATGTATGGCATGCATGTGCAAATAAAAACAAACGTAATACTTCATATGGTTAATATGAGCATCAACTCAATATTTCAAATGTGTTTTTTGCACATGCATTCCATAAATTCCATAGGGATAGATCACACATGACATTTATGACATCATCAACTTGCGACATGCATTTCCCCTATTGAGTGAAAGATTAGCTATTTCTTGAAGAAATAAAATATTGAAGGTGTTTTTAATTTTACATTGTAGTTATAGAGGACAATTATAATGTATTAAGGCATATTTGTCGTATTAGTCAGGGATCACTTTAAGTGAAGGTGGGTGCATGAGGCCCCCGGGCCACCAGTTGCCCATGTATGTGATAGAGGTTATGAAGGGGCGTAGATCAGGTGCAATGGTCTGGAAGACTGGGGAAGGCATGGGGTCAAGGGGACAGGTGGTCCCAAGGGGACAGGAGAGAGAGAGAGAGAGAGGAGGACAGATGTGATATGTTGGGGATGCAATTGGGTGTGTTAGATGCTGTTTTATGGGGAGATGGGGGAAAGAACTACTGATGCCATCAACCTTCTTTTCAAAGTTGGTGACAAAAGCGGGGGGGGGGGGGGGGGGGGGGGGGGGGGTTTGCACCAATTCCTTTCTGCTGCCCTGAGAGGTTCGCTCAGTTCTGAGGGTTTCAGATAGCCAGGGAGCCGGTGGATTTGCGTGTGCTGGCCATCAAACACAGAGGAGATGGAGGAGAGAAAGGATGATGTAGCAGTGTCAAGTGAGAGAGAGGGGAAGGCATCTGGGGTTGGAAGGGAGGAGAGAATGGAGGAGAGAGTGGAGGGGTTTAGGGTTTTCAGGTTGCGTCTTGTGGTGACAATCAGAGGGTGAGTATGTTTAGATCGAAGCGTAAAGAGGGAGAGGGTTATGAAGTAGTGATGGGATTATGTTATAGGGGTAACAGAGAGGTTAGAGGGAGAGCAGGCTCCAATACATTACCTTTTGTGTGTGGAAGGGGATAGGGATCAGGGCTGGATTAACCATTGGGCCGGTGCCCTTGGCTCTCTTTGGCCCTTGGGAGAACTGGGCCACGTGGTCATTGACAATTTACTAAAATTACATGTACTAGCCCTTACCCGTTCAAAGATATGAGCTCCGAAATGATGTGCAGTGTGTGGGTTATGGGATGTGCACTGTGCACACAGTATATGAGGGATGGAAAGTAACTTTAACTGGTGCTTGCATGATGATATGTAGGAGCATCAATGTAAGAAATACCCGTTTCGTTTAATGGCTACAGAGATACTGTGTCCCCCCCCCCAGCCCGCCCACACACACACACACACACACACACACACACACACACACACACACACACACACACACACACAAACACACACACACACACACACACACACAAACATGTTGCCTCATGCTAGATGCAGAATAGATATGCCTCATGCTAGATGCAGAATAGATAGTAGATACACCATAAAAATGCTAATATACAGCATATGATTTGTGAAAGTGACAAACGGGCTTCACAGTTATGTCAGGTGTGTTCATATGCTAATGGTGATGCGATTTCAGATCAATTGCTCCAGCCACTGAGGAGAAACGCTGTTTCAGACAGACAGACACTCACTCAGACATTTCGAAAATTATATGTTTGATATGTTAATTACAAATCAAATGTGTGGGCCCCTCCTGTTGTCTACAGCAGGGGTTCCCAAACTTTTTTGTCTCAGGGCATCCCATGAATATTTTTTTAATCCGAGGCACCCTTACATTATAATTTTCACTCCCAGCACCTTTATAGCATAATCGTCGTTGTCGGGTGGAAACCTTGTATGTCCAAAAACGTTCGTTTTCTATTTATCATCTATAAAATGTAATAAACTAGTGAAAACAGCAGATCTACAAGCACACAACGCCTCGCGATGCGAGGCGTTGTGTGCTTGTAGATCGGCTGTTTTCACTAGTTTTGTGCAACAGAGGTTTCTGCCTGACAGTGACGATATTTTAGTGATTATATTGCGAGGAAAACGTTGAGATAATAGCCATTTTGGTTAGAACTGACTGAAAATAACTTTGTACTTCTTCAAGTTTAAAATGATACTAAATATTTCTTCAAGTGTCCAAATAAATTCCAAATATTATCAAATGATCTCGCGGCACCCCTGGACTGCCGTCGCGGCACCCCAGGGTGCCCCGTCACCCACTTTGAAAACCCCTGGTCTACAGGTGCTTCCTTGTTCCCAAGGGTCCATGGGGAGCGATAGAGCACAATGATGGTGAGAGGTACCGGTTGTGTTATTGAAATAGCATGCCATTCAAACATGGAGAGAGAGAGAGAGAGAGAGAAAGAGAGAGAGAGAGAGAGAGAGAGAGAGAGAGAGAGAGAGAGAGAGAGAGAGAGAGAGAGAGAGGTGAGAGAGGTTTAAGGTATGGATATTCATTCCATTTGGGAGATGAGTTAGAATGCCTGTGACAGTGTGACACCCCCAGTACGATCTGTGGGACGCGGGGTGTGTGTAAATGTATGTGCTGTAGAGAGGGCAGCATGGGTAGACATATTATTTGGCACTATCCAGGTTTCTGTCAGCGCAAAACTGAAGGGAATTTTAGGCCAGGCCTAAAATGAATTCAGGCATTAGAGGCATATTTCTCTTTGCTGCTGAGTGGCAGTTCAATAGACCTTATTCACACCGCGGACATTGTCAAGTCACCCACTAGTTCAGCTCCAAAGGACACAAGGACGCAACTCAAGATTTTCCAAACTCAATCAACTTTTTATTTTCCAACTTGTTTCTGATCTGTTGGCTTCTTTGTTGATTGGGCTGGTTCAATAATCAGGTTGAAAACCTTCGAATACAGAAAGAAAGATTGATTAACAACATTGTTATTTACAACAAATTATAGCATTTCTTCTAATCACTGTTTTTAAACAACGATTTCAAAATTCAACTTAAATGTCTTCAAATAAGTAAGCTTTTAAAACGGTTAAGTATTTAAACGGTAAGTATTTAAGATAATTAACCTTTTAAACAGCAAGTATTTAAGCTTTTAAGGTAAGTAATTTATTTAAAGGTTTTAAAGGTAAGTAAAGTAATTAAAGGTAAGTATTTAAGGTAAGTAATTAAGTATTTAAATATTTTACTTTTTAGACATTAAATCAATTAAATGGTTTCAGGCAAATGTTTTCAAACAGTAAGGTTTCTTCTAACACACTCTAACAAACTGTTTTACAAACTATTTACTAAGTCACTTAAATGTTTTGACTAAATAATAACAGTTTGCTAAATCACTCAAATGTTTAAACATTCATGATTTAAAGTCAACATTTTAAATACATGTTTTAAATTAAATCAGCCATTTAAGCCCTTTAACCATTTAAACTGTAAATATGGCAACCCCATGAAATTCTACATTCTAGTAGTTTAAAATAACTAAACTTTGCCAAACTTAGACTTCTAACTTCACATTAACTTAATCAAATAATCAATGTCTCCTCAAACAAACAACTTCAATACCATGTGTTTGCTGCAGTGATTACTAAACCCTTTAAATGGATTACAGCTGATCCAAGAGCTTGTAGATCTGCCCATTTTAACTTTGTATTATTCTTTAACATTTTATACTTTTATTCTTTAAAGCACCAATGAAGTGCATGTTCAAACAAATGCAGTGCATGTTCAAATAGTCTACTCAATGCGGCAATATTCTCTAAATTAAGCAGCCAGCCAAACATGAACTCATTTAAGCAGCATTTCAAACATCATGAGTAAATAAACATTTTAACCAACCATTGGCGTCTTTGGGCTGAATTCAGTTGAGTGGAACTTGGATTTTGGTTCTGTGAAGCTCCTCCCTCCCTGGAGCTTCTGCTCCCTGGAGCTTCTGCCTGAATGCTCGTGCACCTCCACTTCTTTTCAGGTGCTCCCAATCATAGACATAGACAGGTAGACGCCTCCTTCAACTCTGATGCATGTGCAACGAGGGACTAAGGGAATCACGTGTGCATTGCTTCCACGTGCGTCACACATAGGGAAGTTGCTAGGCCAATCAGAGGTAGGTTGGGCGGGTCTTTACGTACGCAGCCTGTAAGAACAGCTGAGCCGCGCAACATCGGAACTGGCTCTGTTGAATTGAATTGTAGTCCTAGGATAAGTCCCGGAAAAGTCGCGCTGTGATTGGCCAGTAGTCACTTTGACTGACAGCGTTCCCTTAGTTTTTCCAGGATGTCCGGACTACAACTGTTGCACGTCGCTCCAATGAACTGCAGAGGCGAACGAGGCATCTAGCTCTTTATATCTGTGCTCCCAATCAGGTGGGCGGCCATTTTGCTGCTGTATTCTGGGAAGTGTAGTTTTCTTCGATCTGCTGAGTTTTGACTTCACAGACATCTTTGATCACATGACTTCCTGGGATAGCAGCCTGCATTACAAACCATTGTGAACAATGGAGCGATGGTCCCAAAATATGTTCAACCAATGTCTTTTTACCAAATTAACAATTGGGCAGATGACAACATCAACATCCCCAAAATGATTAAATAAAAGGGCTACAGTACAGTAACAGGATTGATTACTATTATTCAAGTTAAGTTTGGTTGCAACCTTACTGTGTACAAAGACTTGCTATCTGTGCAGTGCTTGCTCCAGTCTCCACCATCATATTAACTATTTGTTGTTAGATTGTTCCTGATTAATATGCAAAAATCACGATACAGTAATATTAACTATATGATGGCAGAGCAAGCACTAGTCTGCACAGATACTGTAGAAAGAATTCTGTGACGGATACAAAAATATCTGTCACAGATATTTTTTTATCTGTATCTTACCATCCACTTGAATGGAGAAAGAGATATTTTTATCTGGAGAACTTTTTTTTTTATCTGGCCCGGTGGGAATGCGCCACTGCAACCTAACTACCATGAATATTGTGGATATACCCTTCTATTTAATCCTTTTGGGGATGTTGATGTTGTCATCTGCCCATTTGTCAATTTGGTAAAAAGAAATGTGTTGAATAGAACTCATATTTTGGGACCATCGCTCCATTGTTCACAATGGTTTGTAATGCAGGCTGCTATCCCAGGAAGTCATGTGATCCAAGATGGCTGCGGTGTGAATATGGTCTATCCACGAGTTTCCAACGCCCCATAGTGCATTGCGCAGACGCTGTACCGAGCTTCCGGCGCCGCAGCCGAGTGTGATTTACAAGCTCACAACAGGCTGCATCTGCGACGCGACGTGAGCTTGTATGTCTGCTGTTAAACCAGAAGTGTGGTGCAAACAGGTCCAAATAATCTCCAGTAAACTCCCGCGGAAACAGGTGGATAGACCACCTTTGATTGCAATGTGGCGACTAGGTGAGTGAGGTGGGTAGATGAGGTTATTGGTGTTGGAGTGATGTCTAGTGCGACGAGAGGAGGACAGGGTAGGTAGCACTTCTTTAAATAAATATAATAAAGAAAAAGAAGTAAAGGAACGCAGAAATATTTAAAGTGTTAAAACAAAAAGAAAATGTTCAGTTCCCCTTAGCCTTTGTTCAGCAATCCAGTCAGTGTGGTCAGTCAGGGCACAGGGCGCGCCAAGCACAGGTATAAAAAGTTAGATACCTCATCCGCCGCTGCAGTTCATTAGCGGGACTGGTAAAACAGGACTGGCAGAGGTGTGGAAGTGTGGAAGGCACTCTGCCACTCAATAGTAACTACTGACCAACCACAGTCCACAGCGTGTCTTTTCCGGGACTTACATTCAATTAAAAGGAGCTTTATTGGCATGAGGAGACAAACGTTTACATTGCCAAAGCAAGTGCCTCTGGGAAAGAGGGAGTCCCGCATCTGATTGGCCTACTGAACGTCCCCTTCTGTGACACACAAGAGCTGCGTCTCAAGTCCTTAAATCAATCCTATTTCCTATTTCCTTGCTTGTATGTTAGTCCCTCCCATTGAGGAAATAGGGAAGAGGAGACGTCCCATTGGCCATTTCTGATGACAACATCACAGGTGAAAGGCCAACTCCCAGTGGGCGGGACTAACAGACAAGGAAATAGGAAACAAGTGAAGGAAATAGGAATAAATTAAGGACTTGAGACAGGAGGCGTCTACATTTCTATGTCTATGGCTCCAAGTGGCCTTTCACACCACAGCCTCATGGTGGTGCTATAACAGGCCGATTTGTGTTTTTACCTATAACTCCATCGATAAGTGTAAAACTTTGTATACTGTGCACTTCCCAGAAGCCAAGGAAAAACCTTTGCCCTGCATTTCTCACATCTGCCTTTTATAGCGCCAACAGGAGGCCGACTTATTTGATATTACTCCTTCAGATTTTATCCAAAAATCACACAAATCAGTACACAGTATCTCTATAGCGATGTGACCACGATATGTCATATTCTATCCTAATCGGATTCCAAAGTTTGCAGGATTGCTCAAATCATGAACGCTGCCTGCGATGTGCGTGAAATTTGGGTGCACGTTCCCACTAGGTCAAGGAACAAATGCCATCCTTTTCAAATTGGCTTGTTATGGCGCCACCAGCAGATTATCTTTTGCAAAACACATTTTTTTGCATGCAGCGTCCGATTGCCGTGAAAGGCCCAAGCATTGGCCTATTATACCGTCACCAGGAGGCCACAATAACCTACCTGACCTGGCGGAGACCTGTGCTCGGAAGAGCACTGCTTCTAGTTTTTGTTTGATTTATTTCCCTACTTTTCCTGCTTTTTTCTCCTTGCTGCTTTCTTTTGCTTTTTTCTTGCTTGGCCACTTTATCGCTGCATGCAGCTATATTTAGGGTCCGAGCACTGCAGAGTAGTACGAAGCCCAATGGTAATCATAGCGATTTTTCTTCTGCGAGATGAATCGCGTTTTTGAGGCACCAAACGTACTCGAGAAGTTGCGCACCTACACACATCACAAGTGGCGAAAAATTACGTATTTTAAAATTCACAAAAAGGGGTGTGGCCTAATGGCTCAATAGCACCCGCTACAAACTTTTAACGGCACAGCCCCACTATACGGTTCCACCTACATGTACGAAAACTTGTGGGTGGTGTAATTTCACTTCATTCAGAGTCCTTGTCCTTAATTGGTTTAACTTGGCCCCTCCCCCTCATCTGATTAGTCGATATTAGATTGTTCCTATTATTTGCTATATCGTTTCAGCATTTGTCTCTCAGACTTTTGGGTGGTGGCATTGGACTTGGTTTAGAGTCCTTGTCCTTAGTTGGTTTAACTTGGCCCCACCCCCTCTTCTGATTGGTCGATATTTGATTGTTCCTATTATTTAATATATCTTTTCAACGGTTTGTCGCTAAGACTTATGGGTGGTGTCATTGGACTTGGTTTAGTCCTTGTCTTTCATTGGTGTAACTTAGCCCCGCCCCCTCTTCTGATTGGCCGATAGTTGATAGTTCCTATTGTTTGCTATATCTTATCAACGTTTTGTCACTCTGACTTGTGGGTGGTGTCATTGGACTGGTTGAAAGTCCTTGTCCTTCATCGGTGTAACTTAGCCCTGCCCCCTCTTCTGATTGGTCGATATTTGATAGTTCCTATTTGCTATATATTTTCAATGGTTTGTAATATTGTTATAGGTGTAACAAGTGTAATAGCACAGTAAGTGTAACAAGTGCAATAGGTGTAATAGTGCAAGTGTAATAGTGTAACAGTGCAATAAGTGTAATAGTGTAATAGTGTAATAGTGTTATAGTGTAATAGCGCAATAAGTGTAACAGTGCAATAAGTGTAATAGTGCAATGAATGTAATAATGTAATAGTTTAATAGCACAATAAGTGTAATAATTTAATTAGTGTAATACTACACTTAATTACACTTATTAAACTGTCTGAGACTTTTTAATTAGACCAGTTCACGATAAAAATAAAGATGGAAGCTTGAGCTGTCTTTCTGTGAATTTATTCAAACCAGTATAATAGTGTGTACACACGTTTGCTATCCCGGCAGAGGCATGAAGGTCTCTCGGAGTAGCAACGAAGCACGAAGGGCAGAACACAAGCATATATAGAAAAAATGAGTTTCCAAACCCTGGGACGGGAGGGGCTAATCATATCTATCACTCACAGACAGGGGAGTGTGCGGTTGCTACGCTACTGAGATGGCCTTGGGCACCCGCAGAAGCCCTCTGTGAAAAGAAAAGTGACACTTTCCTAGGATAAAGACTGCAGGGGATGGTCAAATGAATTGAACTATTTAGCCAGTGTGTCAATGGAGTGCTAATGAAGACAAACGACCCAGTAATCAGCTAAACACAGAAATCAATGCACCTATACATGAACCAGTGCCAAAAAAGAACTGAACTAAGGACGAACCAATGCATATGATATGAAACACACTGGCTGTTTGTTACTACGCATAGAACACGGGTCAAAAGGTCACACTCAGGGGCCCCTCCATAATACAAAGCAGTGGGGAATTGCCCCATATGAAGATGTAAAATAAAATACAGCATATGATCAGTCATGTGATAAGAATACAAATAGTATACAGTATCGTGAGGTTAGAAAAAGTATCGTGAGGTTAGAAAAATCCATATCAATTCCTCCCTTTTGTTAATTAAAAAACATTTAATAAAACAATCTAAAAAGGTATTTTTCTAATAGTAATAAAACAATCTACAGAGGTAGTCTTCTAATAGTTGTAAAATCTATAAATCTCTAATCAGGAGGTAGACGAACGTTAGCAGCACGTAAATATTGGAGTAAAAACTTAGAAATGAAAATCAATTCAAAACACATCGTACAAATTAAATGTAGGACCCATCAATGTTATCCTGTTCCATAAAGGATTTTCAGATAACACATCATACTCTACACTCAACCAAAAGATACATTGCAAGCTGTTTTTGTCAAATGAAAGCATTTGTGAACACATAAGCAAAGCAAAAGAAAATGACAAAGACATTATTTACAACATGGACGTGTAGTCCTCGAAGGGGTTGTATGCCAGCTCGACTTGTTGGACTAATTGATACTGAACCAGCTGGCCATAAATCAATCTCCCAACACATTTTCGAATTAAAGGTACAACACAACACACACAAATCATCAGAATCACTACGACTAAACCCAGGGGAACAAATAGCCTCATCAACCAGGAAGACCAAGAACTGCTGGTTAGATAAGACCAAATGTCCCATGACTCGGGGGCCGGCACCTCCTCCTCTTTCATGTCACGTAGGAGGGAATTCATGTGGTCAATTACAGTAGACATATTACCGGAAACCTCAGGTATGAATGAACAGCAGGAATCCGATATTACGTGGCAGAGACCAGATTGTGAAGCATATATAAGATCAAGACCCATACGATTTTGCAGAATCATCATGCGAGCCGCCTTTTCAAAGGGCATCATCGTTTCAAAACCATTAACAGTGTAGGCAGTGAGATTCTCCAGTTTAACATGCAAGGTGTCCAGGTGATGTGCGTTATTGACTGTACCCCACCATGGAAGGATGGCACCCACAAACTTCTCTCCCACCCCCACAAAAAGCTTCTGTTCACGCTTTGAGCGACTTAGTGTGTTGTCTGGCCTGTAATGAGCATAATAATGCGTGGTGTGATACAATTTGCTGAAAATCTGAACATGAGGTGTCAAGAAAACAGGGGAACACACACCATGCCAGTTAGGGGGCAAAACCTGGTAATAATTGGTACCACACAACCAAGCCATATCGGTGGTAGCGCCGTAGCCGTCATCACTTGGCCACGCGACAAGACCTTGGAAATCAGAACTGAGGAGACTAGCATTAGCTAGACCAGAGTGGTCAGGGATCAAACATGGGGACTTAGTGCTGTGGTAAAAATGGCCTTCCTGTGTTATAGACAAAGAACACGTGACATCAAACACTTGCTCACAGCCTCTAAGGACCCCTACTTCCCGAGAAACATTATCCCCAGGGCGTTTGAAACAAATAGGGAAAGTCTCAGTAAGAAGGCGCTCGTCAATTTGACCTACAGGGTTGTACACACGCCAATTCTTAGATTCCCTATAGAGAGAGGTGGCGTTGAGACTGCGGATGGAGAGGGGGGTCTGGGCCTGCGAAAGAGAGTCATTAGGGGCCACACATGTAGCCACGAGATGCTGTGGGACTCCCTTAGTCAGTGCAATAAATCTACAACCCATTTCTAAAGGGGTCATGTGGAGAGGTTTGACAGGCACCGAGTGGGCATGAGAGGTGGGAAACAAGGTACAAGCATAACATGATTGATTGGATTGCAAGTCAGAGCTTTTTACCATCATGCGTACAGAATTATACCACAAATTGTCAGTCAGTGTGTCTCTCCCAGAGTCGTCGTAGTGTTTGTGGTCAGTGGAGTAGGCCAGGGGGCGTAGTTGGGCCAAGGTCTCAGTCAGTGAAATCTTACGGTGGTTCTGGGCGGTCTCTAAGGTTGAGTTAATCAATCCAGGTAGGGGGGTAGGAACCACCTCTAAATAAACGGGCCCACAGGGATCCGTTCCGTCCACCCAAATACAAAACACAAACCAACCTTGGTCAGTGGGACGGGCATTCTGTATAGTAAACAAAATCTGAGGAGTGTGTCGGTTAACTTTAGCAATCGTCAGTCTTGTTCTCAGTTGTGTGAAGTCAGTGTCCATTAAGTATCCCCAGTTACCTGCTGTCGTCCAAATAGCTTGGCTCCAGCTCCTACAAGTCACGTCTGAGTCCCCACCTGGTACATAACACAGATAAACAGGATACCAATACCATGCAGAAGGCTTGGGGGCACATGACACATAGTTGCAGACATTAATCATGACAGTGGAGGTAACACCATTTCGTACAGTGATGTTATCAAATTTGGACAGTCCAGGCCGCCACACGGCCCTGTGAGACTCAGGCAGTGACCTGCCGACCCTGGAATGACGATGGACAGTAGAGAGTGGTCGTGGATTAACGTTGGTGTCAGGTTGTTCTCCCTTAGGTGGGAAAACGCAGGTGTAGTTTGTTTGCTCAGTGGGGACACAAACAAACTCAGTGTTGTTGACAGTTGGAACCAACAGAGGAGGAGACGACATCAGTAGCATATACAGGCCGTTAATCAGAATGACAAAAAGGCCTGTTATACACAAACCAATGGACGCCATCCACCAACGTCGTCTGGCGCGCTCCGCTCTCCTTTGGGCCAGTATAGCCAATGGGACAATGTAAAAATCATTGCGTGTGGGCAAAATAAAACGCACACGTCGATTTGGTGGTGATGCTATCAGATTGTTCATTTCAGAGAGGGGAATGTCCTCACGCTGGGGGGAGTCTGTGCTCGACATTGTTCCAGTCAATTAGTCTCTGTGCATGTAAACGGGAACGAGGCAGTCCTCAGGGTCCAAGGGAACCCACTGGGGAGGGAGGTGGGGTCGTCCAGCAGCAGACTCCCTTAAGCCCCTGGGTTCTCTTGGCCTGGGATCTCTTGGGACACGAGAGATCACACCGCGCCTCGGTGTGATGGGAGGGGGAGGAGGTGTGGGGATATACACAAACACTGGTGAATCGGGAGAGTGAGGAGTAGTTGGGGGGACAGAGGGTGGGGGAGGTGAAGGTGGGGGGGAGTATGGGGGAGGTTGGTGTGGATGAGCCCGGGCAAAAGGGCGTTGACGAGGAGGGGGAGGGGGAGAAGGGGGAGGGGGAGAAGGGGGAGGGGGAGATTGGGAGCGTGTGTGTGTACGTGTGCGTGTGTTGCTAACAGTAGTAATGACTGTGCCTGCAGTGCGTGTGGTTGTGCGTATATTTATGTGCTCACGGGTGACGATGGTTGTGAGAGGCATCAAAACTGCAACTTGTTGGCAACAAGTAGCCTAACTCTCTGCGGCAGTGGCGTTTCGGCTGGTTGATCTCGTCTGCACTCTCTCAGGTGGGGAAGAACTGTGGCCTCCGTCGTCGTCAGCTGCAACTCCTGTAGAATCACCTCCTTGTTGTTGGTCTCGTGGAAGACGTGGGTCGAATTTTTTCACGTGACGGACGTGAATCCACGTCTCCTTCTCTTTGATCTTTACAGCCAATGACGTGGTCAGCAACACACGGTACGGTCCTCGGTACCGCTCAGCTTTCCAGGACGACCTAGTGTGGTCTTTGTAGAATATGAGGTCACCTGGTTTGATGTTGTGACACCTCACGTCTGCACCCAGCGGTGTGGGCAGTGCGTCTTTGACTCTGCGTGAAATAAAGGCAAGATTTTTGGTCATGGCAGAACAATACCTTATGAGTTCGGCGGTGGCCATCGGGAAAACCTCTGCGCCCGTCGTTCCAGACCCTGGTATACTCCAACCTGTTCTTGGGGGCCTTCCAAACAGTATTTCATAGGGAGAAAGGCCTATTGAGGTTCGCGGCCTCATTCTCAAGTACATTAAGGCCACAGGTAATATTTTCACCCATGAGATGTTAGTTTCTGCACTAATTTTGGTCAGTTTCTGCTTCAAAATATCGTTAGTCTTCTCCACCGCGCCTGCCGATCGAGGTGAATACGAGCAGAACTTGTGGATGTCGATTTTGAAGATCTTACCTATCTGATCAATTGCGTGATTTGCAAAATGACGTCCTGAATCGCTCGAAATTCTCAAAGGTACGCCAAAATTACAGAAAATGTGGGTCAAAAGGGCTTTGACTACGGTCTCTGTATCGGCCTTCGCACTGGGAAAGGCCTCGCACCACTTCGAATACATATCCACGATGACTAACAGGAATTTCTTACCATCGCTGGGCGTGAGCGTGACAAAGTCCATCTGGATGTGGTCCCATGGTTGCAGCGGCTTTGGGTGGGCACCTTGCTGTGTCACCCGTACAGCACCTGCTGAATTATGTCTCTTACAGATAAGGCATCTGCTACAGTACCTCTCAGCAACAGGTGTGAAGCCCTTTGTGTACCACGATGTGGTCACCGCCATCTTCATGGACACCTTTGAAACGTGGTCCAAGCCATGAGTTAGCTCTGCCATGTAAGGAAAGAAATGAGAGGGCAAACACGGCTTACCTTCAGCCCCAGACTCAGGATCGATGGGACCGACCCAAATGTTTGTAGAAAGGTCAAGTCTGCAGCCAGCCTTCATCCATTTCTTCTTGTCCTCCGCTGTAGCAAAGGACTGCATGAAAGAGAGCTCCTTCAATGGCTCCTCCATGACCTCGAGGTCACAGGCGCCGTCAGCGTGAGGCAGAGCCTCACTGAACAATTGGAGCTGTGTGATGACAGGAAATGAAGAGGCACCACGTGCAGCGAAATCGGCTCTATTGTTACCTTTTGTGATAAGTGAGTCATCCCTCTTATGGGCTGAGCAGTGCATGACAGAGACAGATTTAGGCAACATAATTTCTCTTAACAATGTTGCGACAAGCTTACCGTTCTGTATTGGGAGTCCAGCAGACGTTTTGAAACCTCTCAGGCGCCACAGGCTTCCGAAGGAATGCACCACACCCCATCCATAGTTTGAATCTGTATAGATGTTAACAGTCTTACCTTTTGCAACTCGGCACGCAGAGACCAGAGCGTACAATTCTGCAGCTTGTGCGCTCAGATGGGGAGGTAGTCGGCCTGAGACGAGCGTCTCATGATCGTTGCACACTGCAAAAGACACTAAGTTAACACCTGTTTGTTTATCACGTGAAGCCGAGCCATCGGTGTACAATGTCATATCAGCGTTGTCAATTGGCGTGTCCTTGAGATCAGGTCTCGGTGTACACGCTGCAGCCACAACTGCGAGGCAGTCATGTGGCTCCAAGTTTTCGTCATGGGGGTCGCCGTGGGCCTCGAGAGGAATCAATGTGGCCGGGTTGAGATTAAGACACCTTTTTACCTGGATGTGTGGCATTTCGACAAGGTTAGAATAGTACTTCTGGTATCGTGCAGCTGTCATATGAGAGGTCTTTTGTTCCAAAAGGAGATGTGACACTGCGTGGGGCACCATCAAGGTCAAAGGTTGATACAACACAAAATCCTTGGAAGCCATGACGGCCGCATCACACGCAGCTATGGCTTGCAAGCAATAGGGGAGGCCTTGTGCAACCGGATCTAATTTGCTGGAAAAATAAGCCACAGGCCTTAGTTTACGACCAAAAGACTGCATTAATACTGACCTCATGTGACCCTCCTTTGCGTCAACGAACATGACGAATGGCTTCTCTGGAGAAGGCAAACCCAAAGCTGGAGCATTGCCCAAGGCACATTTCAATGCAGTGAAAGCGGTCTCCGCTTCGGGTGTCCATGTGACCCTGGAGCTCATGGACTTGAGTGACCTGTCATGAGCAATTTTATGCAGAGGGGCCATGAGGAAGCTTGCGTCAGCAATGAAATGGCGACAATAACCAACTGCCCCGATAAAGGTCAAACATTGCTTCTTAGTCATGGGCTTAGGCATAGATTGGATGGTTGTGATACGTGCAGAGGACAACTGTTTGCTACCTTGACTAATCTCATGGCCTAGAAAAGACACTTTCTCTTGTGAGAATTGCAGTTTACTCAAGGACGCTTTCAAACCTTTCTTCGCCAGGTGCTGCAGCAACATTACTGTTGCCCTGTCACATAGGGGCTTCGAATCCGCAAAGCATATCAAATCGTCTACGTAGGAGAGATAGCCAGAGCCTGCTGGGAGTTCAAGGTCTGCCAAGGTATCGGTCAGAGCGCGATGGAATAAGTGGGGGCTATTATGGAACCCCTGACACAAACGTGTAAAAGTCCATCCCTTTCCCAAAAAGGTAAAAGCAAACCAATACTGTGATTCAGGGGCCACTTTCACGGTGAAGAAAGCTGAAACCAGATCGCAGACACTAAAGTACTTCGCGGTGTCAGGTATGTCAGCCAAGATAGTATACGGATTGGCCACCAAGGGAGCTATAAATTCTGTATGTTGATTTACAAGCCTCAAGTCTGACACGAATCGCCACCCACGGCTAGATCCATCAGCTGCTTTTGCTTTCTCGACAGGATAAATAGGTGTTCTCACAGGTGAGTCATCACAAGGTATGATGGCACCAGCAGTTCTGAGAGCATTAAACACAGGCATCACTCCCTTTTCAGCTTCAGTACGAATCCGGTACTGTCTAACATTAGGCCTATATTCTGATTTTGGAGTGATAGGAACAGGGGCACAGTCGTTAATTAACCCTATGTCCCAAGGGCCATCAGGCCACAAGCATGAAGGGACGTCTTTCAGAGCAGGGTCATCAGCTGTCATGAGTAACTGTGGCACGACAGACAAGTCCAAAGCATGAAAACTGCCAGCGGGCAAGTTTCCCAAAGGGGGACCGAGGCTTTCCTCAAACACATGCAAATAGCGAGAAACAGATAAGGCCGCTGTGCACTCAGTACGCCATGTGTGCAGGCGAGGTGAATAAGAAATACTCGTATCTTCAGGCACACTTTTCCAATCCGTCTCTGTCTCGCAATTAGACACACTCACAGCAAGGGCTTCTCCCGTCTCATGGCTTGCTCTACAGAGAACTATGTGAGGCCTAACTGACCCTGTGCCATAAATCTGGAGCTGTTCTGCAGTGAGAACCACTGGGAGGAAGGCTGTTGTTTCAGTCCAATAAATACTAGAGACAGAAATGCAGTCCTCCTCTTTTCCATACCACTTAGTTTCAAAGTCATTGTCAGGGCTGTCTGTTCTATGTACAGAACAAAACAGGTCGTCGTTCGTCATAAATAAGGAGTCAGGCGACAACACATATGTGTTTGCCAGTCCTAGTAGTTTGTCAGTTTCTTGGATGTCATTCAATACAAATCGATACTCATATTGCAGTGTCAGCGGGCTGAGTTTAACACACTGATAAGGAACACTACACTCATTGTTCGAAGGCCCCAGTAGCTCACACTGTGTGAGTTGCAACCCCTCACCTTTATCAGTTTCACCACACTCCTCAAGGGAAGTGTTTCTCTTTTGAGGGACAATTTCTATGCCCTTCTCAGTGGGAATTAAAGCTAAAGACATAGCACATAACAAGTCTCGTGCCAGTAAATTAACTGGACATTTTTCAGAAACCAGGAAGGAATGTTTCAACGTCTGTGTACCGTCACTCACTCGTAGAGGTACACTAAACTTTTCTCTGGTTGGATGGCCTGAGGCCGACAAAGTATAAGCATATCTCCCTCCAAGTTTCACCTGACCGATATCACATGCACGCACAGTGGAATAGGTGGCACCAGAATCACACAAAAAATCAATTTCAACCCCATTGACAGTCAACCTGTACATTGGCAGGCTAGCAGAGAGAGCTGAGTCATACTTTGCAAATTGATTGGCAGGAGGAGCATATTTCTGTTCTAAGAATGCAATACATTCAGACACAGTAGTATAATCAAGCTGTGATGGTGTGTGGTTAGTAGGTTGTGGAGTGTGGTCACAGATGTCAGTTACTGTATGTTTGTCTGTACATGTACTCTGTGGGGTGTGGACAGGTGTGTCAGTGGGTGTCTGCATGAGTGAACATGAAGTAGGTACAGATGGCACAGTTGGTGTTTGAGGCTTGGTGTTAGATGCGAAACCCAGTATGTCATGTGAAGTGTGATCAGATGTATGAGTGCATGTATGTTGTGTGCATGTGTGTGCGTTTGGTGAGGTGTGGGTACGTGGCACTGTTGGTGTTTGGTGCGTGTTGTTGAGTGATTGAGTAGGTGTGGGTGCATGACCTTTCTGTAGCTCGGCCAGGGCTGTCGTCCCGCACAGATTAGGACCCCGGCCGCCGCCCTCCGACACCTGTCAGTCCGCCGCGCCCTCAGCCCCTGCTGTGTCGTTGGTCCGGTACACCTGGTTGCGTTCGTCGTAGTGCCCACGTGGCCCAGGCCCGTCGCGTCCAGGCCCGTCGCGTCCAGGCCCGTTTCCTCTGCCTCTCCCTCTTCCTCTCCCTCTGCCCCTGGTCTTCTTTGGGTGCGGGCAGTCGGACCTCCAATGATCGGGGGACCCACAGTTGAAACAGCAGCCGTCATTCTGTGGTTGGCGCGTCTCCTTGTCCCTGGCATAATCTTTCTTCACCAGGTGTTCGACAGCTGATAACATAGACAGTCCAATCTTGTCTGATTTATTGGCCTGTGTCTTCCTTTCCTTCTCCTTTTCGTCAGCTATGCGCTCTTCAGCATGGATGGCGTGTTTCAGAATGTCTGTGGGCTCGGCAGAAGCATAGTCCAGTAGGCCCGTTTTCACTCTGGTTGAAATCTCCCCACGCATGTTACTAAGCAACAAGGCAGTCATTAATGTGCGTGTATGGGGGTCAGTGGGGTCAGGGAATCCCCCGTGGGTAGATATGGCTTCTTCAAGGCGATTGTAGAAAACACGGACCTTCTCATCTTTTTCCTGAGTGCATTTTGTAACTGACCCCAAATCACGCTTGTTAGGAAACATTCTCTCAATCTCGTCACATACCTGCTCCAGGCCCCTCAGGAAGTCATAGTTGTGGGAGTAGATGACGTCGTCAGGTCGGGCGCCCTCGAATCGGCCACACGCTCTCAGGACGGAGCGTGTCTGAGTCACGTCCAGGAATTTGCCCACAATTCCAATTACCTCCTTCATAGACGGCCGATAAGTGTTACAAAAGTTCTTTAAATCTTCAGCGCAGCGTTCTCCTCCGACGTTTCTTGGGTCTTTAACTGCTTTTGCAAATGTCATTATCTCCTCAGGAGACCAGACGCGTGATACATACATAATGTCGCCGTTGGGGTCAACGACCTCGATCATGGGAAATTGTAGTCCCTCATCATAGTCCTCCTCGGTGTCTGGTCTGCGAGAACGGCCCAATGTCTGTGAGCGTGTCATCGCTCCACGGCGTCTTGTCCCCCTGCCACGTGGCACTGTGTCAGGGGGAAGAGATGGCTCTGGAACGGGCTGCTGTGGTGACAACGTTGGCATCGGTCCCAATGGTGAAGCAGGGCCGGAGCCGGGTGCTGGAGCTGTTGGAGAGAAGGGAGCAAGGGAGGGAGCCGGGGTTGACATAGCGGCTGGTAGTGGAGCGAAAGGGTACGGTGATGTCGGGGGCCAGAATATTGGCATGAACATAGTCTGTGGTGGAGGCAGAGGCGATGCTGGCGGGGCTCCAGGCGGGGGTGGAGGAGTGATGATCGGTGCAGGTCCAGGTGCTCGGCTGTGAGGCATGGGTGCGGCGGCTCTGGCTGGTGCCGGTGGTGGGCAGTCGAGGTCAAAATCCACGCTGGATTTATACAGGCCCTGGACAGAGGGGTAAACAGAAGAGACATGCGAGTTCCCAGGCACAAGCGCGTTTGACACATACGGCGGGGGAGGAAAGGTTTTCTCCCCGTCACTCAGAGCCCCGGTATTAGGCAACTGGTCTGCATCTCTCTTTCTCTGTCTATTTTCTGCTTCCTCCAGCCACATATCATAAACCTTTTTGTGGTAAGAACATTTTTCAACACTCAGTCGTTTGACTCTGTTACCCGGTTTAAGCATGATTTTATCCTCAGCTTCTTTCAGTTTTTTCCCAAGTTCAATTACCTTTTTTATGTTTAAAGAACCTTTTTCAGGAAAACCCAAATGAAACCATTGATTAAGACAGCTCAGAGCCTCCAGACCGCATTTTGCGTGCATATCCACCATAACCGCTGACCACTCTTCCCTTCCCATCATGGGAGGAATACTAGGGCGGTTACCCATCTCGCAGTACTGCTTACTCACTAAGATAAAACGTCTTCTATCTAGGTTGATTTACTCGTGGGTCAAATAAACATAAATACCCTGCTTGAACAAATGCTCTATTTACACTTACACTGACTCTCCTGCTGTACTCCTATTTATTGTTATAACACCCCCAGCAATTTGCGTTATGCTGTGGTGTATTATTAAATAAACAGTCAGCTAGTCTAATGTACTCCTGTGTATTAACACTTCAGTTCAAGCACACAACAACACTCTGTTGTGACACACTTCCAATAATGGAAGCATACAGACATTCAGCAAAATGCGGTTTATGGTCAGAAAATATTTAATTAATTCCCTTAAATAAACACCCTTAAATTATCAGGAACTTGGATTGGAATTTAGAAATCTCACCGTAACTGGTTAAGCCTCCGGGTTCGTTGGAATGCAGGCGCTCACTCCCAGGAGGGACACCGTTTCTCCCCCGTCTCGTCCGATGTCAATCAACGGTTTGGGGTCGCCGGGAATTTGCTGGCGAGGTGATCAATCCAAAACTCGGTATCCCGCTGGAGGTAGTCGCTGCATCCCACACGCTGCCACCATTTGTCTGAGACTTTTTAATTAGACCAGTTCACGATAAAAATAAAGATGGAAGCTTGAGCTGTCTTTCTGTGAATTTATTCAAACCAGTATAATAGTGTGTACACACGTTTGCTATCCCGGCAGAGGCATGAAGGTCTCTCGGAGTAGCAACGAAGCACGAAGGGCAGAACACAAGCATATATAGAAAAAATGAGTTTCCAAACCCTGGGACGGGAGGGGCTAATCATATCTATCACTCACAGACAGGGGAGTGTGCGGTTGCTACGCTACTGAGATGGCCTTGGGCACCCGCAGAAGCCCTCTGTGAAAAGAAAAGTGACACTTTCCTAGGATAAAGACTGCAGGGGATGGTCAAATGAATTGAACTATTTAGCCAGTGTGTCAATGGAGTGCTAATGAAGACAAACGACCCAGTAATCAGCTAAACACAGAAATCAATGCACCTATACATGAACCAGTGCCAAAAAAGAACTGAACTAAGGACGAACCAATGCATATGATATGAAACACACTGGCTGTTTGTTACTACGCATAGAACACGGGTCAAAAGGTCACACTCAGGGGCCCCTCCATAATACAAAGCAGTGGGGAATTGCCCCATATGAAGATGTAAAATAAAATACAGCATATGATCAGTCATGTGATAAGAATACAAATAGTATACAGTATCGTGAGGTTAGAAAAAGTATCGTGAGGTTAGAAAAATCCATATCAAAACTATTACACTTTAGTGTTACACTAAATGCAGGTAACCTCAAGGTGGCTGCTGCCCCTTGTGACGTGGGCAGAGCTGTGAGGGCCCGGTCTTTGCTGCTTGCAGCTTTAATAATGTTTTTTACATGCTTCTGTCTTCAATGTTTAAGCTTCATTGCATCTGTCCAAACAGTTTCCTTCCTCAGAGTTGAAGAATTCTGTAAAGGTTTTCAAACTAATTACGACAAGGACTCGAATATTCAGTCAAATAAACTAACAAAATAATGAAAGAAGTTGCCTTTTTGGAGTTGGGCAGGAGGATTCAGATATATTCCCAGACAACTTGACAACGATATATAGATACTTAAATGAGCCCAAAGGAACTAATTGCATTTAACTGCTCCTTGGAGGAGGAATTGACCAGTGAGCTTCCCAAGATGACCAAGATGGCGCCGTACTATGGCGACACGCTTAGAGCTGCTCTAGTCTTAGTGCTCGTTTTTATGTTGTATGTTTCTGTCATCACACAGAATGTGTCTTGCACGATTGCTTATGACCGCCAGACTTTACTGGACATAAGATTGAATGTTCCTAGCGCTTGGAAGCTGCAGGAATTACCAAGAGAGCTGTACAACACCGATCCTCTGCCATGGAGTAGTGGTGGTGGCAGCAGCGACAGACGTAGACTTGGGAAGCGAGGTGGCGTCCTGGCGAGGCTGCGAGGGCGGCCTACCAAACCTCCGATTCCCAGTATGCTGCTTGCTAACGTCCAGTCACTTGACAACAAGCTGGATGATCTGTGGTCTTGTGTGTTCACAACGGGACTTGAAGAACTGCTGTGTGTTCTGCTTCACAGAGACGTCACTGAGCCCTTCTACGCCTGTGTGACAGTATGACCACCTACTGTCAACAAACAACCCACAAACATCTCCCACCATGGCTCTCCAGTGGATCCTAAAAGAGTCAGGGTGGGGTTCCAGTCCTTAAATAGGTGCCAAACCATTTGGTCTGTGGACAGGGGGTTCCTGTTCCACTATGGACATTTAAATCTATGCTTTTCTATGCTTTTGTCAATGAGGGACATTTATAGGAAGTAACAGGTCTAGATTCTCCATATGTTCATTTGATGTATTTTGTAATGTGTATAGTTTCAGAACATAAAGGGTACTGTTGTATGTTCACTAACTTGATGATTTAGTCCCTCTAGTGGGAGGGGCCATGTGGCTATAAAGGTGTGAGCTGGCCTTTTTCTGACAGTCTGTACTGGGGTGCTGTGGAGGTGCTCAGGAGCTGCTGTCAAGAAGGTGATTAGTTGTGCTAATGTGTAGTTATATTAAGTTAAACCATGGTTAACATGCATTTTTGTTTATAATAGGCCTATTGTTTGTTTTGATAATACTAATAGTTATTGTACATTTGCTTTATTAGTTGAGTAGTTAAGTGCCGTTATTTCAGTATTTAAGTATTTCATTATTTGACTATTTTGACTTATTTGATTGGTATTCTGAGTTATTTGATTTTGCTATTTGAGGTATTTGGTTTTGAATATGTCTTTATTTTTCTACACATCCAGATCTGGTCTCCTCTGTATTTTGCTGCATTATTCTTGTCTCACTTGGGGAAAATAAACCTTGTTGCAACTTGAGCCAAACTGTGTGCTTTGCCATCGTTAATGTCTGGTTGGCCAAAGGGGCCACATTACCCTACCCGAGTCAGGGGCATTACAGCCTGATAGGGCTGTACAACTAGAGGGGTTCTCTGTGTTCCGCACAGACCGCTCCAGGGCGGCCACGGGCAAGACTAAGGGAGGTGGTGTCTGCTTCTTTATTAACGACACTTAGTGCACTGATGTGGTTATTGTATCCCAGAACTGCTCTCCCAGTGTTGGAACATCTTACACTAAGGTGCAGACCATTCTATCTCCCCAGGGAGTTCCCCTGTGTGCTACTAACGGCCGTTTACATCCATCCATTATAGCTAACAAAGCCGAGGCGCTGGAAGAGCTGTATGGTGCTATTAGCAAGCAGGAGTCTATGCACCCAGAGGCTATATCTATCGTGGCGGGGGACTTTAATCATTGTAACATGAAAACTGTGCTTCCAAATAAATACTACCAACACGTTAAATGCACAACAATAGAAGAATACGCTTGATCGTTGTTACTCCACGGCTGCATACAGAGCGCTACCGCGCCCTCACTTTGGGAAATCTGACCACCTGGCCGTGCTTTTGCTCCCTGCTTTCAAGCAGAAAGTAAAACACGAGAAACCCACTGAGAGATCGGTACCGTGCTGGTCCACAGAACACAAAACCAAACTCCAGGACTGTCTTGACTCGACAGACTGGACCATCTTCAGGGACTCTGCCATAAGTTTGGACGATTATGCCGATTATGTTACCGGCTACATCACATTCTGTGTGGATAATTGCATCCCAGTGTGTCCTATTAACTCCTATCCCAACCAGAAGCCCTGGATGAACAATGACATTCACCTTGGGAACGCTCTGTTGCTTTTAAATCGGCGATGCTGAGCGTTATAAACAGTCAGGTACGACTTGAAGAGGGCGATCACAGCGGCAAAAAGACATTACCGGGACAAATTGGAATATGATTACAGCGGCGGTGATTCACGGCGGATGTGGAGAGGGCTGCAGGCGGTTTCGGATTATAAACCTAAATCTGGTTCAATCTCGGACACCTCCGCCACTCTACCGAACGAGCTGAATAACTGTTTTTCCCGCTTCAAGGCTCACAACCTGGACCCTTATTACATCAGCGCGGAGCCCGACCGATATGGTGGACTTGCAGGTGACTGTGGACAATGTGAGTAAAGTGTTCAAAACTGTAAATGCTCACAAAGCTGCCGGCCCAGATGGCATAGCCTCACGTGTCTAAATGATTATAGACATGTTGCTTTGACGTCTGGAAAAACTAGTTATAACGCATATCAAGAGCATCATTCCTTCCAACATTGATCCATTAGTTTGCCTACTGTTCAAATAGATCTGTTGATGACGCTATTTCTCTTGCTCTTCTCACTGTCCTGGTACATCTTGAAAAGAAAGACACTTATGCCAGATTACTGTTCATAGACTATAGCTCCGCATTCAACACCATTGTACCATCTAAACTGGTGTTGAAACTCAGAGGTCTCGGTCTAAGCAGCTCCATCTGTAACTGGTTGTTTGATTTTCTGAGCGGCAGGCCACAGTGTGTGCGTATTGGGGATAGATGTTCTACCATTATTTTTACCAGAACCGGGGCCCCTCAAGGCTGCTGCCTTGGTCCTCTATTATACAGCTTGTTCACATTTGACTGTGTTGCCAGATTAAAGAACAACAGCATAATACAAATTGCGGATGACACCACAGTTATTGGTTTAATAACCAATGGTGATGAGAGGGCCTAGGAGGGAAATCTAACCCTATGGTGCGATAACAACAACAGTGATGTTGCTAGGTTTTCAATGTAATGGGTCCCGGGACCCATAGGTGGTCATTCAAATGGGTCCCGCGACAACACACGCATTATGTATTAACAAGATGGCGGAAGCAAATGTGGGTGGCTCTGTGTGTCCCCGCACTGAACCTGAGATTTATGTCACTAATGACGGGAGAACCATTGTTGAAGATGAGCTTTTGAGTTTCATTAGTGTCAAAATGAGGACTTTAACCCAAGATGAAATTGTTGTTTTGGTTACAAGCAACTTTTCATCCGAATTGAGAATACTACGAGGCTGCTGTTTGATGTTTGTCCGAAAACGTTGCAACGTTATATTAAACAATGTCAAGTTATGCCTGAAGCAGCTAAAAGAATGTGGTCAGAATACTCCCAGGTTCGTCTCATACTATTTGGATGAGCTGCCTCCCGTGGGGTTTGGCCACATGGATACATCAGCGCTGCTTAGCCGAGTGGAGCGCCTAAACCAAGAGGTGGCTGACCTGAGAAGAACCATGGAGACTCAGGCTAGCATGAACCAGAACCTTGGGGCTGTTGCCACGGCCATGGACTGCAGAATCACTGCTATTGAGCAGCGCACCGGGAGTGGGGAGCCTGCGGCTACAGCCACGTCCGTGGACCGTCGGAGCCCCGCAAGTGAGCACCGCACCGTGAGCCAAGGCTCTGAGGCTGCCACCGCGGCTATAGAACATCACACCTCACCCGAGATGCAGGACGAGTCGGTACCAGCCCGCCAGGAGGAGATGGCAGACCCGACAACGATGAGCGTCATGCTCAACCACAGACCCTGCACGGCCCACAGTGGAATACCGTAGTAAGGGACGGGAAGAAAAAGTTGCCCCGGAAGGCAGCCGCTCAGTCCAAGCCCCGTGTCAACCAAGCACACTCAAAGAGAGAGCTGAAGAGGACAGGAAATACTGGGACTGGCACGAACAGCAACATCCAAGTGGTCACATCGAAGTTGGTGAGTGTTCTTGCCACGAGATTCGCTCCTGGTTTGGAGGCTGACGCGCTGCGTGAATATCTGATTGAGAAACTGAACAATACAACAGTGACTTGTCGCAAGATTGAGTCGACTAACAGTAGATTTGGCTCGTTCCATATTACATCTGAATGTGACAATATTGACGTTATGTACGACCCAGAGCTCTGGCCGGCTGGAACGTATGTGCGTCGGTATTATGAGGCTCGCGGTCATAATGCCAAGCCACTTGCTGCGGCGCAGATCGTGTTGGGGTAGCCATGTAGGCTAAAAACTTTTATTGTTTTTATGGAACTTTGTGTTATGTCATATAATGCGCGCGGGCTGCGCGTAGGCCAGAGTGAAGCGGACAAGGCTCACCGTATTGTCATAGACAAACTACTTGAGAGCTGTGACATATTGTGTGTGCAGGAGACTTTTCTTGCTAAGCAACAGCTCGAAGGTCTCAATTCCGTACATAAAGACTTCCACGGAGCAGGGGAATCCACCACTGACCAGGGCTCTAAAATTGTCCGGGGAAGGATCCCAGGGGGGGTCGCTATCTTATGGAAGAAAAAATATGACAAACTGGTCAATGTTATTAGAGTGGATGTAGACTGGGCTATCGGACTGGAGTTCAGCTGCAATGATAAAAAGTGTATTATTCTGAATGTTTATACACCATATGAGAGTTATCAGAATGAAGCTGAGTATTTAAACAGACTGGGGTGTATCATGTCATTTATTCAGGATAATCCATCCACCTGTATTTATGTCCTGGGTGATCTGAATTCAGACGCGTCTGATGACAAATCACTATTTGGGAATCACGTATTGCAGTTCTGTACTGATAATGGTCTAATTCTGTCCAGCAAGGCCATGATGCCGGAGAATAGTTTCACTTATATAAGTGAGGCTTGGCACTCCACCTCATGGTTAGATCATTGTCTGTGCACTGTCGAAGCACATGAATCTATTGATTCAATGATAATTAATTATGACATGGCCACCTCCGACCATATACCTTTCTCCATAATGATCAATCTAGGCAGTTTACCTTTATTACTGACTCATGATGACAGCAGTGGGACAGGGAGGGTTGACTGGTCAAGATTATCACAGGAAGATATTGATAACTATGTCCATCACAATGATGTGCTGTTGGGTAATATTGCACTGCCAAAGGATGCTATTTTGTGCCGGGATATGAATTGTAAAAATCAACAACATTGTAAAGCATTATGTTCACTGTATGATTACATTGTGGATTCTATATCTGCCTCTAGTAAGTCTCTTCATAAGCCAAGGTCTATAAAGGGTGTGAAGCCAGGGTGGAACCACTATGTAGAATGCCTACATGCAGAGTCCAGGAAGGCATTTAAGCTATGGGCTGAGGCAGGTAAATGTAGAAGTGGTCCACTTTTTGATCATGAGAAGCATACTAATGCACAGTTTAAATATGCTCTTAGATACATTAAGCGAAACGAGAACAGCTTGAGATCTGACTCACTAGCAAGGAAGCTTCAGAGCAACTGTGTAAATGATTTCTGGAAAGAAATAAGAGTAATGAATAACTGTAAAACACCACTGGCATCTAGTATAGATGGGGTGAGTGGTCCTAATGAAATCTCTCTCCTGTGGAAGAAGAAATACCAAGAACTATTTAACTGTGTAAAAAGTAATGTCTCTGCTGTTGAGAATGTAGAATATGATGAGGGGGTTATTATCATTCCTTCTGAAATAAAAACTGCAATACTGAAGCTTGGAGACAACAAGGCTTCTGGTATGGATAATATAACTGCCGAACATATCAAATATGCAAGTAAGAAACTCTCCCCCCTGCTGAGTTTATGTTTCACTGGATGTCTAGTCCATGGCATCCTACCTGATTCTATCATGGCTGTCCTCCTAGTGCCGGTCATAAAAGCTAAGACTGGCAAGTTAAACAGCTCTGCAAATTATAGGCCAATAGCCCTGGCTAACATTCTCTCCAAAGTATTGGAGAGAATTTTGCTGATTAGATTGGAGAGGTACATCCTTACGTCAGACAATCAATTTGGATTTAAGCATAAACATAGCACTGACATGTGTGTATTTGCCCTAAAGGAGATGTTAGATAATTATAATAGGCAGAACTCCTCCATGTTTGTGTGTTTGATTGAAGCCTTGCAGGCGTTTGATCAAGTTAATCATGAAGTAATGTTTATAAAATTATGTGAAAGGGGGATCCCTAAATATCTTGTCAGAATATTAGCATTTTGGTATGCTTACCAGTCTATGAGGGTAAAATGGGGCAAATCTACATCTGAACCCTTTCATGTCTGTAATGGTGTCCGCCAAGGTGGGATTTTGAGTCCTTTATTATTTAATATTTATATGGATGATCTCTCCAAGAGGCTTAGTGCATGTCGTACAGGCTGCAGGGTGGGTGATTGTCTTATCAATCACCTTATGTATGCTGATGATGTGGTTATATGCAGCCCATGCACTGCTGGGTTGCAAGAACTACTAAATATGTACGCAGTATGGGTTAGACCATGATATCAAGTACAATGCTAAAAAGAGTAACATCTTGATTGTGCGCAGTGGCGATGATCGTCAATCTAAGTTCCCTGTATTCTCTTTATCGGGCTCTGCCCTCAGTGAATCCAAGGAGGTTAAATACCTTGGACATGTTATCTCAAATGATCTATCAGATAATAAAGACATATATAGGCAATGTCGCAAATTATATGGCCAAGCTAATATGCTGGCAAGATCTACAACCAGGCTCTTTGCAGACCTGGGAATTAGAGGCCAAAGCCAGCGGTCAGCCATCAAAGCTGCATCGGAGGCAGCCGAAAGAAGCAGCCAGTGGCTTTTTATGAGGAGGAAGGACCCCTGCTGGGCCCCAAAGTAACCAAGCTAGATAGCGTTCGTATAGGTATATACGATTTGTTCTTTGTTCTGGATTGATATCTCTATGCAGTTGATGTATTGATGTTGATTAAGTCCCATGAGGAGGTGGCATAACGCTATCCTCATGCTTAATCACTTTGATTGTTGTATTGCTTATTGCTTATTGTATTGCTTTGCTTGTTGTGGGTCGCTTTGGATTTGGAGCTTCCAGTTTGGGTATTGATGTTGATTAAGTCCCATGAGGAGGTGGCATAACGCTATCCTCATGCTTAATCACTTTGATGGTTGTGTTGCTTATTGTATTGTATTGCTTTGCTTGTTGTGGGTCGCTTGGATTGGGAACTTCCAGTTTGGGCATTGAGCTTCTGCTAAATGCCTAAACTGGAGCCAGGAGGTATGCGGTCAGCCTATAGGCTTGACTCAGGGAAAAGGACGCCCCTGCCTTGCACAGTCCCATGAGAAGTCTGCCATCCATAAGATGAACGATACTCTCATGATTAATTGGAAATGACGCAAGTTCGGGACTCATGACCCTGAGCTGGCCGCCTCCGGAGAGGGTGTATAGTGTATAATGGCCGAAACACCCTAAGACCTGGAGGAACACTACTGATGATGCGTCCTAGATTAAAAACTAACCCCAGCCCCCCCCCTCCCTTGCATCCATCATTCACCACCAAGATGACACACACACACACACACACACACACACACACACACACACATGTGCCTGCACAAAGGAAATTAACATCTTATCCTGTGTTTTGTAAAACTGAGTATCTGGACACTGAGTCCAGTGACTGCTGAGAAAGATCAGCTGACGACAGGGGAAAGTCCTTGTGGCGGCATGGAGAGACAGCTGACGGGAGGGAATAGACCCCACTGGGACGGGCATGAGCTAGCTTCCCATGTTTGTAGTTTCCTATGTCTTTGGCATGTTGGAATCACCCGCTATAGCTACGAAAAGACGACAAAAGAGAACACCCCTAGAGTCTGTGAGAGCGGGGGCGGAAGATGACTCATCGGCTGACATCATGGTAACAGACCCTGGAACGGAAACGACTACGAGTAACGAGAGCACAGCGCAAGAGAGTGACACAGCAGTTGCCCCAGCTACAGCCACGTCAACGGGCCACAAACAGCAAATATGTCCCTGTGGTTGGAGGAAGGTTACATCCTATCGGGGGTTGAGAATTCACCAGGGAAAGATGAAGTGTTTGACAGAAGAGAGACAGAGGCCTCGCGTTGATTACTTTCTGCGAAAGGAATCAAATCAGTCGAATGAAGTACAGCAACTGGACGCAAACCATAGCTTGCAGTACATCAATACCACTGTCGTGGAGGAAGCAAACACAGAGGTGATATCAACAGAGGCAGAACCGACCCAACCTCCTAGACCTGCAGTCGAAAGGAGACTAGCAGGGCATAGATTGCATGTGAAGTGGCCTGGTGCCGTGGATAAGAAGCTCTGGGAAACTATCAATACTGATCTGACCCTGTCTCTTGAGCAACTTCGAGGGACAGTGGAAAAGAAGCTGGAGAGAATGGGGGATATCATCTACCAATATGGGGCAGAACGCTTTGGAGTGCAAGAAAGGAAAGGCAGGAAAGATGTTCCAACTGCACCAGTCTCCAGGATGCAACAGGAGATCAAGCGCCTCGTCCTAGAAAGAAGACAACTTAGGAAACGGTGAAAAAAAAGCCTCTGGAGTGGAAAGGGAAGGCATAAATGCACTTCAAGGTGACATTAAAACACGACTGGCATCCCTCCGCCGAGCAGAGAACCTCCGGAAACGTAGAAGGAAGAAAGAACAAACTAGAACACGGTTCTATAAAGATCCCTTCAAGTTCCTTAAAAGTATCTTCACAAAGGAAAAAGTGGAGCTTTAAAAACAACAAAGATAGACCTGGAAGATCATCTGAAAGCAACACATTCTGACCCAAGGCGGCATGAACATCTGACCATTCCTTCAGATATCCCACCAATTGACCCCCCTGAACATCACATGCCTTGCAGTCCTCCAACATGGAAAGAGGTGGAAAACACAGTGCATCGGGCAAGAACGGCATCATCCCCGGGGCCAAATGGAGTCCCATACAAGGTTTATAAGTACGCACCAGATGTCCTGAGGTTTCTCTGGAGGCTCATGAGAACAGCATGGCAGAAGAAGATAATACCTAAAGTGTGGTGTAGGGCAGGTGGAGTCCTTATCCCAAAGGAGAAGGATGCAGTGAACATCAGCCAATTCCGTCCAATCTCCCTACTAAACGTTGAGGGCAAAATCTTCTTCAGTGTCATTGCTCGGAGGATGTCCGAGTATCTGCGAAGAAACGAGTACATTGACACATCTGTACAGAAGGCAGGAATATCGGGATTCTCAGGGTGCTCAGAACATTCCAGCATGATCTGGCACCAGATCCAAACGGCAAAGGTGGAGAGAAGGGACCTCCATGTAGTCTTTCTGGACCTTGCCAATGCCTTTGGCTCGGTGCCCCATGAACTCCTGTGGTCTGCCTTTGATTTCTTCTACATACCGGACACCATCACAGCCCTGGTTAAATCCTACTTCCAAGACATGCAGTTCTGCTTTACCACCTCTGACTTTACCACCTCTTGGCAGTGCCTGGAAGTAGGCATCATGGCGGGATGCACTATCTCACCTCTGGCATTCACGATGGCAATGGAGATCATCATCCGAGCCTCAAAATGGGTTGTAGGCGGACAGCGGGTTGACTCTGGTCAGCGCCTCCCTCCGCTCAGAGCTTACATGGACGACATTACAACGTTGACCACCACCGTCCCATGCACCAGGAGGCTGCTCGGAAAACTGGAAGAGAACATCAGTTGGGCCCGCATGAAGATCAAACCATCCAAGTCACGAAGCATCTCAATTGTGAAGGGAGTGCTCTCCGACCTGAAATTCTTCATCGGCGATGACCCAATCCCAACAGTGTCTGAGCAGCCTGTAAAAAGCCTTGGCAGGTGGTATGATTCAAGCCTGAAGGACAAAGACCAGGTGCAACAACTGCGCAAAGACATCAGCAGTGGCCTGCAGTCCATCGACAACACACAACTACCTGGAAAGCTAAAGGCCTGGTGCCTTCAGTTTGGCCTCCTACCCCGGATGTTGTGGCCCCTTGCAGTTTATGAGGTCCCAATTTCAACGGTGGAGAAGTTGGAAAGAGGAGTCACAGGCTACATCAAGAAATGGCTCGGAGTTCCACGATGCCTGACCACCAAAGGCCTCTATGGAGATGGCATCCTCAAGCTCCCCCTCACCAGTCTCACAGAGGAGTTCAAGTGTGCAAAAACAAGACTCCAGATGACACTGAATGAATCCAGAGATTTAGTGGTGAGCAACAACGCACCGACCTTGGCAACCGGGCGCAAATGGACACCAGCCAGAGCAGTGGAGGAAGCAACAGCAGCCCTCAAACATGCTGACATTGTGGGCTATGTTCAGCAGGGACAAGGAGGTTTTGGGTTAACAGCTACTCGCCCTGCTTGGAGTAAGGCAGCAGCACCAGAACGGAGAAAGATGGTGGTGGAGGAAGTACGCCACCAGGAGGAGGCTGGAAGATGGGCCAAGGCAGTCTCTCTTGCAAAACAGGGCCAGTGGACACGATGGGACAGTGTGGAGAGGAGGAAGATCAGCTGGAAGGATATGTGGGCCATGGAAGCGAGGCAGTTGAGCTTTATCATAAGAGCTACATATGACGTTCTTCCAACACCAGTCAACCTTCACCAGTGGTTTGGTGAAGACCCGGGGTGTGCCCTTTGTTCAACTCCAGCCACCCTAAGGCACATTCTATCAGGGTGCAAAACCAGTCTCGCCCAGGGACGTTACACATGGCGCCACAACCAAGTCCTAAAGATCCTTGCCTCCACCTTGGAGGACAAACGAGCTGCCACCAACTCCCTACCGTCACCAGCATCCAACCACCAACAGGCAACCACCTTTTTCCGTGAGGGGCAAAGGTAACCAGGAGGGGCTTGACACCATCTGAGCGAGGCCAACTACGTTTGGCTCGCGACTGGAAGATGCTGGCTGATATTGGCCGTCAACTTGTGTTTCCTCCAGAGATCGCTACAACCACCCTGAGACCTGACTTGGTGCTCTGGTCCCCTTCTCTAAAAAAGGTGTACATCATTGAGCTCACAGTACCCTGGGAGGACTCAGTGGATGAGGCTTACGAGCGGAAACACCTACGCTATGCAGAGCTCGCGGCTGAAGCACAACAGCGTGGCTGGAACACTGAAGTCCGCCCAGTGGAGGTGGGATGCAGAGGGTTTGTGGCAAGATCTACAACCAGGCTCTTTGCAGACCTGGGAATTAGAGGCCAAAGCCAGCGGTCAGCCATCAAAGCTGCATCGGAGGCAGCCGAAAGAAGCAGCCAGTGGCTTTTTATGAGGAGGAAGGACCCCTGCTGGGCCCCAAAGTAACCAAGCTAGATAGCGTTCGTATAGGTATATACGATTTGTTCTTTGTTCTGGATTGATATCTCTATGCAGTTGATGTATTGATGTTGATTAAGTCCCATGAGGAGGTGGCATAACGCTATCCTCATGCTTAATCACTTTGATTGTTGTATTGCTTATTGCTTATTGTATTGCTTTGCTTGTTGTGGGTCGCTTTGGATTTGGAGCTTCCAGTTTGGTATTGATGTTGATTAAGTCCCATGAGGAGGTGGCATAACGCTATCCTCATGCTTAATCACTTTGATGGTTGTATTGCGTATTGCTTATTGTATTGCTTTGCTTGTTGTGGGTCGCTTGGATTGGGAGCTTCCAGTTTGGGCATTGAGCTTCTGCTAAATGCCTAAACTGGAGCCAGGAGGTATGCGGTCAGCCTATAGGCTTGACTCAGGGAAAAGGACGCCCCTGCCTTGCACAGTCCCATGAGAAGTCTGCCATCCATAAGATGAACGATACTCTCATGATTAATTGGAAATGACGCAAGTTCGGGATTCATGACCCTGAGCTGGCCGCCTCCGGAGAGGGTGTATAGTGTATAATGGCCGAAACACCCTAAGACCTGGAGGAACACTACTGATGATGCGTCCTAGATTAAAAACTAACCCCAGCCCCCCCCCCCCCCCCCCCCCCCCTTGCATCCATCATTCACCACCAAGATGACACACACACACACACACACATGTGCCTGCACAAAGGAAATTAACATCTTATCCTGTGTTTTGTAAAACTGTGCCGTAAATTTAGCATGTGCTCAGTCTCTGTCAAAATAGCCCTATTCAAAAGTTTCTGCACTCCCTTGTATACGGCTCACCTTTGGTGCAGGTATAGACAAAGTAGCCTGAGACGACTTACGGTGGCATATAATGACAGCATGAGGTTGCTACTTAGAGCTCCTCGAAGCTGCAGTGCTAGTCATTATGTTTGTAAGTGTGGGGGTACCAACTTGCCCTGCCCTACTTAGACACTTGATGTACAAGTTCATGTGCAGAGTGGCTGTGTCTGACAATGATATAATTGCAGTTATATGTAACCCAAGACGCAGCTCTGTCCGGTTCACATCCAGACTATGGTGCCATTGGCGCACATGTTTATATTAGAGTTTTTAACTTTTTTCACTTTTGTACTTTTTTCATGTATTTGTACGTTTTTATTTTCATATGGACCTGCTGATGTGTCTGAAATAAAGTTCTCATTCATAACGGTGAAAACATCACAAAGGACTTTGATTTAAACAAATTGTGGCAAATAGCTACTTGTAAGTAGTTAATAAAGGACAGAAGCATGGATTGACAAGACAATCTCAATTCATCTCATCAATAATGCCAGAACGCACGGCTGTGGAGACTCCACCGCATGCAGCTCAGCTGGTGCAGTGAAATGACTGATAGCAGGAAGGATAGGAGTTGTATGTATCCTGGGGATGCAGTGATTTTTAAAAGTCTGAGTCAGGGACTCGGGATGCAGGGCTAGTAGCATCACACCTCTCTCTTAACATCAAAAGACCAAAGAAATCATAGTTGATTGCAGGAAGTCCAAAGGCATCCACACCCCCATTTCCATCAATGGGTCATCTGTAGACATAGTCAATCACTTTAAATTCCTGGGTATATGCATCACAGACACACTTAAATGGTCCCTTAACCCGAGTGCATCCTCAAGAAAGCACAGCAGCGACTGTTCTTTCTAAGGCACCTCAAGAAATTCGGCCTAAGCACAAAGGGCCTGGTTAATTTCTATAGATGTACTATTGAAAGTGTCCTGTCAGGCTGTATCACGGTATGGTATGGCAACCAGACCGATCAGGACCGTAAAAAGCTGCAGAGGAAAACCATAGGCACAGTATTACCCAGCCTCCATAGCATTTACACCACCTGCCGTCTGAAAAAAGCCCATAACATCGTTAGAAACACCAGCCATCCTGCATGTGAACTGTCCACACTACTCCCTTATGGAAACGCTATCAGAGCATCAAATCACACACCACCCGTCTCAGTAACAGTCCCCCCCCCCCCCCCCCATGCAGTCAGGCTGCTGAGGAATTGATTCACTGCAACGCAATGTAACTTGCACTTTCTTTCTTTTCTTTTTCTCTTTTACTACTGTATGTTCTGTCTGGATGTTGTGTGTTGTATGTGTAAGGCTGAAGGGTGCTCAGAGCACCATGCATTTCATTGTATTAAAACACTGCTTTGTATTTATGCATATGACAAATAAAGTTGAACTTGAACTTGTTGCCATACATTTATGCATTTTATTTAATTTCACATGTGAAACAACTACAAAAGATGTGATTCCATGTCATGTTACCTCCTCACTGGCAGGTGAGTCAGTAAGATACAATAGCAGTGACAACACACGCATGGGGAGGAATCAATTGGCATAACTAAATTGGGGAGAAAGGGGGTAATAAAGCAAAATCCCACTAAGTGGGAGTGAGCGATTCTTAGCCTATACCATACCATAGCACACAGTATCACTTCAAACACTTCAAGGATGCTCAACAGTGCCACTTGAAGGTTGGTGAACAAGCGGTATTGCAGCTGAGGCAATACTGATACGGACAAACAGACATACACACTAAAAAAACAAGGACATTTACTGTATACCAATGATGCCCCTGTTGACTGTCTCCTTTCCGACATGTCTCCATTCCGACACTAACCCTATCTCTGACCCTAACCCTAAACCTTAGGCCCATGGGAGTGTCGCCACTCCGACAATAAGAAGTCAATTTCGGAGTGGCGACATGTCGGAATGGAGAGAGCCTCCCGCCCATGTTAAGCAGGTTTCTGAACTGTCCACAGCCCTCCTCTCAGACACAGAGTAAGTGGTCAGAAATGGTGGCATCTTATAATGAGCATTAGTTAACACGGATTATATGAAGATAGTAGGGATGTCTCGATCGGATCGGGAGATCGTAAATTTGGGAGATCGGGGGCGATTTCAAAAGATCAGAATCGGGAGAAAAAGATTGGGAAACACCCTGTCTTTAAATATTAAAAAAAAGATATAAGCTGACAAGCTTTATTTTTAATTTGTTTTGATACAATGCTGCACCAAGTGAAAAAATATGCTTGGATAGAATGGATACTGTTATTAAAAAACATAAGGGAAACAAACGCATTTTCTTTTCTTTTTCCTTAATGCATTGCCGAAAAATCGGATCGGGATCGAGTCGGGGAGCAATAATATGTGATTGGGAGCAAAAATAAATAAAAAATGTGACCGGGACATCCCTAGAAGATAGGTTGAAAAATGGTAGTGTTCCTTTAACCCCTTAAAGGACAACCTTTTTTTTTGCCCCTCAACCACTGAGATAAAAATCTTTAAAACAAGTAAATTAAATCAATGTAATACTCATCTTTTATATTCTTTAATTACAATCTAAAATATGAACCCTTTTAGTTGTAAAAAAAACTAAGTTGTCCTTAAACCGTGTATTATTAATGCAATGGTGAAGGAAAAAATTAATGAATGCAATGGTGAAGTGTATTATTAATGCAATGGTGAAGTAAAAACAAAAATATCAATACGTGTTGCAAGCTTTTAGATCTGCTACTCTCATTATTTAGTTTTATTTTTAAAATAAAAAAAGATTAATCACAAATAACCGAGGAAGTCATAAGGCCCACTCCTAAATCATACATGTCTGGAAAAAAAAAAAAAAAGTTTCCGTTTAACTAACAACTTCACTGCATATTATGAATCTATTTGCATTTGGACCACACGTTTTGCCACAAACTGAAGCTAAAGGTTTTTCCCCCTTGCATGAGTCCTCAACAAGTGCTCTTTTAGATTTGCATTGCAAGTAAAGCTTTTGTTACAAACTGTACAAGTGAATGGCTTCTCCCCTGAATGAGTTCTCATGTGGTGTTTTAGATGACTCAATTTACTAAAGCCTTTGCCACAAACTTTACAAGTGAATGGCTTTTCTCCTGTATGAGTCCTCATGTGTATTTTTAGATCACAGCTTTGAAGAAAGCCTCTTTTACACACTGTACAAGTGAAAGGCTTTTCCCCTGTGTGAGTTCTCGTGTGTCTTTCTAGGACCATTCTTTGACTAAAGCCTCTGTTACAAATTGTACAAGTGAATGGCTTTTCCTGTGTGTGAATCCTTGTGTGTAGTTTTAAATGACTCAATTGACTAAAGCCTTTGCCACAAACTTTACAAGTGAATGGCTTTTCTCCTGTATGAGTCCTCATGTGTATTTTTAGATCACAGCTTTGAAGAAAGCCGCTTTTACAAACTGTACAAGTGAAAGGCTTTTCCCCTGTATGAGTCCTCATGTGTGGTTTTAGCTGATTCACATGTCTAAAGCCTTTGCCACAAACTGTACAAGTGAATGGCTTTTCTCCTGTGTGAGTCCTCATGTGTGGTTTTAAATGACTCAATTGACTAAAGCCTTTGCCACAAACTTTACAAGTGAATGGCTTTTCTCCTGTATGAGTCCTCATGTGTGATTCTAGATGACCTTTGCGAATAAAGTCTTTGCTACAAACTGAACAAGTAAATGGCTTTTCCCCCGTATGAGTCCTCATGTGAGTCTTCAGCTTATCCTTACCATTGAACAGCTTGTCACAGACTGTACAACTAAAACCTTTCTTCCCTGTGTGACTCTGCGTGGAGTGAGTTTCTTTCAATGATTTCATGTCCTGGGACATCTTGTTGCTCAAAGACAATCTCTGTCCTTCCACATGTTGTGTCTTTTGTGACTTCAGTGTGTTTAAAGGTGACTGATCTACACTGGGCTCCCACTCATCATCACTGTCTTCAGTGATGTCAGATTCAGAACAGTGTGAAGAGAGGAGCTGGTCATCACTAGATGGTTGTGCAGGTACCCAATACTCTATATAGTCTTGTGTTTTCATGTGTTCAGTTGAGGTGCTGGCTACAGGCTCCATGTCTCTGTTTTCACCATCATCACCTTCACTTTTCACTGCTAGTAATGTCAGCAATGGCCTATCAACCTCTTCTGGTCTTTGAAGTAGCTCCTCTTTAATGTGTGGAGGCTCTGGTTCCTCCTGGACCAGACTGGGGCTCCTCTCCTCTTCAGGGAAAACCTCCTCTTTGCACACAGGGAGGTGGAAGGGGTCTAGGAAAAAGATACAATGATAGGCCGGTAAAGGTTTGAACTTTTACATTTTGTTCATGCGAGGTTCTGCTTTTTAACGAAAAGCTAGTGCACACGGGACCGTACCTATGTTCCCCAGGTTCTTTGTTTCCCAGGTTCTATGTTCCCCACATACCCCCTCAAAAAAAAAAAAAATTGTATGTTCCCCGCTCAACTTAAAACAAGGTTCTATGTTCCCCACTCATCCAAAAATGCAGGAAACATTCATTTCTAATTATTAATAACAACTCAAAACAGCCAATAATGGGGGGAAATTATGAATACTAGTAGGACAGGGGGCACTAGGGACATCTGGACACCATACTTTTGTTATCACTGGGCATCTGGTGGGCAGGTGGGCACATAGACGAGTGGGCACTTAGGAGTGGAGACACCTGGGCAACTGGGCACCTAAATTAGGATTGCCCTTATGTTCTTAGTGCCCAGATGTCCCACAATTTCCTGCATTTGAGTTTGTGGGGAGGGTGGGTGGGGAACATAGAACCTGGGGAACATGGGGTGGACCCTGTGCAGAGACATCCACTTCAGTGCCCAGGTATCAATTCACAACAAAGGGAAAAAAGTATGCACATCAGGTTAAACAATCCCCACTGTTAATATTGCTTTCTCATCTTCTGATGATCTGACTAATCAAAAAAAAAAAAAAAAAAAAAAAAAAAGGTTTGACTGATATGAACCATACCATAGTCCCATTCGTGGTACATTCTGATAGATTCAGGGGTCCACAGAACAATGTAATCAGGAATGCAAACAGCCCAGAGTTGAGGAAGGTGACAGAACTTACAGCAAGAGCCGCAGCGGCTGTCCCTCAGAACTTTCAGGGCGGAGGGAGCGCGCACACACAATATTTAAATAAAACACTACATATAGTGCGGTATGGCTGTGTATTCCCGTAGGATTTTCTTTGCCAAAATTGTTTTTTTTTTTTTTTTTGCTGTTTTGGCTTCTATAGGGACCAAACTATCAGAAAATGACAGGTTCAAATTTTCAGACCCCTCCCTCATCTTCAGTTTTGGTCCTATTCGGCTATGTATTCCCATAGGATTTTATTTTGCTAAAATTGATTTTGTTTCTGTTTTGGCTTGTAGGGACCAAGCTATCAGAAAATGACAGGGTTCCAATTTTCAGATGCTAACTTCATATCCTGGGGGAGTACTTTACAGTACTTTATAAACTACTTCCATAGGCGGCGGGTGAGCCAAACGTTTGGGGAGGCTAAAAAAAAATGTTTTTTTTTTTTTTTTTTTACACAATGGCAGAACGATGAGTTATTTAGCATAATTTGACCAATTTATACACAGCGTCAGGATGCAATTTGAAACGTCTGATCATGAAACATGATCTAATAATAACAAGCAATAGTATTAAAAAGCATAAAGATATCATAATAACAACAACAACAAAGTTTCAGTTTCAAAATTAAAAGGGAGGACATTTCGCCTATTAAGACCAGACCATGTTTAGGTCATTATGAAATAATATTGCTTTGCAATTCAATTTGAAAATCAGTAGCGGATGGTGCGTAAATGCGGCCACTCTCTCTGTCTGTCTGTCCGTCTGTCCATCTGTCTGTCTCTCTCTCTTACTTTGAGCTGGTGTTGTGCGTGAGGCAGGCAGTTGGCTTTTCCTCCGAGGTGGAAAGTATGGTGACGTGAGGTTAGCTCCTGGCAGCTTCTGAATTACTTTGTTTATCTCTTGCTTTGTAAAAAGACCTTCTATCCATTTTGCTGTTTGAAATGAGCTCCAAATAGCGCCCTGGTGTTCGCTACAAAGCAATTGGCAGGTGGAAATTCAGAATACGGATGTTTACAAAAAATCTATGATGCGCTGCGCCGGTATCAGGATGTGATTGGCTACTCGGAGTGAGATGCTTTTTATTTTTTTAACCTAAGCCTTTCTGAATTATCACCTGGTGGTCACTAGGGGGCTGTGCTGCTGCATCAACAACACACAATAGCAGCATATAATGCTGTGCACATATATTATATAATTAGCTAAATACCCAGCGTAGCATTTGGGAAGGCACAGCCTCCCCTGGCCTTATTAACGCGCCGCCCATGACTACTTCACAGTATATTCTGAGGCAATTCAATAGTTTAGGTAGGAACAGTTCAAGTGAGGAGGATGGGGTAGCATTTACTTCTGGCCTGTTTTTATTCCTGTCAAATACAGGATCTATTCTTCATCGTCCTCCCTTATACTGTTGGCAATGTCTCCAGTCCAGTGCCATAGCACTTGCAGAGAGGAGTGCAAGGCAGGTGATTGTTTGAGCAGCTGCAGCCACATTTGAGTTCAAGTACTGCCTTTGGAGCAGGGAGGGCAAGATACCTGACTGGAACATACCCTCCACTCTCTGAATTCCACCAATTCGCTTCAATTGGTGGAAGCTCAGGGCTCAGAGCAATTGGACATCTGTGTCAGGTGACGAAACACCTATGTCTCGCAAGGCACCATTAGCAGCAGCCTCTTCATGTGTGCACCTCCTCAAAATCATGTCCCTTGATGAAGGTATCATATATGACAACGAGCATGAAAGAACTGTCCCTTCATTGAGAAATACTCAAGCAGTCCCTGGCCTAACGCATGTCAACTTCTCCTTGGTTGATCACACAGTCAGGAATTCCTTGATGGACATAGTGAGCTTTGTCTCTGGATGAAGACTTCATATTTTTTAATGAGTGATCCATATTACCGTACATATCAAAGACAACTCGACCCTCAACATAGCCAGCCGTCATTGTTATGATGGGTTTGTTGAATGTATCCTGAAGATCTGACAGCTTCAGCATGCTTGGTGTCTTTTTCATGTTCTGAAGCACACCCATGACATCAACTATAAGAACTTTGACAGAATAATCGTCCTCTGTCAGATCATGCTATGGGACACCTTCCTACATGGGCTCTGCCCTGGCATTCAATTGCATGCAAACTCTAAACCCCCTCATTTTCTGACAGTTTGGTCCCTAAAGAAGCCAAAACAGAAAAGAAGAAGAAAAACAATCTATGGGAATACAGAGCCGAATAGGGCCAAAACTGAAGTGAACCCCCTGCCTCAGGAAATGGGGGAGGGGTATGAAAATGTGAACCCTGTCATTTTCTGATAGATTGGTCCCCATAGAAGCCAAAACAGCAAAACAAAAATATCTATTATAGCAAAAAAAAAAAAAAAAAAATCTATATAGGAATACATAGCCGAGTAGGGACAAAACAGAAGTGACCCGCCCCTAGGAAATGAGGGAGGGGTCTGAAAATTTGAACCCCGTCATTTTCTGATTGTTTGGTCCCTATAGAATCCAAAACAGCAAACAAAACAATTTTAGCAAAAAAAAATCCAATGGCCAAAACTGAAGTGACCCGACCCCAGGAAATGTGGGAGGGGTCCGGAAATTGTAACCCTGTCATTTTCTGATAGTTTGGACCCTGTAGAACCAAAATCTGAAAAAAAAAAGAAAACATTTGGCACAAAAATCCAACAGGAGCTGTTTTTTGGACATAGCATACCGCACTAATACCTATCGTGTACAACTTTACTACAGGTTGCATCCTTGCATCAAAAGGTCCACGTCCCTCGTCCATCTCTGGCTGTTCCTCTGACAACGTTGAATATCTTTTGGACACCATCTGACTAGATACAGAAGACCACTCTTTGTGCTCTGTGGAAATTAAAGGTAGAAACAACTTAGTAATACATGTACATACATGCTTACTAAAATGTCAAAGTGACAAATTATAGGAAAGTAAGAGTGTGAACTTTTGTCAACTCTTGTTGAATTTCTGAATAATGCTTAGTTTTCACTGTTGCTACATTTAAAATAACAATTGTGAACCCATAGTCATATTGTATATTGTGCTGATTGTTCACTTAGCCTATCATATCACTGTGTTGATATGAGTTGATTTACACAATTAAATCCTTAACCACAATTATTTGTGTTACAATTAATCGTCAATGTAAATGTATAATCGTGACATCTCTATCTGCACACAGTCTGTTGCATTGTTAAAGGGGATGACCACCCATTTTCAGTAATCAACTATGTGTTTTATATATGTTAATGTTGATGAGTGAAGATTAGCTCAAGTGCCCCCCCCCCCTCCTGTTGAAAGGGGAACGGAGTTGTGACGATTTGGGGGTCACGTGACCAGTGACGGGGCTTTCTGGTAAATGCAGCCTGCATTCCTTACATTCCAGTGGGATACTTCCAACTCGGCAGAAACAGCGCGACTTCAATTGAAATACAGAGCATTTTCAGCCATGTCAGTTGTATTGTGTACATGGGATAAGTCTTGTGAGCTAGAATATGTATCCATATGCCATCCAAAACGAGCAGGATATACTCCTACCGACATTATTACTTTGTTTACACGGAACGAGGAACGGGCGGAAATCATATGCCCATATTTGGTGGAACGTGATGACGTCTTTCAACAAGCGACGGGCGGCGCGGCGCGCTACTCGCTCGGAGCTCACATGGAGGGAAATAAAAACAAAACAACACGAGAGTGAGACGGACAGACTGTGAGAGATAACAAGAGAACAAGTGAGAGAAGGACAGACAAAGTGAGAGACTATATTTAATACCTTTATCAGAAAATGTCGTGTGAGGAGCATGGTGAGGAATCAAAAAAAAGAAGAACAGGAAGAACAAGTTGTTGTTCTGTACCTGGATGTGCAGGACACCAACAGCAGGACGGCACAGTATTCCATAGCTTTCCAACAAAGGATATTGAACGATGTAGAAAGTGGATTGTAGCTATCCGAAATGTGAATTATAGTGTCAAAACACCATTAGCCAAGTTGAAATCCCTACATGTCTGCAGCAGACACTTTACAGAGCAGGATTTTGAAAAGGACCTAATGGCTTCATTGATGGGGACAACGCCGAAGAGAAGACTCAAAAGCACGGCCGTTCCCTCAGTCTTCCCATGGAGTGGAACGGGTGCTGTCCCCATATACGCAGAGGTAGTACTTCTAGTCTATTACTTTGTATATCATTGCTTAAATTACACATGCATGCCTACTTCAAATATTGTGGTTGTTGCATTATTGTACCTTGCAATCTTTATATGTTCTTATTCAAATAGTTGTTGGTGTGTTTTTATTTCTTTCTATCTGTCCCCATATACGCAGAGGTAGTACTTCTAGTCTATTACTTTGTATATCATTGCTTAAATTACACATGCATGCCTACTTCAAATATTGTGGTTGTTGCATTATTGTACCTTGCAATCTTTATATGTTCTTATTCAAATAGTTGTTGGTGTGTTTTTATTTCTTTCTATCTATCTATCTATATCTATATATATATATATATATATATATATATATATATATATATATATATATATATATACACACACACACACACACACACACACACACACATATATATAATACACACACACACAGAGAGGGGGAGAGAGAGAGAGAGAGAGAGAGAGAGAGAGAGAGACACACACACACACACACACACACACATACAGAGAGAGAGAGAGAGAGAGAGAGAGAGAGAGAGAGAGAGAGAGAGAGAGAGAGAGAGAGAGAGAGAGAGAGAGAGAGAGAGAGCGAGAGAGAGAGAGATGCATATACATACATACATATATATATATATATATACACACACACACTCACACCCACACTATATATATATATATATATATATATATATATTAGTGCTGTCCGAGTTAACTAAGTTAATCGCAATTAACTCACCGTTATGTTAATCACGATTAATTATTTTAATCGCAATTAATCGCATATTTACAAACATTGCTACAATATCGGCTATATTGGCTATAAGGTCCATCCCTGTTGATGTAACAAAAAATACAAAGTATAATTCAAGCATAAAGGTGGACACAACAGTAATCATTTAGCAGATCCTTATACCCATCAGCTGCAGTCTGTTTAATGCAATACCATTATGATTTATTCAGGTTTTAATTGATTTCAAATAAAAGATTAACATACTTTCGCATAAATCCAGCAAATATTTCCACTCCCAAGTTAATAGGGCCACGAAAGACTTGAAAGATATCCCTCTAAGTTGCATTTAGACCTGATGACTTATTTGCGATTAATCGCGCGATTAACTACATAAATCATGCGATTAATCGCGATTAAAATATTTAATCGTTGGACACCACTATATATATATATATATATATATATATATATATATATATATATATATATATATATATATATATATATATATATATTTTTCCCCCCCTGTAGCTTACTGTATTACGTGACTGTTTTATTGATGACAAAGTATTGCAATTTACAATTTGAGGCATATGGTGTATATATACATAACTGCTTATTCCATAATCATCTAATAGAACTTACAGATTTGACAGCTGTCTGTTTGCTCCTCGGGGCTTGTTGTCCTTCCAATTTATTTTTGGAACGTTGAAAAAAGTCCTCAACACCCCAGGGTTCACAATGGACGGGAAGTGTGGGTGACTTGCAATGCAGCTTGACGCTGCACTGGCCTCTTCTGACACAGAGAGTTCGTCCAACTCGTGGAACAGTGGCACGAAAAGATTCCACTCCCGACAGCAATAACTCTCCACCTCTGGGGGCATTGGCTGGCATTTATTATTGCCATCCAATGTACACATACACCACCACGTCGCGTTCTCCCGAACTCTACCTGCAGCGCCTTCTCTCTCTCTCCTCTCTCTCTCTGTCCGATCTATTTCCATCTGTTCAAGTTCTGCATCCGTGTACTCTGGTTCATAGAGGTATCCCCTTGGGGTTTCATCAAAAGCCTCTTCATCACTTGCTTCGTAGTCTGACATTTTAAACGATCAGCTTTAGTTTCTCCTTGTTCTGTCTTTGTTTCTCTCTCACAGTCTGTCCGTCTCACTCTCGTGTTGATTTGTTTTGATTTCCCTCCATGTGAGCTCCGAGGAAGTGAGCGCGCCTCGCCGTACGTCGCTTGTTGAAAGACGTCATCACGTTCCACCAAATATGGGCATATGATTTCCGCCCGTTCCTCGTTCCGTGTAAACAAAGTAATAATGTCGGTAGGAGTATATCCTGCTCGTTTTGGATGGCATATGGATACATATTCTAGCTCACAAGACGTATCCCATGTACACAATACAACTGACATGGCTGAAAATGCTCTGTATTTCAATTGAAGTCGCGCTGTTTCTGCCGAGTTGGAAGTATCCCACTGGAATGTAAGGAATGCAGGCTGCATTTACCAGAAAGCCCCGTCACCGGTCACGTGACCCCCAAATCGTCACAACTCTGTTCCCCTTTCAACAGGAGGGGAGGGCACTTGAGCTAATCTTCACTCATCAACATTAACATATATAAAACATATAGTTGATTACTGAAAATGGGTGGTCATCCCCTATATGGGAGGGGCTTACGGTACATGTACAGTATGTATCAACTTATTTGTTTTTGTAGGCTAATTTCTGATTTGGGCCTAACTATAGGTTAGGCCTAACTAAAACAAACTGTCTACCGACATAATGTAGTTGTTAATGGATGATGTTAATTTATAGTTTATTTATAGCAGTTGACATTATATTGTGAACGTGGCCACATTGTGCCATGCAAAAAAATGGGACCTTAGTCTTGTTAGATTAGAACTAATCAAGTGATATTGTTTTACCTGAGAGAGTGTTGCACATGGTCTGCCTTTGTAGTAATGTCCATGTTGAAACCTCAGCCTCCTCTTCTTCCTGTTTTATCTGTGGAGGTTGTGGTTCCTCCTGGACCAGACTGGAGCTCCTCTCCTCTTTACACACTGAGGAGGAGAGAAGAGTTAGCATCAGCATAGCTTTATAGATTTATTCTCCTATTTATAGTTGTTTTGGTCTGTTATAGAGAAACGAAGCCATGTCGTCATTTGTGCGTAATGTCGCCCTCTGGGGGGTTCATGCTGGTATTGTTTTGTATTCAAATCGCCATAGGGGATTCTGCGAACGCTGCATATAAGGTCTGTGTTAAAAATATAAACACACCATGTGCGCGTTTCTGTCAGCGGGGGGATTCTGCATAGTTTATGATATTCATTCATATCTGATATAGCCTGTTGTAACTCGTTTCTAGCGTTTATTGTGTTACTCTTTGGGTAAATCTGTACATTTCCACCTCAGTCGATGCTTCATATCCATTTGGGTCAATCCGAGAGCATGGTGTGTTTATATTTTTAACACAAACCTTATATGCGGCGTTCGCAGATTCTCCTATGGGGATTTGAATACATAACAATACCAGCATGAACCCCGTAGAGGGCGACATTTCACGCAATTTCACGGAAGTGACATCACACTTCACTGGACTATTGTGTCCGTTTTGTATGACTAGGGTCCTAAAAGGAGCAAAATGTCTAGAAGAGGGTCTGTCTGTCCGTGAGAGTGTCTCACAAATCATCTCACACTATAGTTTCTCCTACAAAGTAGAAAATGTTTGAGATGAGAAATTGCCGGCCATTGATATTGATGCCGTAAAAGTCACTGGAATAATTTTGAACAAATCATTCACCAATGTCCATCACTACTTCAGTTCAAACATGGTATGTCATGTGCAGCAGCACAAATTATAGGAGCACAGATGTCATCAAACATTTAATGAATGAATGAATTAAAAGCCAACTATATAACATAGCAGAGCATAAACCATGGTAGGATCTACTACTAAGGCTTTATGTTGTAATCTGGGGCCAGGATTTAACATGCATTGTCCTGTCTGTCTGTCTCTCAAACATCTCTACATTGAGACTGACTGTGTGCATCAGAGTGTCATGTACATTCATGATATTGAATCTGAATATTTAAAACCGTTGAAAGCAAAACTCATATGAATCGTCTCGGCTTAGCTCCAACAACGTGCAAGCACACAAACAACCACAACAGGCACGCGCGCGCGCGCGCACGCACACACACACACACACACACACACACACACACACACACACACACACACACACACACACACACACACACACACACACACACACACACACACACACACACACACACACACACACACACACAGTGTTGAATGTAACCATGTGTTTACCAACCTGCAGTGTAAGGATGGATGTCCATATCAAAATCAATGTCCAGCAGTTTGTTTTGTGTCTCCATCTCTCTCTGGAAGAGGCTGCACATGAACTCTGCAGCCGCTCTGAGGCGCTTCAACACAAACAGTCTGACATCAACACCACCCTGCTGTTTCTCCAAAACACACAATATCTCCTCTCCCACCGACGTCATGTGTTCATTTATCTTCAGCAGTACAGACTCCATTTGACTCATTTTACCTCCTTTATGAGACATTTTCACCAACTGTAATAAGCTCTCTGTTCCTACTGTTATATGATGTTTCTTGAATGCTGTTAACCTGAAGAGGTTGTAAACTGTCTCAGCTCTGGAACAAAGAGAACAAAAACAAGACAAAAATTAATAATAGCATTGATTGTGTGACTGACAGTGACAAATAATAAGGAAATGGTTCCTCTAGGTCATGTTGAAACAACCATTTTTTGAAACAACTGTTTTTTTCCCCTTCCTTTTTATACATTTTTGATATACCGTAATTCATATTTGATTTCACTGAAACTTTCGATTCTGATCTAAATGTGTTATTTACAGTTGGCCTATAGAATATTGGTTGCAGTGGCACATGTGCAGCCTGTTCTTATTTTATTTCTATTTTTATTCTCTTTGGAATGTATGTAACATTAGACACCCATGTATACTCGCCCCTGGGCATTTGTCTTCCAGACAGGCAATCAATATACACTAGCCTACAAAACATGACAGATCTGCCCTCATCACATGACTGTAGACATAATGTGTACAGATTTGTTTGATGTCTGGACTAAATGTATAGTGTTTTTCTCTCTATTTTTTTCCCAAAAATGTGCCTCTTGGTGGTGCTACAATAGGACGTGAAAAATGGTCGCATTTGTTCCTCAACATAAATGTGTAATGTGGAAATGTGAGTGCAAGATTTCAATCAGGATTGATTATGAGAAGAATCTTAACAGATCTGTGTCGAGCACATGACTATAGCGATAAAGCTAGACACACACACACACACACACACACACACACACACACACACACACACACACACACACACACACACACACACACACACACACACACACACACACACACACACACACACACACACACACACACACACACACACACACACACACACAAAACAGCCTTACGTTAAAGTGATCCCTGGCTAATACGACAAATATGCATTAATACATTATAATAGTCCTCTATAACTACAATGTAAAATTAAAAACACCTTAAATATTTTATTTCTCCTAGAAATAACAAATCTTTCACTCAATAGGTGAAATGCCTGTCGCAAGTTGATGATGTCATAAATGTCATGTGTGATCTATCCCTATGGAATTTACGGCATGCATCTGTAAACTAGACCAGGTCAACCTGGTTGTGCCAGACCCCCTGTCTGTCATCATCATTTATGACATCATGCCTTTTGTAGGCATGTCATCATCATGTCATCATCATATATACCCTTTATATAGAAAACCCGGACCGACATTTGCTTATGTAGGCCTACCCATTTCATGGGTCTGGCAAAAACACATTTGAAATATTGATTTGATGCTCATATTAACCATAGGAAATATTACGTTTGTTTTTATTTTCACATGCATGCCATAAATTCCATAGGGATAGATCACACATGACATTCATGACATCATCAACTTGCGACCCTGTTAAGTTAAAGATTAGCTATTTCTAGAAGAAATACAATATTTAAGGTGTTTTTAATTTTACTTTGCAGTTATAGAGGACACTTATAATGTATTAAGGCATATTTGTCGTATTAGCCAGGGATCACTTTAAATACTCTCCTGCCGAAACTTCTGCATTGTGGCGTTGGGGCGACGGCAGCAGAGTCTAATGCCTCATTCACATACAGAGCAGCAAAGCTAAAGTTTAGCTTGGTAATTCAATGTTATCTCTATGGAAACCAGCTTCCATGCTCGAAAAAAAGCTTGGAAATGAAAAGTTTGCTTTTTTTTCTCTAGTCCTGAATTTTATAGCAGCTTTATTTCATCGTTCACACTGGCTTTGTTTTGCCCAGCCAATCAGAGCACAGCATGATGTGAGTAGGCGGGGATTCATTCAGCCCCTCAAGCCCAAAGTCTGAAGGCAGACACAGACAGAAAGGAAGAAATTGTGACATAAATATTTTCAGTTTTTTTAAAGTTATACTATGTAACTTTTTTTATAAAACATATCTTAAAATTGTCCTAACTATTAAATCGCTAAAGTTTTAGAACCCCCACTCCGTTCATTTCAGCCCCAAAAGCCTTTTCTTTATATGTTTTCTACTTAGCCTTGACAGGGGCAGGATTTCCCGGCAAAATGACGTCATCTGCATCAGTTGGCCAATCACATTGCAGATCATACACACATGATACACTACCGGACAATCACAGCGCAAATCATACACTGCCGGGCTCTCTGGTGGGTTTAGGAAACACGCCTTCAGGAAGTACACTGCGGTGTTTACACTGGTCTAGGAGTCTAGCATGTAACTCCCCAACTGCTGCTCGTAGACGGACACGGGAGACCTCATTGAAAGCGTCTCGGCGAGGCGAGGCGGACGCGGTGGTCTGACGGCCCGGTCCGCGGCGAAAAACGGCCGAAAAAAGCAGACGCGACCGCGGTTTGCTATACTGCTACAGACCACTAGTTGAGCAACTTACACAGTATAGCTTTAAATAACGGCTATATAATTATGTAATATTAATGATGATTTGGCATAAATGTTGACTGAAATGAAAGGATATACAACCAACAAGTCTTGAAAACACTGTGTCCTCCCGTGAGACACCCCTGCATCCAGCACTCTCTCTCCCCCGGGGAGAGTGTTGTGTGTGTGTGTGTGTGTGTGTGTGTGTGTGTGTGTGTGTGTGTGCGAGAGGGGGAGAGAGAGAGAGAGAGAGAGAGAGAGAGAGAGAGAGAGAGAGAGAGAGAGAGAGAGAGAGAGAGAGAGAGAGAGAGAGACGCTGACCTGCCTACTTAACATTCCAATCAATTAGCAATCCTTTTGTTTTTGTTTTCTCTCTCGCACGCACGCACGCACGCACACGCGCACACGCACACACACACACACACACACGGTGACACGGAAGCACAGCAGCAGCGGCAGTGACTGGACCAACCAAAACGGCTCATTAAGTTATTTAACAGCTTGTTTGAACGTTCTATTCTTATTTTTTTACCAGAAAAAGCTTATGTTGTAACTTATTTCCCATCTAGAGAGGCTATTTTATATTATAGGTTTCCGAATGCACTCCTGTTAAAACAACCTGTTTTCTCTGATCGAAAGCAGGCTGACTGGTTGAGTGACATGTACCTTGGACCGCTCATTTGCATAAAAATAAAGCTGCATGGTTTTGACCAAGCTGCCTGGTTGTTTAGCTCGCTTATTTTTATACACTCTTAAAAATGCTGGGTCAAATGTTCAATCTTTTTGCTGGGTTGACACTGTTGGGTCAAAGGTTGGGTCAGTTTGACCAAACATTGGATTAAAAATACTTAAAGTTGTACCATGTAACTTTTTTTATAAAACAAATCTTAAAATTGTCCTAACTGTTAAATCGCTAAAGTTTTAGAACACCCACTCCGTTATTTTCAGCTTCTGAAGCCTTCTCTTTATATGTTTTCTTCTTAGCAGTGACAGGGGCGGGATTTCGCGCCAAAATGACGTAATCTGCATCATCTGTATACGTTGCCCAATCACATCGCCGATCATGCACACATGGTACACTACCGGCCAATCACAGCTTATCTGCTCTGGTCTCCAGGAAGCGCCTCCGCTTGGCTACAGTGTTTACCATGGTGAAGGATTTTAACCTCTTAATCCACAAATCCTGGCCAGAAAATTACGTTCTACCATGCGTTCTACCCCTCCACGGATTACTATCGGTCGCGGTGGTTTGCTGGCGCCGCTCCGGTGGTCCGCGGCGACTCCGGCCGAAAAACGGCAGAAAAAAGCAATACCGCTACTGACCACTAGTTGAGCAACTTACACAGTATAGCTTTAAAATTAGTAAACCATCTGTTGGGCTATGGATGGCCCGCCCACATCATCAGATAAAATGCATTGAGTTCATAACCCAAGTGTTGGTATAGGCTTTTGAATTTGAGTTTACCCAACACATGGTTCACTGCATTGCACCAACTTGGGTTAAAATAGACCCGCCCTCTCTGTCTATCAACACATTGGTTTGTGAATTGCACCACTATTGGGTTAAACTAAGTGGGTGGGCAGTTACCCAGCATGCAACTGTGCTCCCATACAGATATTTTTTACAAACTTTTCCATTATTTTATGGTTTTAGATAGAGAAAACAACATTGTATTGTAGATGATCGCAGTGGATGTAGCCCAGTCATAATCCCTAATTAAAAAAATATATAAAAAAAAACATAGTTGCTTACAGAAACAGAAACCATGACTAAGATGGTCCAGACTGACACATACAAACAGGTGTGCTATTATTTTAAAGTGAAGCACCACATAATCTGTGTTCAAAGTTATGACATATTGCCATGACTAAATGCATAATTTACTCAGCATGCATTCTTCCTTGAGTAGATTAAGCATGAAAAATGTCATTGAAGAAAATGATGTAAAAAAAAAAAAGAATAGATTTAATAATGTGATTGGGCGTACAATCCCAACCCAACAACAAGGCCACTTTTAAGCCATTTTTGGGTGTAAGATTCCAACCCATCAGCAGTATCACATTAACCCAACAGCAAAGTCACTTTTAACCCATTACTTGGTTGTACAATCCCAACCCAACATGCAGGGTCACAGCCTTAACCCAACCCTGCTGGTTATCAATAACCCATGCTGGGCTGGTCCAAAACAGCGTTGCGCGTTGGGTTACCTAAATAAACCAACTTGGGTTGTTTTTGACCCAGCATTTTTAAGAGTGTAACTATATATCTGTAGTGTGTACACGGCTTTACAGACATGTCAGACAGTTCGGGGGGATGGTCAGCAAAAGTGGAATAGCGGCTCTACACATGCACACATTCATAATATAGGGCTCCGTAGCAGTTCTGCAAAATGTATGTGACTTCGTAGGAAGCCTTGTTTAATGTATTAGTCCGTATTTTTAAATAAAATTTGTTTTTAACAAGTGTCACTGCTTTTCCTCGTTTGCTACATTGTTAGTTGCAACAGCGCCTCTTGGTGGCTGGGAAGCATCATTGTGCATTCTTCCATATACACATGCATTAGTCTGGGATCACTTCACTTTTCGGGTTTGTAACCGGTCTGGAGCGGAAACCACAAAACGTCATGTTGTAGTACTAAAAGGACTACAATTTGCCGGAAAGATCAAACCGGATTCAGTTTTAACCCAAAATATTCCCCTGCGCTCAAGGACACACTTTTATGGCCTACCTAATAAACTCCTTGATGCGGAGTAGTTTTGCTTTTGAAAAAATTGTTTGGTATATGCATGTTTTAGTCCAACTTTTAACGACTGGCAAGACTACACTAGGCTACTCGAGCATTTTAATAGGGATTGGGGAAACAAACGGAGGGAACCAAATCAAAGCGACGCCGCTTCTTCTAGTGGTTTCCGCGCTCTAGGCGGAAACCAAACGGCCTGTTGTGAACGAACACCAGGCCGAGGTTACACATGCATAGGCCTACTGTCATGTCCTTGTGAGCGAATGGGGGAATGGGTGAACGTCACATGATAAGTGCAGCCATGTTTAACCAAACCAGTGATGTTCGATTTGGAATCGAACCACACATAGTAAAAACTAATTTTATTTAAAAATACGGACTAATACATTAAACAAGGCTTCCTACGAAGTCGCATACATTTTGCAGAACTGCTACGGAGCCCTATATTTCGCACGTGTGCATGTGTAGAGCCCCTATTCCACTTTTGCCGACCATCCCCCGAACTGTCTGACAAGTCTGTAAGACTCTCCTGCCATCGCCCCAACGTCACAATGCGGAAGTTTGGGCAGGAGAGTATTAATGGGGAGGCTCTCTCCATTCCGACATGTCGCCACTCCGAAATTGACTTCTTATTGTCGGAGTTAGGTTTAGGGTTAGAGATAGGGTTAGTGTCGGAATTGGAGACATGTCGGAAAGGAGACATGTCGGAGTGGAGAGATGCACCCGTATTAATGTAAGGCTAGTGCAAAACAGTCTCGGCCATGCCTTTCAGCCTGGTGGAGAAAATAACCACTTCATAGAGCGCGCGTGTGTGTGTGTTGCTAGCTGTTTACAGATACACGTGGAGATAAATAAGTACAATAATAAGACGTTAGTGTGTTAACTCCATGAAGTCATTACGTAATGCAGACACCAGGCAACAAAACAACAGTTAGCTAGCTAGCTAGCATGCTAACGTGGAGTAGCATTGTAAACAATGAAAGCAGTCTCTAATATGGACTATATTTAGACACACGGCAGACATCCATCATCCCCACAGATACAAACATAGGCCTACACTCACCTTTAATTATAATATATCTCAGCATTTATGTTCCCTCCATAGTCTCGTTGAGCTGCTTCTGCTGCTCTCAACTCGTCTATGTGAAACTGGCGAATATAAGCTGGCGAATATCAGGCGATCTCTTCAGAATAAGAGTACCCCTCAGAAATTTTTTGAAAAAACAATTAATTTTCCCATGATATGCACATTCAAAACATAGATTAAGCATTTAAACGGGCATACACAATGATAATTATGTTTTTGGGTAAAAATTAAATGTTTTAATAACATAAAAAAAAATCGATAAATGCTGTTCACTGGAGTGCATATAGCCTTTACAAATTGGACTCTGGACAGGAGACGGCTCTTTGTGTCGGCACTTTGGACACATGCACGCGTTCGGGGAGACCTCCTCTATCCTACAGCCAGAGAGGTGTAAAATAAATATTAGCAGGCCGTCCAGTGCAGCCAGATGCACAAATAGTGCAGTTTTCAGACTCTAGTGGGAGCTGGACGGGAGATGGCTCTTTGTGTCGGCACTAGACACAACTCACAACTCTTAGTGGGGGTTCGCATAGAGGCAGGCACTAGGCTTACAGCTGAGCTGTATACCGCCACCTACTGTACCGGAGTATGTAGTGTATGAGTCCCTGTTGTCTGTACAGTAGGTCATAACAAGTAGGTCGGGAGTGGCTTATTGTCGGTATCAGCCGGTAACACGCGGGAGTCTGTCCCCGTTACAATGCGCTAGACCCCTGGGAGATGGACTGCTGAGGTGGAGCGCCACACCTACCATCAGCCCCCAGTACTTGCCGCACGACTTGCCAAGCCGTGCTACTCATATACGCTGAGTTGGCGGTGCCCGGAATCAAACCCATGACCTTGTGTTCTAAAGGCAAGAGCTCTACCGACTGAGCTACCCGGGCACGGTCATAAATTGTACTTAAAATGTTAATAATCAATGATACCACTTGACAATAACAATGATAATAATAAAATCCTTAATAATACATTTAAATAATGAAATACATCCAAACTCATTTGAAACACACACACACACACACACACACACACACACACACACACACACATTGATTGATTGAAGAATTTATTAGAAGTTTGCAATAGAAAAAAGTACAGTTTCATGACAGTACAAATCACTGGTACAAGGTCAACTAAAAGGAGATCCTAGAAAGCCGAGGCTTATTTCCACAGGAACCACACTTTAAGTATCTCATATAACATTGAAAGACAGACGGATAGAACATAGTACTTTATCTAGGATAATATCAGTTTCAAAAGCATGACATCAAATACAAAAGGCAGAATACAAAGAAAAAGGGGGGGGGGAGCATGGGGGCTTAGTCTATTTACAAGTCACGGGTAGCTGCTGTCTGAAGGTGACTTTTCATACCAATTTTGAAGGAGGCTAGGGATTTGCTCTCCTTTAGGGCTTGTGGAAGGGCGTTCCACATGTTGATGGTATAGCAGGAGAACGAGTTAGCGCCTTGTTTAGTGTTAAATCTACGCTGATGATGATTAGTGGAGCTGCCTCTGGTGTTATGATCGTGAACATCCTTGACCTTTAAGAAGTAGTTTGTCAGGTACATGGGAATCTTGGAGGTGTAGTGTATCTTGTACACCAGGCCCATTGCAAGATGCTGTACTCTGTCAGCTACTTTGAGCCACCCCACGCTTTCGTGGTGATGCTCGGTAAGGTGGGTCAGAGGAGGGAGACCAAGCACAACCCTAATTAGTTTGTTTTGGGCTGTTTGGAGCTTTAGCTTTAAGGCAGCTGGGGCGTCGCGATACCAGACAAGGACTCCGTAATCAATGAGGGGCCCAATAAGAGCACCTCCTAGTGTCTTTCGGGATTTAATATTGATCAGTGGGGCAACTCTTTGCAAGAAGCGAATTCGTTGATTGACTTTATTGATTACCTTGGTGGTCATTTTTTCACTGGATAGGTTAGCCTCCAGGATGCAACCCAGGTAGCACACACACACACAGTGTTTCCTATGGAATTAAACTAAGTATTTTCTAGGATCTCCTTTTGGTAGACTTTGTACCAGTGAACTGTACCATCATGAGACTGTACTTTTCCTATAGTACGGAGGATTGAGGTCAGATTTTAGGTGAATCATTCACTTTTTGAGCGGTGGTCACAACGCTCCTATACGTGGCCGTGTGTGTGGGTCTGTCTGTCTGTCTCCGTGTCTGTCTGTCTGTAGCCTGCAGTAACCTTTTCTGACCACACATGTTAAGGGAGGGGCGCTGTTGCGCACACACACACACACACACACACACACACACACACACACACACACACACACACACACACACACACACACACACACACACCACCGCTCAGTTCACACGAGTGTGATTTTTCATAAAAGCGTGAAATTTGGTACACTTGTACAGTTTGGGGCCCTGAACATTTTCAGATATGGAGCCATCGCAAAAACGCCCCCTGGTGGCCATGGCAGCCATTTTAATTTCCACCATTACCAATTAATGTATTTTGCAACATAACTCCTGAACCAAACATGATAATACTGAATAGGTGATGTCTACACCTATGTTTTGATGGTCAAGGATTTCATTGATATCATGTAAAATGTCATAAACTTTTCAGGTGAATAGTTAATGGTCAATTCAGTGATGTTGTGAGGTAGTCCCATGGTTTTGTCCAAACATTATTCACTTTTTCATAAAAGCGTGAAATTTGGTACACTTGTACAGTTTGGGGCCCTGAACATTTTCAGATATGGAGCCATCGCAAAAAAACGCCCCCTGGTGGCCATGGTGGCCATTTTAATTTCCACCATTACCAAATTAATGTATTTTGCGTCATAACTCCTGAACCTAACATGATAATACAGAATAGGTATTGTCTACACCTATGTTTTGATGGCCAAGGATTCCATTGATAATGTGTACAACATCATAAACTGTTCATTGGAATAGTTAATAGTCAATTCAGTGAGGATTGCATGAAATAGATGAGATTATGCGGAATTACATTTCAAGCATATTTCATGCCATCCCGCTAGATGGGGCCTAATTTACTGTTATGTTACTTATTAGTGTCCACAATAAGTTTATTTTGGTTGAAGCTTTCAGAAAGGACTCTGCAACTCGCCATGTTCGCTTGGACAATGGCTTCCATCCAACCACTACCTTCTAGCCAGTCCCCCGGTATCTTGAGAGCCGCCATCTCAATATGCAGTCCTCCTAAGACAATCACAAAATGATCTTCTCCTTCTCCATGTGAAAGGGGCCAATTCCACTGTATTTGTTTGGCTAAATAGGTCCAAAGTCACAACAGGTACTGTACCTGTCCTGGATGTACCCTCTGTACTGCTTGATTGATAACATTCATTGCATGATGAATCATGGCCACTGATTTTGAGTCATCAGGGAATAGGGGAAGGAGGGCTGAGATGGCAGGGGTGACTTTGGTTGCAGTTTATTGGCATGAATGGCTGCCAAGGAGATATGTTCTGCTGGTTGATTTTTCAGGACACAGGTACTGACCCTAACCCTATTCTTTAAATGTGTGGAGATAACCCTTGATGTCTGTTCCTCAGGCACACATAGACATCAAAGGGGTCTTGAGCCCCTGCCCTTTTGTTCGTCTGTAAAAAGTGCCCTCTCCACACCATGAATGCGTTTTTTCTCTCTCTCAGTCGTCCTCAGATGAGCTTCCATCGGAGTCTCCAATCGTTCCGGTTCTCCATACACCCGGCCAGCTCCGAAGAGCTTTCAGCTCCCGCATCCTTCTTCAGGACGTCCACATAATTATGTTAACGCGGAACATCCTCGCGATCGATGCCCGTGCGTTGGTTCCCACAGGACCAGCCTGCTGGCCGGGAGCTCCCGATGTCTGTGGCAGTGGCCGGCCGCAGCTTCATCCTCCTTGCTGCTACCTTCTTGCTGAGCCTCGGCAGTTGCCTGTACAGGTCCTTGTTATGGAGAAATGCAAATGCCCTCTTTCCATGCCATACCTGAAGGCAGCATTCAAGAGAATTCAATCTTGTCCAAACTCTTCTGAACTTGAATGCAGCATCTTATGTTGAAAGAATTTCCCTCTCTGTGTAGAAATCTATGCTGTTACACCACATATCCAGTATTGACTTGATTAGTTCAGTGTGGTATCAAGCACCGAAAATAGCTGAGCGGTGTGTTGGCTATTTTCGATATTTCCACCAAAAGGGCCTTTCAGACATTTCAGCCCCTGCCTCTCTAACATTATTTGCACATCCCTGCTGTTCCTGGCTCAGTTGATCTAGGTGGCAGGAGTACAGTTTATTTAAAACTAAAGACAGACTTCATTTCTTCATTTGCACAGACATTCTCAATATAGTAAACCAGCTCAGCAAATTCTATGCTATACATACCATATGATTGGTAACATGTATTTTTTGTGCCGTTTGGCAGGAAGGTACTTGCTTCATGAAGGGGTTCAGCAGATGACAGATCTTCACAAAAAAACACTGAGATGAGTCAACCAAAAATAAATACTTATTGTGGACACCATCATAACAGTAAATCAGGATGTGGGATGACATGAAATATGCTTGAAATGTTATTCTGCATAATCTCATCTATTTCATTGCAATCCTCACTATCACTGAATTGACTAATAAATAACCATTCACCTGAACAGTTTATGATGTTGTACGCACTATCAATGGAATACTTTACCATCAATAGGTGTAGACACACATTCTGTATTATCATGTATGGCTTAGGAAATTAGACGCAAAATACATTATTTAGTTATATTTTCAATTTTTTGTAACCCATCTTTTCACCCAGTGCCTATTGCCTAAGCTGTAATCCTGGGCTCTGCTCTCCCTCTGGCCACCAATTGGGGATTTTGCGATGGCTCCATATATGACAATGTTCAGTGTACCAAACTGTACAAGTGTACCAAATGTCATACCTTTATGAAAAAGTGAAAATAAATTGGACAAAACCATCGGACTACCTCACAACATCACTGAATTGGCAATTAACTATTCACCTGGACAGTTTATGATGTTGTACATGATATCAACGGAATCCTTGGCCATCAAAACATAGGTGTAGACATCACATATTTTGTATTATCATGCTTGGTACAGGAGTTATGTTGCAAAATACATTAATTGGCAATGGCGGAAATTAAAATGGCCACCATGGCCACCAGGAGGCGTTATTGCGATGGCTCCATATCTGAAAATGTTCAGGGCCCCAAACTGTACAAGTGTAGCAAATTTCACGCTTCTATGAAAAAGTGAACGATTTAACCCTCAATCCTCCCTACTACTAAGCAAACTTCTAATAAAGTCTTCAATCAATCAATCAATCAATCAATCAATCAATCAATCAATTCACAGCCCCAGTCTGATGGTGTCAAAAGTCTAGTAGGCCTATCTCCCCCAGACCAAAGAGATGTCTTGTTGGTCTAGTTAAAAAAAAGGCAAAGATGAATTGGGGTTAAAATAAATCTAAAATAATACATTGTTATATTTAAATACATATCACAATACACTGCTATGATACATGAATGCACATTCTACAATGATACAAACACATTGTCATATTTCTGAGGACAGACTTCAGAATGTGTGTCCTCAGCACTTGAGTATGGAAGGTCACTCTGACTGGATATTGACATAAATAGTTGTGCAGTGTTACATCCTGTACAGGTGTCACCAATGATACTACGGTAATTAAATAAACATTCACAATAGCAGCACCCTGACTCTGTTTACTATGTCTTGAATTTAACACAGCCTTAATTTGTATACATGAAAAGGTTTATTCCAGTGAAAGATTAAACTAGTATTATTACAATGTTGTGTCCAGTAATTTATCGTATGGACATCCAGACAAACAGCGCCCCCAACTGGAACTAGGTGAGGTGGTATAAGTCAAGTGTTATCTTCATCCAAGAGCTGCAGCCAACTGACACTTTGAACCAGGACTCACCTGTGGCAACACATCAATGAGGGAACCCTTAAAATCCCCCGACTCCTCATTGGCAGTTCTCTCTGTTCAGAAGGAGAACTGAGGCAACAACCTGTATGTGTTGTAGAGGCAAGGAGCCATGGAACCATCTGCAAGATGATCTTTCTACAACATCACTTCCTTCAATGTAATGAAGCTGTTCTGTTTTCTCCATCCTTGGTCTCTCTGCTCACTAAAAGGCCCTGTTCAGACTGGCAGCCCAGATCACATTGTTGTCCTATCCAGATTGGTTTGATCAGGTCTGAACAGCATGAAACCACAATGGAAACTGATTCTAGTTTGAAATGTGATTTAAATCTGATTTATAAGGCTGTGTCTCAGTCTGGACACCCTGATACTGAAGCCAAATGTATACTTTGTTGTACAACGGTGTCCCTTCACGTGAATAGCAGAGCGAGAAAGGTGTGAAGGCCGCTAGAGCCAACTCAGCACTGTTCGAGTTACCTTTAAACTGACATCATGTAATCATAGCAGAGGCACATTAGTGGTGGGCATGGCCAGAAGGTGAGGTCATGAGGTTTTGGTTGTAGCTCCTAGAAGAGTATAGCTTAAAATGTAACTAAATAGACTCCTCCATTCAAGCATTACAATGTACCGTAATTATTGTAAATGTTAATGTCCTTTTTCAGACGTTTTAATGAAGGGGCTTTAAACATGTTAGAACTCCATTAAACATTTCATTTCAATGAACAAAGCACCTATTTAATAAAGAAGGCAGAAGTAAGTCAGAAAAACAATGAATATACTACATAGCCTAGATAGATTAGAGCTCAGGGATTGGAGGTGATTAGTATTTTGAGATCAGTGAAGGTCATGGAGGACTGGTGTGTAGTGGTCATTTGGCCATTGCTGTGGTCCACTGATGTGGTCCTGTGTATTACTCAAACAATCATACAGCAACATACTAGACTAGACTAATGATCACTTACTGTAATGTAAGTGTCCCCAATACATTTGTGATTCCATATGATATTTTACCAGGTACCATTTGTGTTATTATTCATCTTTGAAACAGCAGTATTACAAAAAATAAACCTGATAAAAGTGTATTTGGACCAAAGCTTTCACCACAAACTGCAGCTAAAGGTTATTTCCCCCTGTATGAGTCCTCAAGTGTGCTTTTAGATTACAGTTGTTAGTAAAGCTTTTGTTACAAATGGTACAAGTGAATGGCTTCTCCCCTGTATGAGTCATCATGTGTGTTTCTAGAATATTTTTTAGACTAAAGTCTCTGTTACAAACAGTACAGCTAAATGGCTTTTCCCCTGTATGAGTCCTCATGTGTGTTACTAGAATATTTTTTAGACTAAATTCTCTGTTACAAACTGTACAAGTGAATGGGTTTTCCCCTGTATGAGTCCTCAAGTGTGCTTTTAGATTACAGTTGTTAGTAAAGCTTTTGTTACAAATGGTACAAGTGAATGGCTTCTCCCCTGTATGAGTCATCATGTGTGTTTCTAGATTACCTTTGACACCAAATCAAATACTAGAATATTTTTTAGACTAAATTCTCTGTTACAAACTGTACAAGTGAATGGTTTTTCCCCTGTATGAGTCCTCATATGTTGTTTTAGATTATATTTTATACGAAAGCCTCTGTTACAAACAGTACAGGTAAAGGGCTTTTCCCCTGCTGTATGAATCCTCATGTGTGCTTTAAGATGACTTTTGACACCGAATTCTCTGTTACAAACTGTACAAGTGAACGGCTTTTCCCGAGTATGAATCCTCATGTGTGTTACTAGATTATGTTTTAGACCAAATCCTCTGTTACAAACTGAACAAGTAAATGGCTTTTCCCCCGTATGAGTCCTCATGTGATTCTTCAGCTTATCCTTACCATTGAACAGCTTGTCACAGACTGTACAACTAAAACTTTTCTTCCCTTTGTGAATATGCATGGAGTGTGTTTCTTTAGAGGGTTTCATGTTGGACATCTTGTTGCTCAAAGACAATCTCTGCCCTTCCACATGCTGTGTCTTGTTTGACTTCAGTTTGTTTAAAGGTGACTGATCTACACTGGGCTCCCACTCATCATCACTGTCTTCAGTGATGTCAGATTCAGAACAGTGTGAAGAGAGGAGCTGGTCATCACTAGATGGTTGTGCAGGTACCAAATACTCTATATAGTCTTTTGTTTTCATGTGTTCAGTTGAGGTGCTGGCTACAGGCTCTGTGTCTATGTTTTCACCATCATCACCATCACTTTTCACTGCTAATAATGTCATCATTGGCCTATCAACCTCTTCTGGTCTTTGAAGTAGCTCCTCCTCCTGCTCCTCTTTAATGTGTGGAGGCTCTGGTTCCTCCTGGACCAGACTGAAGCTCCTCTCCTCTTCAGGGGAAACCTCTTCTTTACACACAGGGAGGTGCAAGGTGTCTAGGGAAAAGATACAATGATTATATATTAGGGGTGTGATGATATTGCTACCTCATGATAGGATATCTGTCGCGATATTAGGCTCTCGATAACAATAACATCACATTATTCGATATATTGCGATATTCGATATATTGCAAGAAATATCATCCGCAATATATCACGATATCTGTAACTGAAAATGAAAAAAAAAGAAAACATAAAAGGCAAAACTTAAATCCATAATCTTACAAGATTATTGTATAAATTGGCTAATAAGTAGATGAATCTTGCCTCTTCAAACAATAAACAAACACTGCAACTTTGTAACCTGCCCACAATTTCTGTCCACAACAATGGGTAGGCCTACTAACTAATCAATCCATAACTAAAAAGCATGTAGTGAAAAAGTAATTGACAAGAAACATAAAATAAGATTGACAAATGTAAAAAATTTGTATACATAGTGCCTCCTCTTAACACCCAAGGAGCCAAACTCGTTCAGTGACGAGTTAAGGTCACTAGGTGTCACCATGCCAAAAGGAGTTATCTCGTCGAGAGACGAGACAACGAAGGGTTAACTGTACGCGCTGCTGCCTGCCCTCTGAATGACCCGAGTCCATTACGTCACCCCGTAGCAGAGAGAGAGAGAGAGAGAGAGAGAGAGAGAGGGAGAAAATGGCGGAGGCTGGTTACATTGATTTCCATTCTACTCTGAAACATAAAAAGGGCTTTATCTATGAATGAGGTGAAAAGAACGCCAGGGAAGCAGAGATCTGATTGTTTTCACGGCGACACTTTACCGCGATGGTCAGCCGCGGTTTGGATTTTAGTTTGGGAGCTTTTGTAAACAAAGGGATTATCTTCCTCAATCGTCAGTGGACACCCACGTGCACACGCACGAAGCTTCAGAGGCTCTTCAAAGTAAAGCGTGAGTGAACGGCGGCAGCAGCAACAGCTAGAAATGTTATAAACCTGAGCAGCCCGTGTGTTAACAGTAAAACACTGACTGGAACCTTTAAAATAACCTCTCTAAAATAGGCTATATTGTGCAAATTACATTTACAGGAGGAACAATTATTTCTTAATAGTGACAGTGCTTAGCAATTTGTATCACCAATTTGTTTCATGTTCTTATTCTCTCTAGGTCGTCCTCAGACGAGCCTTCCATCGTCGCTTCCAGTCATCCCGGTTCTCCATACATCTGGCCAGCTCATTGGAGCTTTGTGCTCCTACGTCTTTCTTGAGTACATCCACGCATGGTATTGTGGGACGTCCTCGTTACCGGTGCCCATGTGTTGGTTCCCAAAGCACCAGTTTGCTGGCAGGAAGCTCCTGATGTCTTTGGCAGTGTCCTGCTAGTCTCATTCTTCTGGCAGCAATTTTCTCGCTAACCCTTGGTATTCCCTCATACAGGCTCTTATTGGTAACATGTGCACTCTTGCTGATGTTAGGTACTGCACGCAACATTCTGGTGTAGCACCCGTCTAGAGACTTCTGCAGGGTTGGCTTCAGGGTCCAGCATTCACTGCCATAGAGGAGAACAGACTCTACCGTTGCAAAGAAGAAGCTGAGTTTGATTTGTCGGGGGAGGTTGGAGTTCCATACACTGTTCATGCCGTTCAGGGCCTTCCATGCAAGTGCCTTCCTCATTGTCCTAGATTACGCACTCAGGAAAGCCATCGGTGGACGAGAGCAGGATCTTGGCTTCACACTAACACCAAGGAGGTCGAGACGACATCCCACAGTAGTCCTGACGGACCTGGACTATGCGGACGACATCAGCCTGCTCTCCGACAACATGACACAAGCACAGGAAGTCCTGAACAGAGTGGAGTTAGAGTGTACCAAGGTTGGCTAAATGCCAAGAAAACTGAGGTTATCACCTATAACTTACCGGAACACCCACCTCTGACAACAACAGGAGGCACTGTGTTGAAGGAAGTCAAGGACTTCAAGTACCTGGGCGCATGGGTCAACTCAACCGAGAAAGATGTTCTTATTGCTTTGATAATAATACAATAAAATACAATGAAATTAAATCCATATCATTGGTGAGGATGTATGAATAAATACAATAAAATGAGGTAGATTGAACAACCGGCAAAGGGGTAACATGCACATAATAGGAAGGAGTACTCCCTTCCAGACTTTAATAAACAGGTGCATACAAAACATCTGTGTGTGCGTGTGTGTGTCTTCCATTCATATTAACGTGTGTGTGTGTGTAAGCGTGCGTTTGTGTAACAGCATGTGTACACTATACAGAATGTGTGTGTGTCCACTAAACACAAACAGTGCTGTTGCTCAAAAAAACTTCACCTTGTTGTAAAGTGAAGACAAGATGCGATGTATTCTCCTCCACTACACTCCCCTCTCTGATGGTCAGAGAGAACAGCTGACAAAGCGTAACATTCTTCTCTCTTCCTCACTGTGCAAAATCCCGGCAATTTACTCTCATTTATCTCACTAGCGCCCCCACTACAAACAGTGCAGGCGGCTGGCGGTAGTGCACCTATGTTAACTGCATTCTATGTTAACTGGGAAAATCCCTGGTGATATGAAAAATCGATATTTGCCGGCAATGTATCGATAATTTATTTGCGGGAGGTAATATTGCGATATACCGCCATATCGATATTTCAGCACAGGCCATATATATATATATATATATATATATATATATGTATATGTATGTGTGTGTGTGTGTCTGTGTGTGTGTGTGTGTGTGTGTGTGTGTGTGTATATATATATATATATACAATATACACACACATATATATATGTTACAGGGTAACTGGGTAACTCAGGGAGACCTCGGTAAGAGCGCTCGTTTTGTAGTTCACCACACACTAATCACCACCAGATGGCGACGCAGCCATTCAATAGTGAAGGCGCTGACGTCACTCGTTTGCGACTCTCTTTCTTTATTTACTAGCCTAGCCTAGCCTAGCCTAACCTAGCCTAGCCTAGCCTAGCCTAGCCTAGCTTAGCCATTAGCTCCATTGTAGTCACTTGGACAGGGCGTTTATCGTGGGCTTGCCCAGGCCTTACGGCCTGGGCATAAATATAACGATTGCATTCACCACGGCTTCGTAACTCGCGCGGCGCTCCGCCGGTCGCGCGGCCCTGGCCCGCTCTTCGCGGCCACTCGCGCCTGCGGCGCTCGGGGGCGAAGAGCAGGACCAAGGTCCGCTGGCCTTCGCGCCGCTTGCAATGTCGTGGACAATCGAGTGGCTCCGCCTGGAGGACGTTGTTGTGGCGACCGCTTGTTCCGCCCTGTGCGGCACGGCAAGCGCTCCGTTTCTCTAATTCTCTGAGACGCAAAAAAAACGTGACATATATATATATACACACACACACACACACACACACACACACACACACACACACACACACACATATATAGTTTAGTTTAGGCATTTAGCAGACGCTTTTAATCCAAAGCGACTTACAATAAGCAGATAAAAAACATCACAATAATAAACAAGATATGTCAGTACATTAACTCTTATACTGCTTTGGACGTTCCTGTTCGCCCCAATTCTAGAGAGTGAGGACGGCCAATACGGCCGTTCGTTCGTTTGATGTTTTTTATGGATTATGATAAAAGACGTCCTTGCGCAACTTTTCAATGTATAATTGGTCGTCAGGTCGTTTTGAGGACAGCCGGAAACCGCCTCATAAAAAAAAAGTAAACAGACTGTCCTGGCTCCAGTGGCGTCAGTTCAGAACAAGCTAAGGTATGGCAACATGACTGGTGTCACCAGGCATGTTGCCATACCTTAGCAACAGGCACGATGAAAAGTACATTTTTATTATTTCCCCCTGTAGCCAAGGTATGGCAGCTGCATAACCCTGCCATACCCAATTGACGCCCCTGCCTGGCTCCGCCTGCCTAGCTGCTAGCCTTGAGGGATTATATTGTTTTTTGCATCGGACCGTTAGTAGAGAGAGAGAGAGAGAGACACGTTGGTAAAAGCGATCATTTTGTCGGAAATCAGTTGTTTTATAGTATTAGTAGTATAGTAATTGTAGTAGGTAGTAGTATTTAGCAGTACTAGAATATTGAGATGTATTAGGCCAACTCAGCCTCAACTTGCTGGTATCATTCCGCCGAAGCGCGACCCAACCCCCCCTGGCCGAGGAGCAGCAGCAGCAGATCCACCGATAGAAATAAACTTTGTTAGAATTAGGATTACACAACCTACCTGTGTTGGTGACCCAGGACCAGCGCCCATGGTGGTGGTGGTCGTGATGATGATGATGATGATGATGATGATGATGATGATGAAGAGAAAAAGATCACTGTAGCCGTTATTGAAGATAAAAAGATTGAAGATGGTGCCAGTCCACTGTAGCCGTTGGTATTGAAGATAAAAAGATTGAAGATGGTGCCAGTCGCGAAGAACCGGGGTCCAAAAGTGGATCAATAGCCTCGTGATATTGTGGAAACCGATCCCGACGGAGCTCGACCCCCGGGTAGGATGGATCCCCCCGCCCGGGGGCTCACATCGCAGCAGCAGCAGAGACCATGTACCGCCGCGAAGAGACAGACGAACTGGACGATTTGGCCAATGAAGAATGGCTTCCGCGTAGAGACCCCTCGGAGAACAGAGGCCACGATTCTACTGTCCAAAGTGGTAAGACTTCCAATCCAGTGCATGTATGTATTGTATAGTTGTATACTGTATAGTTGTATACTGTGTGATAACAGAGCATCCGTGTGGAAGCCTGGTCTCTATCAGTGAGATGGGGTAGGGTAACGGTTTTCCATTGCGACGTGTTGCCACTCCGACACTACTGCATCCGGCTATTTACACGTACACATACATGTAAGAAATGTTTCCGTATCCGGACCGGATCAGTAACTTGATCCAAGCAGTTAGGATCCACGTGCATGCGTTTGTTTTTGTCGCTACACAGGACACACGTGGAGTTCCTATCACGCGCGTGCACGTACCGCGTGTAGTGTACGTGCACTGCACAGCTACTAGGATTATTTGATGGGAATTTAGGATTTATTGGCTTAGTTTGTGTGTGCGTGCGTACGATGCGTGTGTGTGTGAGAGAGGGAGAGGTTTCTTTTTATCGTCATCATCATCATCATCATCATCAGTAGCTGATGATGTAGCTTTTCAGTTCAATTCAAAGGAGCTTTATTGGCATGAGAAAACATACGTTTACATTGCCAAAGCAAGTGTTACAAATAAAAACTGTTGAAAATGGGGAACATAGTTGGAGGGAGTACAGCTTTGTGTAAACAGAGCTATGTTGCATTGTGACATTTTATATATTATACATACAGGGTATAAAGGGCATTTCACTGTGACAGTAAATGCATGGTAACTATTTACTATATCTGCATTTTATGTATTACATATGAACTTATTTTAAGTCATTTGCTAAATGTCAAAATTGTAAATTGATTTGTTTACATATAAACCTTTTGATAATTTCCTGGCTATGATTTTAGATGATGAGTCGACGATGATGAGCCTACTTCTTCATTGCCACATCGTAGTCGTCCAAGGACAAGGATAGGTAAAGAACAAAAACCTTTTTTCTGTAAAGCAGACTTAGCACCAGACACATGCTCACATAGACATCAAAGGGGGCTGGAGCCCCTGCCCTTTTATCCATCTGTAAAAAGTGCCCTCTCCAGACCATGAATGCTGTTTTTACATAATTACTATATATATAGTTTATATATATATTTGTGTGGTAAGCAGTGAAGTGCATAGAATGTTAGAGAATTTCTAAAACAGCCTTTTGATGAAAATATTAGGCCCCCAACCTCCACCCATTCTGCTGTGACGCGTTGTGAGCTTGGAGGTGTACTATTTTTCATGTATTTTATAGTAATTATGTATTTGTATAATTTACAGATCGACCATAGGCTTGTGTACGTGGTAGGGGTGCAGAGTTCAGCAGACTCGGTGTACCCTGGCTGTAGTGAAACAGAATGGAGCCCCAGGCCCTGTGCAGGCTGAATGAAAAGCTAGGTCATTCACTTGCGACCTTACAGCCCACCCCCCGTAAAACTAGACAATCATTTGTACTGTACTTCAACCTAAAAAGTGTGAGATAAAGAGAACCCTGAAAGCTGAAGCAGGATTCAGGCTGAATCTCATGTCACTGTGTCAATGTTCTGCACTGCTCTTACTGCTCTTACACACTAAAAGTGTGTAAAAAAACACTTTTTCTTGTTTTTATTTTTTGAATTTGTTTGTAAACAACCACTGATCATAGGTGTGATGTTACTGAAGCCAACAATAAAAGGCTAAAGAGGGATTTCTGCCTGAAAATGTCTTCTTCACAAAAATGCATTTTTCTCAGCTTTATGTTCTCAAAGAGCTGTTTTTTAGGCCATATTCAGCAGCTTCTAGCTAATGAATAGAACATGATAAAAACACAAAATCTTTTTCTGTTGCAAAGTAGACATTCTATTCTTCGTTGCCATATAATTGTTGTCTTTATAGTCAAAGCCAATTTTCTCCAGTAGGCCTTCAAAGATGAGCGACAATTCTCAAATTTAGCTGGCAGTGGATGAAGCTTTTTGTTAAATTCTGTGGCAGTAAAAGAGTTAACAGCAATATAACAATGTAAATGGATATCTATCTAGAGAAAAACACAATATAATCAGTTCTAAAAAACATTAAAAAAAAAGAAGAAAAAAAAAGAAATATATATATATATATATATATATATATATATATATATATTAAGGGTGCCGGAAAAAATCGATATGAATCGATTATCGGTTTCAACACTAGCGATACGGCCGCATCGATGCGCATTTACCTGGATCGGTCCAAATCGCGGCCGTATCGGTCGATGTATCGGTCCTAAAGTTATTAATCGGATTAATCGGATTTTAGCAATAAATAATTAACCTGCTGTGAAAATCTGAACTTACTTATTCAGCGTTTATTGTTACAAATAATTAATTCAAACGTGAGCGCTGCGTAAACACAGTGCAACGCTGCTTGCATGAAAGCCGCAGATCTACAAGCCCACAGCTCATTGCGTTGCGACTGGGTGTAAACATATAGATCTTCTATTTCTGGCGCAGGGCACGGAGAGTACAAATGACGCCACAACTGTGCGACACAACAAGCGTAAACATAACATTACAAGCAGCATGGCTGAAGCAGCAGCGCCTATTTACAGTGCGGGGTCCCATCTTAAATCCTTTGTTTGGAAGAAGTTTGGATTTTACAAGAGAGGAGGAAAATTGGACAAAACTAAGGCCATTTGTATGATATGTAGAACGGAGGTGCCATTCGTTAGCAGCACGACAAATCTGAAGACCCACTTGGAGAGACATCATCACATCACTGAAGAGAAACCAGATGTCGCCAGCAGTAGTACTAGTAAGGACGTGCAAGACACGAATCTTAAACAGTTTTTCCAGGGACAACCACTTCCCCCGAACTCACCGAGAGCAAAGGCAATCACCGCAGCTATCGCCCGTTTTATTGCAATGGACTTACAGCCGTTTAGTGTGGTATAGAATGATGGCTTTCGTGAATTGATTAATCTGTTAGAGCCGAGGTACGTGATACCAAGTAGACAGAAAATGCCCGACTCATGTGTGCCAGCGTTGTACGATAAAGTCAGGGAGGAAGTTCAACAAGGATTGGATGATGCAGAGAATGTGACTTTAACATCAGATGCCTGGAATTCGCGTGCAGTCAATTCTTATGTGACGATGACAGGGCAGTACATTACTCCAGAGTGGGAATTAAAAAGTCAAGTTTTACAGACAAGAGTTTTCAATGAATCCCACACAGGGAAAAACATGGGTGCTTTACTGAAAGATGCATGTGATGAATGGAAAATTGCTGCTAAAGAGCCAGCCCTGGTAACTGACAATGCAAGAAACATGATTGTAGCTGGATCGGAGGCAGGGCTATCTCCGCACCTCGGTTGCTTTGCTCACACAATAAATCTAGCCTCTCAGAAAGCCTTTAAAGTGCCCACTGCTGCAACTATGCTGGGCAAAATGAGAAAGATGGTTGGTTTTCTGCATCGCAACACAAGAGCAGCTGAAATCCTACGGGAGAAACAGAAGCAAATGGGCGCAGTTTCCAAGTCAAAGAAACTAATCCAGGATGTTACCACCCGCTGGAATAGTTCACTGGATATGGTGGAGCGCTTCTTGGAGCTGGAACCTGCAGTCACTGCCACACTCACGTCAAGGGAGATCAGAAAAGGGGAGGAGGTGAACAAGAACGCTCTTAGTAACACTGATCTTTTGGATGCTGAAGACATAGTCAGAGTGATGTCACCTGTTAAAATTATGACCACTGCTATGTGTGAGGATGAGCAACCCACAGTCTCAATCATTGCCCCTCTCCAAGCTAAACTGTTTAAGGACTTTAAGGCATCTGATGAGGACACATCACTCATTGCTGACATGAAGAAGGCGTTCAGGGACGACTTTGAGAAACGCTACACGGACGTCCAGGACCTCCTCTACACTGCATCTGCTCTGGACCCCCGCTTCAAGATGTTGCCATTCCTGAGTGACCATGAGGCTGAGAGGATCTTCATAAAGCTGACAGCTGAAGCTGCTGCCCGGGCCCGGCACAAGGTAAACCCCCTAACAAACACACTCATCCACTCAACACAGTATAAATTATTATTAAGTGTGCCTGCCATGCAACGCAATGGCAAAACACTTATTGTAATCCGCCATACTTAATTAAGTGTGCCTGCCATGCAACGCAATGGCAAAACACTTATTGTAATCCGCCATACTTAATTAAGTGTGCCTGCCATGCAACGCAATGGCAAAACACTTATTGTAATCCGCCATACTTAATTAAGTCCATAGTTTCGCCACAAATTTCTGCACGTAATAACTGCCGCACAATTTACGCCACCCACGCAATATATACATCAAAACGTGCGGCTCGGCCGGGAATAGGTTGCTATTACTTTTCTTTCCGATCCGCGTTACCATTGCGACGTAATTCGCAAAAAACGACGCCCAAAAACCCCATTGACTTAGAATGGGGGAAATTTCGGCACTTAATAACTGCCGCACGATTTACGCCACCCCCGCAATATATACATCAAAACGTGCGGCTCGGCCGGGAATGGTGTGCTATTACTTTTCTTTCCGATCCGCGTTACCATTGCGACGTAATTCGCAAAAAACGACGCCCAAAAACTCCATTGACTTTGAATGGGGGACACCGAAAAAAAAACAGAAACTTTGGCGCCACATAACTCTGCCATACTTTTGCCTAGCAACATCATTTAAAATGTAAAATGCTCACACAACTTTGGTCTTTTTCCGACCAATAGGGATGAGCCGACCTCTATAACAGGAAGTGCCCTTCACCAAACAGGAAGTGCCTCTATAACTCATGAACCGTTTGTCGTACAGACTCGCGGCTGGTGTCATACATTTATTTTTTTCTCAAAAAAAATTTTTCTCAAAAAAAATTTTTTCTCAAATTTTTTTTTCTCAAATTTTTTTTTCTCAAAATTTTTTTTTCTCAATTTTTTTTTTCTCACATTTTTTTTTTCTCAAATTTTTTTTTCTCAATTTTTTTTTCTCAAATTTTTTTTTTCTCAAAAATTTTTTTTTCTCAAAATTTTTTTTTCTCAAAATTTTTTTTTCTCAAATTTCTTTTTCTCAAATTTTTTTTTTCTCAATTTTTTTTCTCAAACATTTTTTTTTCTCTAATTTTTTTTTTTCTCACAAAACAATTTTTTCTCAAAAAACTGTCGTTAAAGTGCGACCCGTGATAACGGCCAAAAATGCTCCAAAACGCCACTAATTAGTCGAAATGGCTGACTTCCTGTTTGGTTTCTGATTGGCTGCTGGCCTTGTGACGTGGGTAGAGCTGCGAGGGCCCGGTCATCGCTGCTTGCAGCTTTAATTCATTAATCGTCCATGACCTTAATTGGGGCCTATTTCGCCAAACAGGAAGTGCCCCTCACCAAACAGGAAGTGACCCTTGATCTCGTGAACCGTTTGTCATACAGACACGCGGGTTGCGTCAAATGAAATAACGCTAATGCTAACACCAACCGCTACACAAGGTTGCACAGACTTAGCGAGCTGCAGGCACACTTAAAATTTCTTAGAAATTTTCTCTTCTAGTTAATTAATTAAGTCCATAGTTTCGCCACAAATTTCTGCACGTAATAACTGCCGCACAATTTACGCCACCCACGCAATATATACATCAAAACGTGCGGCTCGGCCGGGAATAGGTTGCTATTACTTTTCTTTCCGATCCGCGTTACCATTGCGACGTAATTCGCCAAAAACGACGCCCAAAAACCCCATTGACTTAGAATGGGGGAAATTTCGGCACTTAATAACTGCCGCACGATTTACGCCACCCCCGCAATATATACATCAAAATGTGCGGCTCGGCCGGGAATGGTGTGCTATTACTTTTCTTTCCGATCCGCTTTACGATTGCGATGTAATTCGCAAAAAACAACGCCCAAAAACTCCATTGACTTTGAATGGGGGACTCCGAAAAAAACCCAGAAACTTTGGCGCCACATAACTCTGCCATACTTTTGCCTAGCAACGTCATTTAAAATGTAAAATGCTCACACAACTTTGGTCTTTTTCCGACCAATAGGGATGAGCTGTAATTGATTAAGCCTCGCCCCCTCTTTAACAGGAAGTGCCCTTCACCAAACAGGAAGTGCCTCTATAACTCATGAACAGTTTGTCGTACAGACTTGCGGCTGGTGTCATACCTTTTCTTTTTTTCTCAATTTTTTTTTTCTCAAATTTTTTTTTTTCTCAAATTTTTTTTTCTCAAATTTTTTTTTCTCTAATTTTTTTTTCTCAAAAATTTTTTTTTCTCAAAATTTTTTTTTCTCAATTTTTTTTTTCTCAAATTTTTTTTTTCTCAAAATTTTTTTTTCTCAAAATTTATTTTTTCTCAATTTTTTTTTTCTCAAAAATTTTTTTTCTCAAATTTTTTTTTCTCAAATTTTTTTTCTCAATTTTTTTTTCTCAAAATTTTTTTTTCTCAAAATTTTTTTTTTCTCAAATTTTTTTTTCTCAAATTTTTTTTCTCAAAATTTTTTTTTCTCAAAATTTTTTTTCGCAAAAAAAATTTTTCTCAATTTTTTTTTTCTCAAAAATTTTTTTTCTCAAAATTGTTTTCTCAAAATTAATTTTTTCTCAACATTTTTTTTTCTCAAGATTTTTTTTTCTCAATTTTTTTTTCAAAATTTCTTTTTCTCAAATAAGTTTTTTTCTCAAATTTTTTTTCTCACAAAACAATTTTTTCTCAAAAAACTGTCGTTAAAGTGCGACCCGTGATAACGGCCAAAAATGCTCCAAAACGCCACTAATTAGTCGAAATGGCTGACTTCCTGTTTGGTTTCTGATTGGCTGCTGGCCTTGTGACGTGGGTAGAGCTGCGAGGGCCTGGTCATCGCTGCTTGCAGCTTTAATTCATTAATCGTCCATGACCTTAATTGGGGCCTATTTCGCCAAACAGGAAGTGCCCCTCACCAAACAGGAAGTGACCCTTGATCTCGTGAACCGTTTGTCATACAGACACGCGGGTTGCGTCAAATGAAATAACGCTAATGCTAACACCAACCGCTACACAAGGTTGCACAGACTTAGCGAGCTGCAGGCACACTTAAAATTTCTTAGAAATTTTCTCTTCTAGTTAATTAATTAAGTCCATAGTTTCGCCACAAATTTCTGCACGTAATAACTGCCGCACAATTTACGCCACCCACGCAATATATACATCAAAACGTGCGGCTCGGCCGGGAATAGGTTGCTATTACTTTTCTTTCCGATCCGCGTTACCATTGCGACGTAATTCGCAAAAAACGATGCCAAAAAACCCCATTGACTTAGAATGGGGGAAACTTCGGCACGTAATAACTGCCGCACGATTTACGCCACCCTCGCAATATATACATCAAAATGTGCGGCTCGGCCGGGAATGGTGTGCTATTACTTTTCTTTCCGATCCGCTTTCCGATTGCGATGTAATTCGCAAAAAACAACGCCCAAAAACTCCATTGACTTTGAATGGGGGACTCCGAAAAAAACCCAGAAACTTTGGCGCCACATAACTCTGCCATACTTTTGCCTAGCAACGTCATTTAAAATGTAAAATGCTCACACAACTTTGGTCTTTTTCCGACCAATAGGGATGAGCTGTAATTGATTAAGCCTCGCCCCCTCTTTAACAGGAAGTGCCCTTCACCAAACAGGAAGTGCCTCTATAACTCATGAACCGTTTGTCGTACAGACTTGCGGCTGGTGTCATACCTTTTTCTTTTTTTCTCCATTTTTTTTTTCTCAATTTTTTTTTTCTCAAATTTTTTTTTTCTCAAATTTTTTTTTCTCAAATTTTTTTTTCTCAAAAATTTTTTTTTCTCAAAAATTTTTTTTCTCAAATTTTTTTTTCTCAAAATTTTTTTTTCTCAAATTTTTTTTCTCAAAATTTTTTTTTCTCAAAAATTTTTTTTCTCAAAATTTTTTTTTTCTCAAATTTTTTTTTTCTCAATTTTTTTCTCAATTTTTTTTTTCTCAAACATTTTTTTTTCTCAATTTTTTTCTCTAATTTTTTTTTTCTCAAAAAAAAATTTGCTCAATTTTTTTTTCTCAAAAATGTTTTTTCTCAAAATTGTTTTCTCAAAATAATTTTTTTCTCAAAAAGTTTTTTTCTCACATTTTTTTTTCTCAAGATTTTTTTTCTCACAATTTTTTTTTCAAAATTTCTTTTTCTCAAAAAAGTTTTTTTCTCAATTTTTTTTTCTCACAAAACAATTTTTTCTCAAAAAACTGTCGTTAAAGTGCGACCCGTGATAACGGCCAAAAATGCTCCAAAACGCCACTAATTAGTCGAAATGGCTGACTTCCTGTTTGGTTTCTGATTGGCTGCTGGCCTTGTGACGTGGGTAGAGCTGCGAGGGCCTGGTCATCGCTGCTTGCAGCTTTAATTCATTAATCGTCCATGACCTTAATTGGGGCCTATTTCGCCAAACAGGAAGTGCCCCTCACCAAACAGGAAGTGACCCTTGATCTCGTGAACCGTTTGTCATACAGACACGCGGGTTGCGTCAAATGAAATAACGCTAATGCTAACACCAACCGCTACACAAGGTTGCACAGACTTAGCGAGCTGCAGGCACACTTAAAATTTCTTAGAAATTTTCTCTTCTAGTTTACATTATTCTTCTTTTTTTGCTAATATGCACACCAGTTACCAGTTAAATAAATTAAATGTTGTTATAAGTGGTAAACATTTGTCAGATTTTTAATCATCTGTGCCTTTATACATCATCATTTGTTGTCATTAGGAAGCAGTGGATATAAACAGTCCAGGACATCCAGTGGAGACAGATCCAGCTCAGAGAGACCCTGACCCTGACCCTGCTCCTGCTCCTAGAGAGCCAGAGATCCAGGATGAGCCAACAGGTGTGTTTTTATTCACTCTCTGATCAGATTGAGATGTGTTTTAAGGAGTGTTTTAATTCACTGTAAGCTGACTGAGTGTGTTTTCATTCACTGTAAGTAGATTGAGAAAGTGTTTTTATTCACTGAGAGCAGCTTGAGATGGAGAGGTCTTTTATTCACTGTAAACGGATGTATTTCATAATTGTAATGTGCAATAAAAGCTCTCAAGCGTGATGGCATAGAAAATTATGAATAATACATACTACAGTAATTGATTTTGTATTTCAGATGATGATCCTCCTCGTAAAAAGCAGAAAACTGGGGCACTGAGTCTGCTGTTCGGTGAAACCTTCCAAGTGAGGGCAGCAGCACCACGATCTTCAAGGGAGAAAGCTGCAGAGGAGGTCACAAGGTATTTTTTTAAACTGTAATCTTTTATTTTCAGTCCAATATTATTATTAGCTTTAGTCTAATTATTATCCTGTGTAAGTGTGATGAATGTGATTTATTTTAATTGTTAGTCTTGTGGAACATACCACAGTAACATTGCATTGCTTAGTGCTTCACTGCTTACTGCTTGAACCTGCATGAGTGAATAACACATTTTCTTGATTCTTAAGGTACAGACAGCGGGATCCTATAGACCTGAGTGACGACCCTCTAGCCTGGTGGAAAAAACAGGTGGACCTACCTCTGCTGTCATCTCTTGCAAAGAGATACCTCTGTATACCAGCCACCAGTGTGGCATCAGAAAGAGTTTTCAGCACCGCTGGAGATATTGTTTCTGCCAAACGTAGTGTACTCGATCATGAGCATATCGATCAATTGATTTTCCTTTACAAGAATATTTACAGGCCGCCTAAGCCTAAAAAAGAAAAGAAAGTAGCTCAAGCCAATGCATGACATGTCACAGCATATGTGACTGTATTATACAGTGTTAGTTGCAGCTTTGCACTGTACAATAGTAAACATTAAACAGCTAATGCTGCACTCAGATTGTATCAGGGAAATACAAAGGAACTTTAAAAAAGTTATAATTTCTATATCAGTTTTATTTTTCAGCCCCATACAAAGAAAAAAGCACGTGGTGTGGTATTTTGAAGAAGACAATGATGTAATGCCAGAAGTGTGAACTCTAAATAAATACTAGGAAAACTACAAGTAAAAAAGAAAAGAAAGTAGCTTAAGCCAATACATGACATGTCTCAGCACATGTGACTGTTATACAGTGTTAGTTGCAGCTTTGCACTGTACAATAGTAAACAAACAGCTAATGCTGCATTCAGATTGTATCAGGGAAATACAAAGGAACTTTAAAAAAGTTATACATTGTATGTCAGTTTGTTGTTTTTTTGTCAGCCCTGCATACAAATAAAAAAGCATGCAGTGTGGTATTTTGAAGAAGATAAGATTAATATGATGTAATGCCAGAAGTGTGAACTCTAAATAGGAAAACTACAAGAAAGTTACCTCAAGCTCTTTTCTTGTTATTCTATTCTCTCCTCAGGAAGAATACGGTTTACCTCAGGCTCAAGCTTTATCCATGAAAATGGTATAGTTCTGTAGCTAAAGTGTGAATGTTTTGTCACTTTACACAGTGTAATGTGTATCTTTGCACTCAAATGTTGCACTTGCTGTACTGTTGTTAGTACTTTACTTGTTACTTTAAGACATGGGTGGAGGTCTCTTTGAATGTTTTGTTATTTTATTTACTTAATATAACACTTTTATAGTTTTATTTAATTTATCTGATCTGTGGCATTACTGAGGAATTATGTCATATTTGTGTTTTCAGTGTTATTTAGGAGTTTGCAAAGTACAATAATTGTACTGTACTGAGGCCTTAAGGGATAAGCCTTTTCTTTTGTTGCTCATATTTCTCCACCTGACTAACTGTAAAAGGTAAGCAAGCAGTAAGCACTAAGCTCTAAAAATGGGTGTGTGAGAAGACTTCTATTCCATGTCAGTGTGTTTCTTGTACTAGTACAGTAAGTATTTTTTGTATCTACATGTCTGTGTCTATTTAAAATAAACACAATGACGTGATACTGAAATGATTCATTTGCCATCCATCTTTCTTTCTATTATTCTGTTAATCTGTAGTCTTGACATATCTATTATTTGAAGGTCAGCCATGCTACTTTATAGATCAAGTTTCTTAATTAAAAATGGAAAATGTATGTTTTATTAAACGTAAGTATCAGATCACACCGTATCGCATCGAATCGTATCGAATCGTATCGAATCTAATCTAATCGGATCGAATCGAATCAAATTCCACAAAATCGAAATCGTATCGAAATTGCACCAAATCGAATCGTATCGAATCGTTCTGTATGTAAGCCGTATCGTTTCCGAATCGAATCGTTAGCCCATGTATCGGATACGCATCGAATCGCCTTGTAGGGGATGGATACACACCCCTAATATATATATATATACCGGTCCATTATATCCCCCCTTTAATTGTGGCAAATGGTATTGTGTTTGATATCATTGTTATCGTTGATTCGTCACCTTTACAATGAGGTACAGTTTGTAAGGATCTGGCATTCGTGGAATGAGAAACAAAGCCAAACGTGTGGGTAGCGCTCCTCCAAAACTTTTCAAAATGGCCTGGCAGGCCTGCAATACTGTTCTTTTGGTCTTCACCTTTGTTACTTGGGGCATTGAATGATTGCACTCTCCCACAGTAATAAGGAAAAGAAAAAACAACACATATTGGCAATTTTTACACTTTATTAATGTTAAACTTTTTGTGGCAAGTTTTATACATATATATATATATATATATATATATATATATATATATATATATATATATATATATATACCATAGTCCCATTCATGGTACATTCTGATAGATCCAGGGGTCCACACATTGATGTAATCAGGAATGCAAACAGCCCAGAGGTGAAAAAGGTGACCAAACTTTCAAGGCGGAGGGAGTGCGTGCGCACAATATTTAAAATAAAACACTACATACCTATCCTGTACAACTTTACTACAGGTTGCATCCTTGCATCAAACAGTCCACATCCCTCGTCCATCTCTGGCTGTTCCTCTGACAATGTAGAGGACGGCATCTGTCTAGATACTGAAGACCACTCCCTGTTCTCTGTGGAAATAAAGTGTAGCAACAGTGAAAACTCAGTATTCTTCAGAAATTCCACCGACAAAAAGTCAAAACGCACTTTCCTATAATTTGTCACTTTTACATTTTAGGAAGCAGGTATGTACATGTATTACTAAGTTGTTTCCACCATTAAAATAACAAACGTGAACCCATAGTGATATTGCATATTGTGCTGATTGTTCACTTGGCTTATAATATCACTGCGTTCATATGAGTCTGGTACTTCTGTAACAGGTTGAAGACAGACCTTGCTTATAATAGTGAAATTCCTGTGAGTGAATAGAGCCCGACCGATATAACGGTCAAACCAATATATCGGTAGTTTTTTGGACCCCGATGTCGGAATCGGATATCGGTCATTATCTCTCTGATGTATCGGTCGTTTTTATAAGTAATATTAAAACCCCATTTGATGACATTTAGCCACTCAGACCCAACACTTTGAATATATTGTTGTTGCCATAAGGATCTATTGGGTTTCATTTTACGCTCATGTGTTAAAGATCTTATAAACAATATAAAGGGTCCATTTGGTTACCAAATTTCCATCATTTAGCTTGGGACCACCTGGAAACCCCTCAAGGACCACTGGTGGTCCCTGGACCTTTGGTAAAAAAAGAAAAAAAAGTTTTGAAGGTTAGAAGTTTTGGAAATTTAGGCTATCTATTATTATTTTATATAATTACAAAACATCGGTTAAAAATCGTCAATCGGTGGTCTAGCACTCAACATCGGCATCGGTCAAAAAATATGGCATCCGTCGGGCTCTAGTTGTGAATGTATTATTTTAAGTCAGAAAGGTTAAGTCCTCATTAGTGTTTGTTGTGCTGGTCACCATTGTAAGACCAAAGTGCCTGCCTGTAATAATTCCTGGTTCCTACTAGAGGGTGCTGTAGGCCATTCTTTTTAATTTATTTATTAAGAGTCTGAATTTTTTTATTTTCTATATTATTTTTTTTATTTCCCTATTTCATTTTAATATAAAAAGGATGATGATGGTTAAAAACAAGTTAAAAGCATAGTAAATAACATTTATTGTAATAGTATTAATGTTAAAACCCACTATACGATCACCTGTTAAAAAGAATACTGTAAAATCATATTAAGAAACACTGTAAAATTCACCTTGGAAATGCATTTCATGATTATGTAAATGTAAAAACACTAAGATGTTATATTTGAGCAGTCTACTAGCTCTCTGCTGACGGCATCAAAACACAGTGGAGGAATCTAACCACATGTTGTGTGTTTGTTTTGTGATCATTCACTGCAGCTTTATAAAGAACTCATCATCCAAAGCAGTGTCATTGGCGGGACTGGTACACAACTGTTACACTTCTATAGACCAATTTCCTGAGCGACACCCTGGAGGGTGCCACGTGCCATTTCTGCGATGTAAAAGTAGTGTTAAGTAACGTGTAGCCTACATTTACTTAAGTACTGTACTCAAGTTCAATTTTGAGTATTTGTACTTTACTTGGGTATTTCCCATTTTCAATAATTTTTACTTCTACTCCACCACTGGCTGCTGTTTTCACCACAGTTGCACCACAGTTTGCATCTACAGGGAAGCACTCAGAAGCACTTTCCAAGGGGCAAGTTAAAAAAACGTCTCTGGAAACAGTCTGTTATACCAGACCAATACTGGGCACTTTTTGGTCACCAAACTCTTCAGGTTCAAGGTAAATAGGAGGTAGGGATATCACGTGACAACAGGGATGCGCCGGCCATGAAGCTCACCATGGGTGCCAGTATCGCGAGACTATCCACCGCATCCTGTCTGGGAACCAAATCTTGCGATACTTCGGAGACAGAAATGATTATTATTTACTGTTATTATTATTTCATTATGCACTGTACACATCGAAAAGCAAGTGATTGTAAAAAATACCTTTGATATATTTTATTTTATTTGATTATATGACAAAGGTCTCAGTCGTTCATAAATAGTGTTTCTTCCAGGTTTGTACACGAGGTGATCTCAGCTGATCTAGCCGGCTCCATTCACTGTCACGCATCCCTGTTGTCACGTGATATCCCTACCTCCTATTTACCTTGTTCAGGTTGAGGAAATGCATTCACAACTGAGCGGGGCCAGACCCAAATCCACCAAGGCCAAAAACTATAATTGCATTGGATTTGTCTGATTCCAGGCCGTTTCATAGATATGTTCAGTGTTGTTAAAGTTACTTTTAAAAAGTAATTAGTTACTTTACTAGTTACTGCTCTGAAAAAGTAACTAGTTACGTTACTAAATTATAAAAGTAACTAGTTACTTTACTTTAAAAAAATGTTTCCAAGGGCAACTTTTTCCACAATGCTTCGTTTATATAATATATATATAATAGAAAATGATTGCGATTAATAAAATTAACACATTTTAATCTTTTAATCGCACGTAGTTTTTGCACCACAGAACCGTCAATTTCGGGCATACCGATCATAGCGATGCACCAACCATGAAGAGACAACAAACGCAAAGGGAGAAGTATCCGATCAGAGCGCTTTGCTTGGCCCAGTGGATGCGGAATTTAGATTTAAAAAACTCTTGAACTCATTGATTCACTCGTACAACAAAATGTCTTTTACTTGAAAAAAAAAAAAGAAATATATATGTATATATATATATATAGTTACTGCTATATATATATATTAAAAACAAAGCATTCTGGAAAAATGCATATGTATGTATATATATATATATATATATATATATATATATATATATATATATATATATATATAGTTACTGCTATATATATATATATATTAAAAACAAAGCATTCTGGAAAAAGTCAGTTACTTTTTTTCCCCATTAATGACCTTAAAGAGAAAAGACAACTCCCTGTCATTGTAGCAATTATGATTATGAAATGTAGTGGAACAATAAGGCTAAAGATATTTTTACAAATGTTGACAGGCATATATTCATTGTAGCCTTTTTCAATCCAAGATGTGCACTCTGTTGTAGTGCTGTGCAACACTGACTAGTTTTCTGATAACATACTCAAAGGTTGCGATGGAAAGCTGATAGTAAAATATGTTATTGTTGTTTAACATGGTATAGATACCATTTTCAGTGTCAATGTCATGATGTTTTGAACAACTAACTAACGCAGGAGAATGACCACTGAGAGATGCCAATCAGGTCATTATGTACAGGACACAGGATAACAAAACGCCAAACATACTATCTGCCCTTACGACTGGTGCCTGTAACACGAAAACATCTGATATCCATTGCTCTACTGTACTTGTCATGTTTAACTTTGTCCAATCAGAATGTGACTAATGTATTCTGTAAATCCATATATCTGTGAAATCATTATGCTTGTCACTCAGAGAGAAACTATGGGTGAGAGATGCTCTATACTGTACTGGTACAGTACACTTTAAACTCTGACTATAATTTCAATACAACTAACTCAAAACCCACTTGCACTGGTGTGGACTCATTTCTTGTGTGGAGTACTTTATTATGGTTGGGAAAAACTGTTCATCAATATGGAATATGATTTTACATTTCCATCAATGGTCCATTCGATTGCCGGATTAGCTCCGAGGAGATATGGGTCTCCTCCGCTGCTAGAACCAGTTAACAACCAGCCGAGGAATATCACTGAAATGACTCTCTCCCACACGCTCGATGCCGGATCAGCTCAGAGGAGATATTGGGGACTCAACTCGGACAGCTGGACAGTTTTTCTTTTTAAACTCATCCTCCTCATGCTGCTGGAACCATGCAGGAGTTTCTGCCCCAGCCGGACACAGACAGTTTCTCTCACAGAGACTTGAGAGGCGGGCTTCATTCTCACACACGAAGTCCTCATTCAACAGAACCCAGGTCATACGTTTATACCTGCTGTCTTAAGAGTCTAGCTAGCTCTTAACACAGCTGCGTTTTTATTGTTTAATGTTTTTAGTCTATTGTTTTGTCGCTTTTTGTTACACGTTTGGAATTTGCAGCCGTTTGGCCACGGATAACTGCATTCCCTGTTGACGTTTCATTGCGCAATAAGATTCATCCTCTCAGTCCTCGTGTTAGGACTGATGCCCAGGCGCTGAAACGTAACTAGTTGGCGTTATATGCACAAATCCCTCCCAGTTGACCCACAGGGGTAACTGTAAGTTAGCAGTTTGCACCACAAATCCCTCCCGGTTGATCCCCTGGGATAACCGTAAGTTAGCAGTTTGCATGAATTTGCAATGTTAGGAGATTTTGGGGAATTTGCAATGTTAGGTAGGAGATTTTTGGTCAAGTGATATAACGCAACAATTCTCCCGGTTGATCCCCTGGGATAACTGAAGTTTGCATGAATTTGCAATGTTAGGAGTGGTTATTTTACCAATAATTGCTTTATGCTTACACGTCTTCGTTTTCGTCTCAGTCTTATCTTATTTTATTTATTTTTTATTTTCCGTCTCAGGCGACTCTGAGATGTTGAATACAGGAGCTTTTTATCTCAGCGCTCCCAAGAACATTTTTAAGAAACATGACCATTCAAGCTAAAAAAAGCCCCCTGCTCCGAGAAGCAGTGTTTTTATCGTGTAAAACCTGGACCCACACAGATGAGATGTTAATACCCTGACCCAATCATTTCCTGGAACATATGTGCGGAGCTGTGGAGAAATCGGACATTATTTGCCACTGGATGTTCGAACCTCATCAGGAAGGAACAGAGGACGCAAGCCCCCCCCCCCCCCCCCCCCCCCCCGCCCCCCCCCCAGCCGAACCTGGCTGGCATTGCCCTTTCACTCACAATGCGATGGGACGCGTTGTGAGCTTGTAGATCTGCTACGTGACTGTCATGGATTACAATGTCCCGAAAAGAACAAACACTCTTTTGACCCTGGGGACGCCCGAGATAATGGTACTATATATTTTGTTTACTTTTGACTAAGTACGACTTCTGAGAGAAAAAAAAGAAAAAAAAAATCAAGTTCTGACTGACAAACCCATCTGTTAAATGTTTTTGATATATTGTCTGTCTAATCATCTCTAATCCAATTTTCCTCCCCTGGTTACATTTCGGTTTGTCTATTATGAAAGCAGGAAAATCAAACCAAGTATAAAGTGAGCGGTGCTACTTCTGTGTACAATATGGTACAATATGTGCTTGGCTTATGCTGCTTGCTTGCTCAATGCCTGCTGCTCGCGTGAGCTGCTTACGCTGCTTATAGGCTGGCACGGCCTATGTGTTATTTTATTGTTTTATTTTGAAAAAAACTATGAGGGGATCTTATTTTGAGAAGCCACAAGTCGCTTCTCAGCATTTTGACTCTGAGCTGCTTACGCTGCTTATAGGCTGGCACGGCCTATGTGTTATTTTCACTATGAGGGGATTGCTGGAATGGCTCGATAATCTGTTTTTATCTCATTTTCCTGATTTTATTTTGAGAGGCCACAACAAGTAGGTTCTCTGCATTTTTATTCTGTGTGTGACCTCGCTCTCTCTCGAAAAAGGGGTCTCACTTCCTTTTGTTTTGTTTGTGTTCTAACTCACTTGCCTGGTTTGCAAAACTAGGAATTATTTACACATATGACTGTCTCTCTCTCTCTCTATAAAAAGGGATCTCATTCACTCTTGGTATGACTACACTCGTACTGATAACAACCAACGCTTGGGTTTATTTGAATGTTTATATATGATGCCCCTAACGTCTTAATAATTTTTTTTTCTCCCTAATGTATTAATTCTTTTTCACCAATGTGGTAGGGATTATTTTTACTTTATTTATTTCATTTTAGGGGACAGGACGGACTCGACCTGGATAGACAGGTATCGTGGAAGGAACTCCACTAACTCGCTAACCAACTTGACTGACACTCAACTTGACGGACTGACGGTTTTATTTCAATTTTATTTTAGCCAGTTTAATTTCACGACTGTTTATTTTATTATAACCCATTTTCTCCTGTCCTACTGTTTTGTTGTGAAAACCGTTCCTCTTGCAGAGAACGTGTAAACAACTGACTTGCTTTCATTCCTTTCTAAAACAACTGATAGTCTGCTAGAAGACAGGCCTTCAAGGTCAGAGGGTCTGTGTGTGTGAGATTTATTATTTAGTAATCCTGTTCTTTTAAACCACATCTTATGGACATGAACCAAAAACATTTACTTTTACCATTCTTAACACATAAACTGCAGTATGGGTTAAGGATGGAAGAGGCCTAGCCCTGCTTTACTCAACCTTTAATTTCTCATGTTGGTTTATTTTTGGTAATACTTTATCCTCTTTACTTGAGTAAAAGCAGGCTGAGACGGTTCCAAAAACAATTTAGATGGCTGGGCTCCATTCAAACCTTCCCAGTCAAATTCCACAATTATTACAACCCTACTGGGCTTATACGGGATTACACATTAAAAATAATAATAATAATAATAATAATGACATTATGATTATGTTATGTGTTTCTATTTAATTTTTCTTATTTTTATTTCTTTAAAGTTTCATTCATTTTCTGGTTAGAGAGGCTTTAAACAGGCCTCGCTAACTATTGTATGGTACACTTCCCCCCTCACAGGCCTGGAAGCTCACTCTAACTCTGACAGTGAGCAGAGTCATTGTCCTTTACTGTACCTCGGTACCCTACTGTACCTCGGTACCATCTGTTTCTCATTTAACCATATTTTAACAAATTATCCTCCAAACAAAACAATTTTTGTCACACCCAATATTTTTGGCTGTGGCAAACGGGAGGGAATGTGTTTGGAGAATTTCATTTTCTGAATTCATATTTCATTTTCTGAATTCATATTTTATTTTCTGAATTCATATTTCATTTTCTGATTTCATATTTACATATTTCATTTTGTTTTCATCTCATTTTATTTCAGAATATATATATATTTCACTTTGCTTAACCATGTTTAAAGGAGTCATCCAGACCAAAACACATATAGGGTTAAATCTGTCTTTTATCATACCCCTTTATACCTGCTTTAGTCGATTTTTTTCATAGCTGCCCCTTTTGCTAGATTTCGGCTGCCCCTGTTGCTAGATTTCGTGGGCCCTCTCATAACTAACAGAGTGTATAGCCTTTATACTAGTGCGGTTATTTCTTCAGCTTCAAAGTTAGTATTTTTTTATTGGATTGTGTTTACACAACATCCTGAGACCAACCAAACCGCTGTTTTGACCTCACAGGCACCCTTACTTGTCAAACGGCTTCTGCTCTGCACCAGAGCAGGGAGAGGAGAGGCTAGAAAGGGAGGGGAGGGAGGGGTCGGTTTGACAAGTAAGGGTGCCTGTGAGGTCAAAACAGCGGTTTGGTTGGTCTCAGGACGTTGTGTAAACACAATCCAATAAAAAAATACTAACTTTGAAGCTGAAGAAATAACCGCACTAGTATAAAGGCTATACACTCTGTTAGTTATGAGAGGGCCCACGAAATCTAGCAACAGGGGCAGCCGAAATCTAGCAAAAGGGGCAGCTATGAAAAAAATCGACTAAAGCAGGTATGAAGGGGTATGATAAAAGACAGATTTAACCCTATATGTGTTTTGGTCTGGATGACTCCTTTAAATCTGTTTACCCCTAACAGAACAAACTTAATACAATTTGACACAAATGGTGTCCCTTGGTGATGTATATCTAAAACAAATCAAACATGTCTATACCTAAATACACACAATGGTCTTAACTTCCATGTAATTCTGATGTTTATTCTATTTTTCAGACTTATCTATTTGATAGACGGTCCATATCTCTTCCCATGATCTGTGAGGAAGGATCATTTTTCGTGAGTACGAGGATTCAAGTCACCTGAGTTCCTATATCATTTTTGTTAATATTTACAGTTGTCTTGTCCCAAAATGCAACTCTCTTCTTTTGATAAGATCTCACAGCCTCGTCCTGGAAATGTTAAATACTGTCATATTAAGTGTATAAAACCTTACTGAAATGATGAGGACAGAGGTCCTATACCTTACTGTTGTGGAGTCAAAAAAGGTCCACCCTGGCTGGGACATATCGCGAAGGTCATAGGTCAAGCAGGGAATGGACCATGACGCTCCACCACACTAATCAAATTTTCAAAATTATACATTCGTCAATCTCAGGTGAAGCGACTTCACCAAACAAATTAAAAACGTCAAATATATATATATATATATATATATATATTCTCTTTCATTAAATGCACTCTCTGTAGTGCACCCCACCATCAACCCAGGTGAGGCTGTGAAGAAACTTTGGAAAGATTCTAAATTTAGTGATAAAGTTTGTCATGGTGCGACAGGACAATGTTTGTTATTGATGGATCAAAGGTTTCCTTTTCCTATCAATATATTTTAAGGAACGTGTGATTTTCTCCTCTCTCTCATAAAAATATTCTAACTCATGTTAAATAAACGTTACAGGCCCCAAATTAAACAGGCCTATTTGACTGCCCTTTGACGCACTCCCCCTAATGTTTGTCATGGTGCGACAGGACAATGTTTGTTATTGATGGATCAAAGGTTTCCTTTTCCTATCAATATATTTTAAGGAACGTGTGATTTTCTCCTCTCTCTCATAAAAATATTCTAACTCATGTTAAATAAACGTTACAGGCCCCAAATTAAACAGGCCTATTTGACTGCCCTTTGACGCACTCCCCCTAATGATTCCAAATTATACAGTCCTTTATCTTTCATTATCAAAATATTTTCCCCTTTGGTTGTATTCTGATTTAAATACCTTTAAAAATACTTAAATACCTTTGGAAATATACAGTTCTTTTAACTCTCCTCTTTAAAACTTAAAGCTATCGAAATGTTTATGTTGACTTAAAATTTTCAATGATTGTTTTCCGTTTCAAATACGTTTAAAAAGTTTAACCCATGTTTTCTTCCCTTGTTGTTTATGCTGTCTTGACATTTAACACTTCAAATGCTATCTCAGGAGGGAATTGATAGTAAAATATGCTATTGTTGTTTAACATGGTATAGATACCATTTTCAGTGTCAATGTCATGATGTTTTGAACAACTAACTAACGCAGGAGAATGACCACTGAGAGATGCCAATCAGGTCATTATGTACAGGACACAGGATAACAAAACGCCAAACATACTATCTGCCCTTACGACTGGTGCCTGTAACACGAAAACATCTGATATCCATTGCTCTACTGTACTTGTCATGTTTAACTTTGTCCAATCAGAATGTGACTAATGTATTCTGTAAATCCATATATCTGTGAAATCATTATGCTTGTCACTCAGAGAGAAACTATGGGTGAGAGATGCTCTATACTGTACTGGTACAGTACACTTTAAACTCTGACTATAATTTCAATACAACTAACTCAAAACCCACTTGCACTGGTGTGGACTCATTTCTTGTGTGGAGTACTTTATTATGGTTGGGAAAAACTGTTCATCAATATGGAATATGATTTTACATTTCCATCAAAAGCATCATTGATCAAGCATGTATCATAGCTAGCTAGCACTTGCAGTACTGTCTTGTCAATCAATCTGTTTGGTTGACTCTGGGTGACATGCTGTGGCGCCATTTATCTCCACAAAGTTAAAATAATGTTTCCAAGTTGCAAAGCTGCTGTTGTCGCGAGCTCTCGGCAGCATTTGCAGACACGAGTACTCTCCTCTCCGTCTCTCTTCACCGTTTCTGTGACAATGTGTGTGTGTTTGGCTACAGTTTGTATGTGTATTTTTTAAGATCCACCCAAGGCCGTCTCTGATTGGCTTAGGCTGACGTTTTAACCTAGGTCAACCAATCGTCACTCCTCTTCAGCGCATCATGTTAGTGTCATGTCTTTCACTCTCATGACTGTGAGAGTTACCACAGACAGTTTATGACAGACAGCAGACAGGCAGGCTCCGCTCTGCTGCCGCTCTCAGTCTGCTCTCCGCTGCGGAGAGATCATTTGGATCCCTGAAAGTAACGAGTAACTAGCCACTTTACACCACAGTAACTAGAATGGCGTTACTGAATGGGAAAGGTAGCGTGTTACGTTATTATTTACCGAGAAAAGTAGTTTTGTTACGTAACACCGTTACAAGTAACCCCGTTATTAACACTGGATATGTTATATTGTGGCCATGATGTTAAGTAATGTACACTGAATCTCACGTCTGCTCGGAGGAGACACTCGTATGAGACATTAATCACATGTGGCTGTAATTGGAATGTCTTAATCTTCATATACAATCAAGAAAAAAAAATCAATGTAAAACCTCAAATAAAACGTGAATGTTCCCAGGCCAGCATTTGTGTTCTCTTTGGACCTCCATGGCAGCAGGTGAGTCTAATGATCTCATCTGGTTACAGTAGATTACAGTAGAACTACTAAACACACAATCTGCATGTACGCCTGTCACAATTATTACATAATCGTCTAATCGCAATTATTGGAGATAATCGCTAGCCTCGAGTCAGCCTGTTTCGCTCCGTTCCGCGATCTGTTTAGTCTCTCCGCATCACAGTCTGGAAAGCCTTGCATCGCCAACGGTCGCAGCAAACCGCGGCTTCCGATTGGCTGTAGTGCGGAGCAACTCTAACCCTACTCTGATTCGTTGGAACACCACCATGTGGCTTCCCATTTCTTGGAACAACACCACGTGGCTTTCCAGCCACCGCGGCTTCCATTGGTCTGTGGTGCGGGGCGGGACAAATACACAAGTCTGTATTGGCTCGCTGATGATACCCTAACAGGCTAGATAATCGCAATTATTGGAGAGAATTGCAATTATTCTGCATAATCGTTTCAATGTTTAAAAATGTGAAATATTGCAGAAATGGCAGATCTACAAGCTTACAACGCACCACTTTCGTGATGCATTATAAGCTTGTAGATCAGCCATTTCAGCTGAAAATAATAACAAAAAATAGAAATAAAAAATAAAAGGTGTTAAATTATTTAAAGGTTCTACACCATGCATTTAAAATATATAACATTGTTTTTTTTTTTTTCAAAGTTTGAGGCTAAATTACCACTCCTGAATACAGAGCCCCTGTCATTTCTGCCTGGCTTTCAGAGCATTTTCAGCTGCAGTACCACCTTGTCCTGAGTGGGAGGACTGCGCTATTGAGCCAGTTTTGGCCCCACACACCTCCCCACCTCCTGCTCAGCATGCCTGTCCAGTGCCAGCCCCTCCCCAACCCTCTCCCAGCTCCTCCTGCCTCCTTCTCAGGCCTGCCCACCCCTCCTCAACCCCCACTCAACACAGCAGTAGGTCCCGATAGTGATGTCACAATAGGACCTAAAATCAGACAAACCGAGACCTGCTTACATAGATCTGCCCATAAACTGAGAAAAAAAAGGTCAGAAATAGGACTTTGTGAGGATAGAACGTGCTGGTGGGACACCAAAAAAATACATAGAAATTGGAAAAATGGAAATTCATGGTGTAGTCCCTGTCCCTTTAAATATGTCTGTAATCTGCCCTGACACTGTGCACTTTGTGATTATGAAGCCTAAATGGCAAACAAATTAAGTTTGTATTCATACAGTATGTTCCAGTCTTCAATGGCATAAACACAATGAAATCATCAATTGGAATTATTTGTGACAATTAATCTTCAATTTAAATTGTAATTGTGAAAGATCTATCTGCATGCAGTCTGTTGCATTATCTTTAAGTTGACATTGTAATGTGAACGTGGCCACATTGTGTCATGCAAAGAAATGGAACATTAGTCTTGTTGGATACTTGGATTAGAACTAATAAAGTTATATTGTTTTACCTGAGACCTGTAGTAGTGTCCATGTTGACACCTCAGCCTCATCTTCCCCTTCCTGTTTAATGTGTGGAGGTTGTGGTTCCTCCTGGACCAGACTGGAGCTCCTCTCCTCATATTGTGGAGGTTGTGGTTCTTTACCCACTGAGTAGGAGGAGAGAAGAGTTAGCATCAGCACAGCCAGAGAGGCTGAGTGGTACACGTCCTGCGTATCTGACGTATCTTATTGTCATTTGAAGGAATTGACGTTGACTTAGTAGAAGTCCTGTATTAACACAACCTCTGCCAAAAAATACCCCTTTGTAGGGCTTCTCTGCTATGCCCGAGGAACCCGAAGATTTAATAGGCTTTAATTAAAAGAAAATATATATATATCGAAGCCTATAATACTAAAATACGACTAAAATAGGCCGGAACTAATGCTCCGGGATCGGTTTCTACACGGACACATTATTGAGCGGACCGATTAACACTGAGGCTGCAAACCGGAAGCGGATGGTCCGTCCGTTAGCTTTCTATGTAAACACCACGGTATTTACATAGAATATATTTATTTATTTATTTATATATTTATTATTTATTAAATATATAATTATATATTTACTAAAGCCAAAGTGTTCCTTCCATCCATCAGGGCTTGACATTGACGTTTTGAGGCACTTATCCTTTGGACAAGTACATTTCTCATTCACTTGTCTGGGCACAAAAGTCACTTGTCCGGTTAAACTGAGTCAGACATTGAAATAGAATGAATAACAAAAGGACTGCTAATGACCCTCCTTGCTCCCTCCACTCCATAGTATGGACAGTCCATAGTCTGCATACAGCACAAAGGACAAGCCTAATATCATGACCTGATCCATGTTCCATTGGTTCTAGTCTTTTCTCAGGTTCCTTGGCTGTTTAGTTGCAAGCAGGTGGCAAGAAATGCACTAGAAAGGTGCCTTGTTGGTCTCAGCTGTTGTACTTCTCTGCTGTGTCTTGTTCTGTCAAAGTCTTTGCCTCTCAGTCTCCAAAGTTTGTTAGATATATTGTACTTGGTCAGAAGCCATAACTGCATGTTTAATCCCCACCTGGCCCATGCAGTCATCTCCAGTCTCCAAGGCATATGTGCCTTGATCACTGTTTAGCTAGTGGTGCTCCAAGATCAATGCAGTGGAAGCATTTCCAATTTTCACCAGTGCCATTCTGCAGCCAGTGCTGCTGCACAACTCTCTGGGGTCCGCCATAATTCCGACATCCCATTATTCCGACCATTAGGTTGGTGAAGGTTAGGGTTGGTTATAATGGAGTCAGTACATGCACCATGTGTCAGCCTCCTCAATCCTATTCAAGATGTCTGGAATCTATACTCCACCTTTGTCATCTTCATCAGAGACAATGGTAAATGGACTGCATTTACAGTATATAGTGCTTTTCTCCAAAGCACTTTACAATTCACACATTAACACACACATTCACACACCATGAAACCATGCAAGGTTCCAACCTGCTCATTAGGAGCAGTAAGGGATTCAGTGTCTTGCTCAAGGACACTTCGACACATAACCAGGAAGAGCTGGGAATCGAACCTGGAACCTTCAGATTTCTAGACAGGCGCTCTACACTGAGCCACTGTCGTCCGACAATGATGGTAACATTGCCACAGGCTTGATTGGACACCATATTCCGAACACACAGCTGGAGAACTGTTTGTTCTCCTCAGACACCCAGAATTTGGAAAGTTGCTGAGGGATGGATGTGTCTACTAGTAAGACGCCTCAGGGCGACATGCGTGCCAATTCTTGGCCATCTGGCCAGTGATGTGTATTGGACCAGTTACATATAATGGAGACCCCTGCATGGTCAGGGGTCAACAATGTTATGTCAAAACATGCCAGATATGTCCTTAATATTGATGACATTGGGACAGGGATCTCCATATATGAGCATAAAACATATGTTAAAAGCCAAGCAGGGCCTTGGCGAGTTAGGGCCTGGGTTTGATGTCTGGGGATCCCCATATATGAGCATGAGGGGGTACCCTAACAGGGCATCAAAAAGGTAGCACATCCAAAACTTTAAATCAGTGGAGAATAAAGTACTCACGTTTCCACTTTTTTATTGGCACAAACCAACAAGAACTCTTAAGCGTTTCGGCTATGAGCATTCATCAGAGCATTCTGGGTGTGTCTGTCAGCTCTGTTGTCTCTGATGATGAGGGGCTCCCTACAAAGGGACTGGTGGTGAAGAGATCCCAGACCTCGATCTCTAGATTGAGGAGGCTGGTGTTACATGTGGAGTCAATTGGCCCCATTATAACTAAACCTATCCATAACCCTAACGTCAGGATTATGAGCGGACCCCATAGAGTTGTCGTAGTCTCCTTCGCATTAATGCTATACTACACCCTAAACATTCAAGACCTGGGGATGAAGGAGATCTGACTGCAGAATGGCACTAGGGGTGCTCTATGGCACATTCTTCCACTGCATCAATCAGTCTCTCATCTTGGAGCACCACTAGCCAAGACAGTGATCAAGGCACATATGCCTTGGAGACTGGAGATGACTGCATGAGCCAGGTGGGGACTAAAAATGCAGCTATGGCTTCTGACCGAGTACAGTACAATATCTTAAAAAAAATTCGGAGAAGCAAAGACCTTGACAGAACATGGTAGCAGAGAAGTACAGTACAACTGCTGAGACCAACAGGGCACCTTCCTAGTAGATTTCTTGCCACCTGCATGCAACAGCCAATGAATCCGGGGAAAGACTAGAACCAATGGAACATCGATGGATGGAAGGAACACTTTGACTTTAGTACACTCCCATGTCTGAAGCGTGACATTTGTCGATATGGTTGCTGGGCTGGTGGAATTCTGTGCATCATATTTTGCCATGGCACAATAGCAAATCCATCCTGTAAAAACACATCATACTAACTTGCATCATAATACACAATCACAATATGGTGCACTTTGAGGGAAATTGTTATTTAATTTTGTGTGTGATGTTATGTGATCTTATTTGTCACTTTTATTCGTAAATAGCCTTATTTGCTCATTTAAACACCCATTTTAAAGTCCCCCTTATAAATGGGGGTGTGTACTTATATTTATTACTAGTATGTATTTTGTTATAAACAAAACAAACTATTATGAAAAAATAAAATAAAAGTGCTATTAAAGACAAAATCGTTTTTGAAAAATGGCATTGATATTGATATTTCAAAGACAATATGATCCTTAATGGTCAAAACAATAGCAGAAATGAATTATACATGTCAGAATTAGTTGATTTAGACCTACAGCACCTGTTTTTACTCCTAACAATGGCCAAGTTGTGGCCATGGTCTTCGGAATTACAAAATGACCTTGACCATGACCTTTCAAGGTCCAAATCACCCAACATGGTCAAAACAATATCAGAAATGAATTCCCCGCACCCAAATTAGTCAGAATGGAGGTATTGCTTGTGCATATACACAAAAGTTGGATTTTCATTATAGCCGATGGCGGCCATATTTGATTTGGCCATTGCGCCATTCGTGCCACTATGGCGGACGAGCACCTCTGTGATTTTTCATGTCTAGGGACCCACTAACTCAGTTCAGGTGAGAAACTCCCCTCACACCAAATTGCGAACAGGAGTATAGGCCAGATACTGTATTACCTATTTCTGACCTTTTTTTCTCAGTTTATGGGCAGATCTATGTAAGCAGGTCTCAGAACGGTTTGTCTGATTTTAGGTCCTATTGTGACATCACTATCGGGACCTACTGCTGTGTTGAGTGGGGGTTGAGAAGGAGGCAGGAGGAGCTGGGAGAGGGTTGGGGTGGGGTGGGCACTGGACAGGCATGCTGAGCAGGAGGTGGGGAGGAGTGTGGGGCCAAAACTGGCTCAATAGCGCAGTCCTCCCACTCAGGACAAGGTGGTACTGCAGCTGAAAATGCTCTGAAAGCCAGGCAGAAATGACAGGGGCTCTGTATTCAGGAGTGGTAATTTAGCCTCAAACTTTGAAAAAAACAATGTTATATATTTTAAATGCATGGTGTAGAACCTTTAAATAATTTAACACCTTTTATTTTTATTTTTTATTTCTATTTTTTGTTATTATTTTCAGCTGAAATGGCTGATCTACAAGCTTACAATGCATCACGAAAGTGGTGCGTTGTAAGCTTGTAGATCTGCCATTTCTGCAATATTTCACATTTTTAAACATTGAAACGATTATGCAGAATAATTGCAATTCTCTCCAATAATTGCGATTATCTAGCCTGTTAGGGTAGCTACGTCATCATCAGCGAGCCAATACAGACTTGTGTATTTGTCCCGCCCCGCACCACAGACCAATGGAAGCCGCGGTGGCTGGAAAGCCACGTGGTGTTGTTCCAAGAAATGGGAAGCCACATGGTGGTGTTCCAACGAATCAGAGTAGGGTTAGAGTTGCTCCGCACTACAGCCAATTGGAAGCCGCGGTTTGCTGTGACCGTTGGAGATGCAAGGCTTTCCAGACTGTGATGCGGAGAGACTAAACAGATCGCAGAACGGAGCGAAACAGGCTGACTCGAGGCTAGCGATTATTTCCAATAACTGCGATTAGACGATTATGTAATAATTGTGACAGGCGTACGTGCAGATTGTGTGTTTAGTAGTTCTACTGTAATCTACTGTAACCAGATGAGATCATTAGACTCACCTGCTGCCATGGAGGTCCAAAGAGAACACAAATGCTGGCCTGGGAACATTCACGTTTTATTTGAGGTTTTACATTGATTTTTTTTTTCTTGATTGTATATGAAGATTAAGACATTCTAATTACAGCCACATGTGATTAATGTCTCATACGAGTGTCTCCTCCGAGCAGACGTGAGATTCAGTGTACATTACTTAACATCATGGCCACAATATAACATATCCAGTGTTAATAACGGGGTTACTTGTAACGGTGTTACGTAACGAAACTACTTTTCTCGGTAACTAATAACGTAACACGCTACCTTTCCCATTCAGTAACGCCATTCTAGTTACTGTGGTGTAAAGTGGCTAGTTACTCGTTACTTTCAGGGGTCCAAATGATCTCTCCGCAGCGGAGAGCAGACTGAGAGCGGCAGCAGAGCGGAGCCTGTCTGCTGTCTGTCATAAACTGTCTGTGGTAACTCTCACAGTCATGAGAGTGAAAGACATGACACTAACATGATGCGCTGAAGAGGAGCGACGATTGGTTGACCTAGGTTAAAACGTCAGCCTAAGCCAATCAGAGACGGCCTTGGGTGGATCTTAAAAAATACACATACAAACTGTAGCCAAACACACACACATTGTCACAGAAACGGTGAAGAGAGACGGAGAGGAGAGTACTCGTGTCTGCAAATGCTGCCGAGAGCTCGCGACAACAGCAGCTTTGCAACTTGGAAACATTATTTTAACTTTGTGGAGATAAATGGCGCCACAGCATGTCACCCAGAGTCAACCAAACAGATTGATTGACAAGACAGTACTGCAAGTGCTAGCTAGCTATGATACATGCTTGATCAATGATGCTTTCCATCGCAACCTTTGAGTCTGTTATCAGAAAACTAGTCAGTGTTGCACAGCACTACAACAGAGTGCACATCTTGGTTTGAAAAAGGCTACAATGAATATATGCCTGTCAACATTTGTAAAAATATCTTTAGCCTTATTGTTCCACCCTCATTTCATAATCATAATTGCTACAATGACAGGGAGTTGTCTTTTCTCTTTAAGGTCATTAATGGAAAAAAAAGTAACTGACTTTTTCCAGAATGCTTTGTTTTTAATATATATATATATATATATATATATATATATATATATATATATATATATATATATATATATATTAGGGTGCATCAAATTTCAATGCAAAAAAAAATCATCTCATTCCATCTAGAACTTTGTTCCATTGTCTATACAAATGATTTTAGCAAAGTTTGGGGGAAATTCATTCATAGTTAGAGGTGCAACGCAGCATGTCAAATTTTGGGAAAAGTGACATTTCGGCTGCTTTTAGAGCTTTAATTTCTTGATAACATGACATGGCAATTTCTCAAAAATACAACAAATAGTTTGTGAGAAGGTGTTTTTGACAAGAGAAAAGGTGTTTAATCAAGAAGAAACATTTACATTTTCATTGAAAGTCACTGAAAAATGATTGAAAATATAGAAATATTGTCTTAGTTAAGTGACATTTCGGCTGCTTTTAGAACTCTAATTTTTTGATAACATGACATGGCAATTTCTCAAAAATACAACAAATAGTTTGTGAGGAGATGTTTCTGCCAAGAGAAAAGATGTTTAATTAAGAAGAAACATTTACATTTTCATTGAAAGTCACTGAAAAATATTTAAATATTGTCCTAGTCATTCACTGTGTTCAGCTTGCACTTATAGGAGCGAAATTGGGCTGTTCACGGTAGTTATGCTCAACTGATTGCAGCACATTCTGAAGGTGTTGCTCACTTGGCTGCTGCCACAAAGTCTGATGTGAGTTTGACCCCTCACTCGGCACAGTCATTCACAACATTGATGGCAGGCACATTCACCAAACCTGCCTGGATTGATGCACTGGTACCCCAATCCTCTACATTGAGTGGAAGAAATGCTGTATCGATTTACAACTGGTGCATACCAAACCAGCAGTCTGGGTTGGCAAGGTCGGCTAACCTGGTGGCCGGTGAGAGGACTGGAAACTTTGGCTTACAGAAACCAGTGCCAAAGTGCTACTGTGGGGCTCGCATTGGGAGGTTATCTGGTTTGTGCTCCAAGATGGCATCCGCAAGTACATGCTGCTGATCAGCTGGCATCTTGGTGCTGAGGAGTGCCAGGGGCAGCATCTAGTGGCCTCCTGTGCTTTCATGGCTGATGTTGCAATGCCCTCGTCAACAGACGTACTCAGTTGTTTGAGGTAATTCCGTGCGGCATCTACTGCTGTTACAGGTCAGCCACCATGTTGCGTAGATGTGCGTAATGAAGTTGGCAAATGCCAGAATCTTCGGCACCTGCTGCCGTGTGGTGATGGCCCTGGGGATGCAAGATGTGCTGTTCCATCAAAGCCAGCTAGAGAGTGTAGAGGAGCTTGCCCATCCAGCGCGCCTTGTGCACAGTCCAGATCGTTGGAAGTTTACTGGAGTCTACATCATCTGCACCCAGAGAAGACACAGCTGCACAAAGTCATGGTAGTCGCACTCACCTTGTCTGTAGTCTATCACTGCTGCAGCACACATGGTGAATTCAGCACTTAACTTGCCCAGGAACAATGGGACACTGTAGTTGTGCTGCAGCAAGCTCCAGTTGTACTTTAGACACCTAAACAACCTCTGGTGAGGGTGAGTCCAGTGAAGATGTGGCTGAGGAGCACCTCACCAATATGATGCCAGCACCCGGACAAGAGCAGTGGTCTACCAAGTGAGAGCTGGATGGCAATGCAGGCTGCTGTGAGATTGCCTGTGTTTGATGAAGTAGTGTCGAATAACATATTGACAACTTGGTCGGCACAGCACCAGCCCTGCAGTAGTTTGCATGTCAGCCAAGCAATCATCTCTACGCACGCCTTGTCTTTCCCCTTTGTGGATGGGGCACACTAGATGCTGCCCCTGGCACTCCTCAGCACCAGCTGATCAGCAGAATGCACTTGCGGATGCCATCTTGGAGCACAAACCAGTTAACATCCCCATGCGAGCCCCACAGTAGCACTTTGGCACTGGTTTCAGTAAGCCAAAGCCAGTCCTCTCACCGGCCACCAGGTTAGCCGACCTTGCCAACGCAGACTGATGGTTCGTGCACCAGTTGCAAATCGATACAGCATTTCTTCCTCTCAATGTAGAGGATTGGGGTACCAGTGCATCATTCCAGGCAGGTTGGTGAATGTGCGTGCCATCAATGTTGTGAATGACTGTGCCGAGCGAGGGGTCAAACTCACATCAGACTTTGTGGCAGCAGCCAAGTGAGCAACACCTTCAGTATGTGCTGCAATCAGTTGAGCATGACCGCCGAGAACATCCCAATCTTCGCTCCTACAAGCGCAAGCTGAACACAGTGAATGACTAGGACAATATTTCAATATTTTCAAACATTTTCAGTGACTTTCAATGAAAATGTAAATGTTTCTTCTTGATTAAACACCTTGTATCTTGGCAGAAACACCTCCTCACAAACTATTTGTTGTATTTTTTGGAAATTGCCATGTCATGTTATCAAGAAATGAGAGTTCTAAAAGCAGCCGAAATGTCACTTAACTAGGACAATATTTCAATATTTTCAATAATTTTTCAGTGACTTTCAATGAAAATGTAAATGTTTCTTCTTGATTTAACACCTTTTCTCTTGTCAGAAACACCTTCTCACAAACTATTTGTTGTATTTTGGAGAAATTGCCATGTCATGTTATCAAGAAATGAAAGCTCTAAAAGTAGCCGAAATGTCACTTTTCCCTAAATTTGACATGCTGCGTTGCACCTCTAACTATGAATGAATGTTCCCCAAACTTTGCTACAAAGTTCTAGATGGAATGAAATGAAATTTTGACGTTAAATTTTTTGCATTGAAATTTGATGCACCCTAATATATATACATACATACATATATATATTATATATCTTTTTTTTCAAGTAAAATACATTTTGTTGTACGAGTGAATCAATGAGTTCAAGAGTTTTTTAAATCTAAATTCCGCATCCACTGGGCCAAGCAAAGCGCTCTGATCGGATACTTCTCCCTTTGCGTTTGTTGTCTCTTCATGGTTGGTGCATCGCTATGATCGGTATGCCCGAAATTGATGGTTCTGTGGTGCAAAAACTATGTGCGATTAAAAGATTAAAATGTGTTAATTTTATTAATCGCAATCATTTTCTATTATATATATATAATATAAACGAAGCATTGTGGAAAAAGTTGCCCTTGGAAACATTTTTTTTTAAGTAAAGTAACTAGTTACTTTTATAATTTAGTAACGTAACTAGTTACTTTTTCAGAGCAGTAACTAGTAAAGTAACTAATTACTTTTTAAAAGTAACTTTAACAACACTGAACATATCTATGAAACGGCCTGGAATCAGACAAATCCAATGCAATTATAGTTTTTGGCCTTGGTGGATTTGGGTCTGGCCCCGCTCAGTTGTGAATGCATTTCCTCAACCTGAACAAGGTAAATAGGAGGTAGGGATATCACGTGACAACAGGGATGCGTGACAGTGAATGGAGCCGGCTAGATCAGCTGAGATCACCTCGTGTACAAACCTGGAAGAAACACTATTTATGAACGACTGAGACCTTTGTCATATAATCAAATAAAATAAAATATATCAAAGGTATTTTTTACAATCACTTGCTTTTCGATGTGTACAGTGCATAATGAAATAATAATAACAGTAAATAATAATCATTTCTGTCTCCGAAGTATCGCAAGATTTGGTTCCCAGACAGGATGCGGTGGATAGTCAGGCGATACTGGCACCCATGGTGAGCTTCATGGCCGGCGCATCCCTGTTGTCATGTGATATCCCTACCTCCTATTTACCTTGAACCTGAAGAGTTTGGTGACCAAAAAGTGCCCAGTATTGGTCTGGTATAACAGACTGTTTCCAGAGACGTTTTTTTAACTTGCCCCTTGGAAAGTGCTTCTGAGTGCTTCCCTGTAGATGCAAACTGCGGTGCAACTGTGGTGAAAACAGCAGCCAGTGGTGGAGTAGAAGTAAAAATTATTGAAAATGGGAAATACCCAAGTAAAGTACAAATACTCAAAATTGAACTTGAGTACAGTACTTAAGTAAATGTAGGCTACACGTTACTTAACACTACTTTTACATCGCAGAAATGGCACGTGGCACCCTCCAGGGTGTCGCTCAGGAAATTGGTCTATAGAAGTGTAACAGTTGTGTACCAGTCCCGCCAATGACACTGCTTTGGATGATGAGTTCTTTATAAAGCTGCAGTGAATGATCACAAAACAAACACACAACATGTGGTTAGATTCCTCCACTGTGTTTTGATGCCGTCAGCAGAGAGCTAGTAGACTGCTCAAATATAACATCTTAGTGTTTTTACATTTACATAATCATGAAATGCATTTCCAAGGTGAATTTTACAGTGTTTCTTATGATTTTACAGTATTCTTTTTAACAGGTGATCGTATAGTGGGTTTTAACATTAATACTATTACAATAAATGTTATTTACTATGCTTTTAACTTGTTTTTAACCATCATCATCCTTTTTATAAGTTTTATATTAAAATGAAATAGGGAAATAAAAAAAAGAATATAGAAAATAAAAAAATGTGTGTGATCACCCAGCTAGTGATCAAGCCGGCCGACAAGGGCTCGGTAGTGGTCATCATGGACCGGACCAACTACATACGGGAGGCAGAAAGACAACTATTAGACACCAACTACTATTCGAAAACCCCAGGACCAAATTTTTACATGGCAGCATCGGACATTAGAGACACCCTACACTCCCTCCACCAATTAGGCTTCCTATCAGATAAACAGTTAACCTACCTTCAAGGTACGGAACCCCCCAAAGCCAGAACCATTTATTTTCTACCCAAGATCCACAAGGATCCCGCCTCATGGCCTGTCCCCTATAGGATTCCAGCGGGAAGACCCATTGTCTCGGACTGTGGAAGCGAGACCGATAAGGTTTCAGAATACTTCGACAGCTTCCTCAACTCAACTCAACTCAACTCAACTTTATTTATATAGCACATTTACATGACAAGTCAACCAAAGTGCTGTACAGGTTAAAAACAAAAAAGCAACATTGCAGTAGCATACAAGACAACAAGACAATAGCATACAGTAGAAAAATTATAATCAATCATTTAGCAGCAATAAAGGAAATCAAGTGTCACTAAAAGCCAGGGAGAAAAAATATGTTTTTAACAGGGATTTAAAAATGGCTATTGATTGGGCGGCTCTGATATATATGGGCAATTTGTTCCAGAGCCTAGGAGCTACCGCTGCGAAGGCCCGATCGCCCCTTGTTACTCTATTTGTAGCTAACTCCGACAACAGCAGCTGGTCGGCCGACCTTAAAGCTCTGGCTGGGGAGTAGTTAGAGATGAGATCAGCAAGTGAAGGGGGTGCCATCCCATTCCTGATTTTAAAAGCATACATTAAAATTTTAAAATCAATTCGGTAGCGGACAGGAAGCCAGTGGAGCGAAGCTAGGATTGGGGTAATATGGTCACGCTTCTTATTGCCGGTAAGGAGGCGTGCTGCTGCATTCTGGATCAACTGTAGGCGTCTGAGTTGTGATTGATCTATACCGGCATACAGAGAATTACAGTAGTCCAATCTCGATGAGATAAATGCGTGGATGACCTTCTCAAGGTCATTGCGGGATAAGTATGGTTTAACCTTTGCTAATAATCTCAGATGAAAGAAACTGGTTTTGACGACAGAGCTGACCTCAACCCCCTATCCACCCGACACCCTAGCCACATCAAGGACACGTACGACTTTATCTCTAAAGTCAAAACAATTCCCCTTAACGACACAGACCTTCTTTTCACCATTGACGTAGACTCACTATACACCAACATCGAATCCACTTTAGGCCTAGCGGCAGTCCGCAAAGCCTTCCTAGCCCACTCCCAACCCAGCAGACACGACGCCCTGGTTCTTAACCTCCTGGCCATTGCCCTGAACACAAATGAGTTTGAATTCGAAGGTCAGACTTACCTACAAACTAAGGGTGTTGCCATGGGCAAAAAGTTTGCCCCAGCTTTAGCTGACATTTTCATGGCGGAGTGGGAGGCCGAGGCTTTAAAGAAATGCCCTCTCCAGCCGTCGGCCTATTTTAGGTACTTAGATGATATCTGGGAGATATGGCCCCACTCCAGAGAAGAATTCACCCAATTTATGTCTATCCTCAATTCCCATTCGGCTTCCATCTCCCTAAAACACACCCTTGACCCCTATTCTGTTAACTTTTTGGACACTGTCACCTTCAAAGGTCCAAATTTCCCGACCACCCCACACCTCGACATCAAAGTCTATTTCAAGCCCACGGACACCCATGCCCTTCTCCATAGATCCAGTTTCCACCCCACACACACATTCAAGGGCTTAGTCAAGTCTCAACTCTTGAGATTTAGTCGCATCTGTACTCGAGAGGCTGATTTTGAAGAAGCCACGGCCACGCTGTTTGGGGCTCTGAGAACCAGGGGGTACTCTAGGACCTTATTAAGACAGGCCAGAGCCACATTTAGGGAGACAAGGCCCCCACGTACAGAACCCCTCCTCCCCCTGATCTCCACATTCAACAACACGGCCATCCAGGCCAACAGGGCTATCAAGGAGAATTTGACACTAGCGAACCTTCCCCCACAGATTCTGGGAAACCACAGAATCATCTCGGCCTTCCGCCGTAACCCCAATTTGAAAGACCTGCTGGTCCACAGCAGGCTCCCAACCTTAAATCCCCGTCACCGTCCTGAACCCCACCCACATTTCCTCCAACAATATCTCCTAAAATGTGGAGGTAATGTAATTAGAGTTCCACGCCAAGCCTCCATCAGGGACTCTAATCTAGTCTACCTAATTCAATGCCGCCAATGTGGTAGACGATATGTGGGGGAAACCAAAAATTCACTACAGACACGCCTGGCCCAGCACCTCTATAACATCGAAAACCACCTCAAATTAGATACGGCCCTAGTCACCCACTTTCTTTCCCATGGCCCCCGCAACCTCCACATTATGGTCCTTCAACACAATCCCCGGTGGTCCCTAGCACAGAGGAGGAGACAGGAGTATCTTTGGATACAGCGCCTGGATTCCAGGATCCCTATGGGACTTAATCAACGCTAGCCCCTTCCCCCACCGACCCTGGCCGAGCTCGCTTGGCCAGATTAACTGGACTCCTAAACCTGGTACCCCTTGAGGGTCTCATGATACCTTTGGTGTTTTGATTTCCTTTGGATCCCTAGGAATCCCCCATATAGGGGTTTATTATTTCCTGTATTGTATATGGGCCGTCTTGATCTTTATACCACTCCCAGTTGGCTATGAATTTGTACAGATTTTGTATATAACTGATATAATCACCAATTATTCCGATTCTTATATATTTTTCTTTTATCAGAATGAAATCCTTGTTTCTTCTATTTTTTATTTACACACCCACCCTGTATATAGCTATAATCATTCCTAATCGGATAAAAATTGTTTCATGTCTAGGGACCCACTGACTCAGTTCAGGTGAGAAACTCCCCTCACACCAAATTGCGAACAGGAGTATAGGCCAGATACTGGATTAAGGACTTTGTGAGGATAGAACGTGCTGGTGGGACACCAAAAAAATACATAGAAATTGGAAGAATGGAAATTCATGGTGTAGTCCCTGTCCCTTTAAATATGTCTGTAATCTGCAGTGACACTGTGCACTTTGTGATTATGAAGCCTAAATGGCAAACAAATTAAGTTTGTATTCATACAGTATGTTCCAGTCTTCAATGGCATAAACACAATGAAATCGTCAATCGGAATTATTTGTGTGACAATTAATCTTAAATTTAAATTGTAATTGTGAAAGATCTATCTGCATGCAGTCTGTTGCATTATCTTTAAGTTGACATTGTAATGTGAACGTGGCCACATTGTGTCATGCAAAGAAATGGAACATTAGTCTTTTTGGATACTTGGATTAGAACTAATAAAGTGATATTGTTTTACCTGAGACCTGTAGTAGTGTCCATGTTGACACCTCAGCCTCATCTTCCCCTTCCTGTTTAATGTGTGGAGGTTGTGGTTCCTCCTGGACCAGACTGGAGCTCCTCTCCTCATATTGTGGAGGTTGTGGTTCTTTACCCACTGAGGAGGAGAAGAGAAGAGTTAGCATCAGCACAGCCAGAGATGCTGAGTGGTACACGTCCTGCGTATCTGACGTATCTTATTGTCATTTGAAGGAATTGACGTCGACTGAGTAGAAGTCCTGTATTAACACAACCTCTGCCAAAAAATACCCCTTTGAAGGCCTTCTCTGTTATGTCCGAGGAACCCGAAGATTTAATAAACTTTAATTAAAAAATATATATATATCGAAGCCTATAATACTAAAATACGACTAAAATAGGCCGGAACTAATGCTCCGGGATCGGTTTCTACACGGACACATTATTGAGCGGACCGATTAACACTGAGGCTGCAAACCGGAAGCGGATGGTCCGTCCGTTAGCTTTCTATGTAAACACCCCGGTATACAGATGGAGAACGGATTGATCAATTGAAAAAATGTAAAAGGATTTGAGGAGCTAATGGAATACGCAAACACACAATGCATAGCAGTGTCCGATCATGCACGATGGGAACTGGATTAGCGCCCGCGTTAACAGGTAGGAGAAGCCAGCAGTGAAAGACATAGAAAAATCTTTGGGCTCATCGGCCGTAAACTACGAATGAGTTAAAAAAGGTTACTTGAGTAAAAGTACATAAGTATTGGTATAAAAAGTAACAAAGGTACCTATTGTGAATGTCCCATTTCAAGTTAGGCTATCAAATGTATAAAAAGTATTTTTTAAATAGCAGATCTAAAAGCTCACAATGTGAGCCATTTTCAAATGGCCAAAATGTATATAGGCTACAGCTGAAGTGGTTAATGTATGTTTTGTATAAATCAAAATTGACAAAGTAACTAATAAACCGGGACTCATTACATTAAAAACCTAGCAACATCACTGACAGCATCTCAAAGTGTGAGATTTATTCTCCTATTTATAGTTGTGTTTGTCCGTATTTTTACATTGTGTCAGTTTTGTACAACAAGAGTCCTAAAAGGAGCAAGACGTATAGAAGAGGGTGTGTGTGTGGCTCACAAGTCATCTCACACTACAGTTTCTCCTACAAAGTAGAACATGTATGAAATGAGAAATTGAGGGCTATTGATATTGATGCCGTAAAATTCACTGATATCATTTTGAACGAATCATTTTGAACGTCCATCACTACTCTATTCCCTTTTTACTAGTTTAAACATTGTATGTCATGTGCAGCAGCAAAAATATAGGAGGTACATTTGATATTGATTCTGAATATTTAAAACTGTTGAAAGTGAAACTCATGAGAATCGTCTCTGCTTAGCTCCGACAACGTGTGCGCACACACACACACACACACACACACACACACACACACACACACACACACACACACACACACACACACACACACACACACACACACACACACACTGAGAGACACACACACACACACACACACACACACACACACACACACACACACACACACACACACACACAGCTCATGTTGACTGTAATGTAACCATGTGTTTACCAACCTGCAGTGTACGGATGGATGGCCATGTCAAAATCAATGTCTGGCAGTTGATTTTGTGTCTCCATCTCTCTCTGGAAGAGGTTGCACATGAACTCTGCAGCCGCACTGAGGCGCTCCAACACGAAAACTCTGACATTAAGCTTCACACTACAAACATCAACACCACGCTGCCGTTTCTCCAAAACACACAATATCTCCTCTCCCACTGACATCATGTGTTCATTTATCTCCAGCCGTACAGACTCCATTTGACTCATTTTACCTCCTTTATGAGACGTTTTCACCAACTGTTATATACCTTATTTTTTACTGTGTAAAGCTCTCTATTCGAATTGTAATAGGCCTATACTTATATGATGTGTAAAGATCAACAAATCCACCATTACGCTTAATGACTACTGAAAACAAACAACACACGTGGAGTTAGTTTCTTGAATGCTGTTCCCCTGGAGAGGTTGTGTACTGTCACCACTCTGGAACAGAGATAGATAGAGAGAGAGAGAGAGAGAGAGAGAGAGAGAGCAAAACAAAGTTAACTCATTGACTGCCAAGGCCCAAGTTTCATGAGTTATTACAGTACCCCCAGACTGCCATGGCCCGTTTAAAGAAAAAAAAATGCCTAAAATGTATTAGGCATGATCGCAATCGCGAAATTGCATGTTTAGCTCCATAACAAACACATCTTTCAAAATGGCAGCCATGTTTGTTTACATTTGAAGACTTTGAAGGCTTCTATCTCATGAATGCCTGAATGGATTTCCAAGCGGATTTTTTTGTTTGAAAGCTGTGAAAAAGTACTACATTGTGTCAGTTTTGTACGACAAGAGTCCTAAAAGGAGCAAGACGTATAGATAGTGTTGTAGTACTCGAGTCAATGACTCGTCTCGAGTCAGGACTCAAGTCCAAATTTTCACTGACTCGGTCTCGTCTCGGTCTCGCCCTTAATTTGACTTGGACTCGTCTCGGTCTCGGTCTAATTTGACTTGGACTCGCCCCCCACCGAGTCCACTCGAGTCAAGTCACTACAATGCAATGGAATAAATGTTATATCCATATGAGGAGCGCTGCGCATTCTCGTTAACATTAAGAGAGCTGCCTTGTTAAGTAACAGAGCATTCTGACGCGCATCTGATAGGCACACAGTAGTAGCACACACGCACACACAGGCACACACACACACACACACACACACACACAGAGCCCCGCTCTGCACAGCAGCAAGCACCTAATCTTCCCAGAAGTTCTTTTTTTCGCCAAACAGACAACAGCACAACAGTCCACTTTCCTCTTACCTGCAGGATATCCTTGTGTCCCCAAATAAATAAGTCCTAACAGCTTCCAAACACAAGCCTTTGTGATCATGTGTTGTGTAGTTTAATCCACCCGCACAGCTGGATTAAGAATTTACGTCTTTTTGTATTTCCAGGTGTAGTCTATTACTCGTTAAGCAAGCCTCGTCCGAAAGTTTTAAAGTGCACTGATCAACAGAGAGAAGTGTAACATTGTAAGTCCCTGTAGAGAGGTTAAAACGAATCAAAACAACTTGAAGCAGTGACATGGGGTATTGTTTTGCCTTGTACTTGAAAGGCATCAGACTAATGACATAGGGTAGCCTACATTTCTCACCTTAAACAATGCAATGCAGACAGGCACATACTGCTATGTGTTTGAATGGGAAAACCTTATTTATTTATTTTAGCTTTTAGTCAAAATAAAATATTAAGATAAGAGTTTGTTTGAAAAACGTTTTGCTAAAATCATGCATGCTCTATTTCAATGCAACTATAACAGCAATGTTTAAAAATGTTATAGATTACAGTAGTAGACATAATTATTTTTTAAATAATATTATTTTTGTTATTACTTGGCCTTTTGGTGCATGGGCATCAATATTATATCCATATCATGATATTAGACTGGATAGGCCTAATTATCGTCTGTGATTTGGGATATTGTACTGCAGTATATGCCAAGTCTTATTTGTACACTAAAGTACTTGTTCTCTGCCTGGGAGAAAATGTAATTGTAGGAACTCAAATGTCTAGTTCTTAGACAGAAAATTGGTATGGAAAAAAACTCAAAACTCCCAAACCAAAAAACTCCCTCAAACCTAAACCACAGCATTGACAGCAACCAAAGGTAATTTGGGGAGACCTATTGATTTAATTTGAAGACAAGCCATTAATTTGAAAGGTATTGGTAGGAAACACCAGACAGGCACATAAACGGGGGGTTCTTGCATTGTTTGTGTGTGTGTGTGTGTGTGTGTGTGTGTGTGTGTGTGTGTGTGTGTGTGTGTCCGGAAAAATATATATATATTGTTTTCTGCAGCCTACCTATCAAAAAAAAGGAAAAAAAATAAAACTGGACTCGGCTCGGTCTCGCCTGCCATTGGTCTCGGACTCGACTCGGACTCGCCTCCCATTGGTCTCGGACTCGACTCGGACTCGGCCCCCTCCCAGGGGCTCTTGACTCGGACTCGACTCGGACTCGAACCCCATATGACTTGGACTTGACTTGGACTCGCTTTAGGTGGACTCGACTACAACACTACGTATAGAAGAGGGTCTGTCTGTCCGTGTGTGTGTGGCTCACAAGTCATCTCACACTACAGTTTCTCCTACAAAGTAGAACATGTATGAAATGAGAAAATGAGGGCTATTGATATTGATGCCGTAAAATTCACTGATATCATTTTGAACGTTCATCACTACTCTAGTTTAAACATTGTATGTCATGTGCAGCAGCAAAAACATAGGAGGTACATTTGATATTGATTCTGAATATTTAAAACTGTTGAAAGTGAAACTCATGAGAATTGTCTCTACTTAGCTCCGACAACGCGCACGCACGCACGCACGCACGCACGCACACACGCACGCACGTTGAGACGTAACGTCATGACTCCTACGTCGTTACCACGGTAACCAAAGCAGATATGTCGCCGCAGGGCAGCTTTGGGCTGACGCTGTTAAAATCAGTCTGAACACACAGATGAGATCTGTGTCACTTGCAAATGCAGTGTGAAAAGTCGTGCCAAAAGATTGGATTTGAGAACCAAATCGGATTTGGGCTTGATTTGACTGCAGTCTAAATCCGGCCTAATACTATGACTTAAGCTTCACACGAATACCAGAAGAGTCGCCGGAAAGAATCTCACCTGGGCTGATGGTTTATGCCTTTTGATTGATTGATTGATTGAGGTATTTATTAGACGTTTTGGATAGGAGAAGGTACAGTTTCATGATACAATGTCACTGATACAATGTCAACTAAAAGGAAACTTGGGTAAGGCAAAGCTTATTTGTTATTTTCCATTGAGATCCTTAATATCCTAATATACCTCTGTAAACTAAGCCTAAACGGTTAAACCTAACCTTATTCCTAACCTTAACCTCAGTAAAGCGGTGCCAAAACCTATAACCTTATTCATAATCTTAACCTCAGAAAGATATGCGTAATCCTAAAGTTATTTCTGACCTTATTCTCAGTAAAACAAATACAAGAATACAAATGTTGGTGAGTTTCTTTCTTGCAACTAACCCTAACCCTAACCCAATTTCTCAGAGACTCAGCCGCCTCCATTGCTCCAATCATTACCCACTTAATTAACCTATCCATCGAACAGGGTCATGTCCCCCAGGACTTAAAACTAGCTGAAGTAACGCCCCTGCACAAAAAAGGTAGCAAACTAGACCCATCGTATGTATACTTCAACTATGAGAGACAGAATCTAAAAAGAAATTCCAGGAAATCACATTGTATGATTTTTAAATAATTAATTTTCATTTCATTGCAAGAAATAAGTATTGGATGTACTCAGTTATGTACTTTTTTTTTTTTTTTAAGAAATCCTCCTATTCTACACTCATTACCTGTATTAATTCATCCTATTGACCCACTTATTTCTTGCAATGAAATACAAATTAATTATTTAAAAATCATACAATGTGATTTCCTGGAATTTCTTTTTCGATTCTGTCTCCATAGTTGAAGTATACATATGATAAAAATTGCAGACCTCTCCATTTATTTTAAGTGGAAAAACCTGCTAAATCGGCAGTGTATCCAATACTCATTTCCCTCATTGTCTATGTAAACGACATGGCATCCGCATGCGACTGCAACCTGTTCCTGTTCGCAGATGACTCGGCTCTCCTAGTCTCCGGCAAGGACCACTTGCAGGTTTAAAAGACACTCAACTCTGAACTACGTAAGATCTGCAAAGGCTTAACGACAATACATTATCAATTCACCTGGGAAAAATTGAATCCATGCTTTTTGGATCAAATCATAACCTCAAAAAGGTTAAACTTCACAATCAATCAATTAGTCGGGGGGCCAAAGCTGATATTGAGACATATGCAGCTATCTCGGGGTAGAAGTTGCCAACCTATTCAGAACTAATCTTTAACCCCTTGTGATGGGTTCTAACCTGGTTGGCATCTCTGAAAATGATTTTTAGGTCATTTTATCACTGTATACTTAAAAGTGGTAAAAAGTGAGTTTTGCTGCTATAATGTTGAGCAGATTTGCTAATGTAATTGTACTGCTAATGTGGTAATGTAATGAAAATACAGGTAGCAAAGCTAATATTAGTTGATGCTGGCTAAAGTGATGATGAATACTTTTTGGAGGGGTGGGATGGAGGATATGGCTTATTCTGTGTGTGCAGTCACACCTGGTTGTCAAGGAGCCAAATCTGATATTGACTTGACCCAAGATAACACCTCTGGGTAAAAGCACACAACCTATTAAGTATTAATGTTTAAACCCTTGTCATTTATTCTAGCCTGGTTGTAATCTCACAAATCAGTACTGACAAGTTATTTTAAATTTGCTGCAAAAGTAAGTTGCATTATGTAAATGTCCTACTAATGTGGTAATGCAATGAAAATGCAGGTAGCAAAGATAATATTAGTTTATGCTGGCAAGAGTAATGATTAATACTAGTAAGTATTAATCATTAATCACGCTGGGGGCGTGTTCCCTCCTCCGCGTCATCAGCGCCCACACCCTAGGTGGGGTCGGCGATAGGGCCTTTCTGTGTGGAGTTTGCATGTTCTCCTCGTGTCTCCTAGGGTTGATACCCTCACAAAAACATGCAGTAATCCTGGTCTCAATAATGCCTCCCCCTGGCCAGCCGGGGCGCTTGATGGAGGGGAAAGGAACTGGTTGGAATAATGTGTTCCTTCCACGCGCTACGTCCATCCCGGGGAAATCCCCCCTGTCAGGTGAAAAGAAACAACTTGGACTACTCATGTATTGAAGGAAGCATGAGGTCAGTCCGTTGTCTCCCCAGGCGTGGCAGAGGGAGAGCAGAGCCCAGGATTACATAGGCAATTGGCACTGGGTGAAAAATGGGTTGCAAAAAAAATAAAAAATAAAAAAATAAAAAATACTAGTAAGATGCCTCAGCGCGACATGCAACCTACATCTGACATCCGATATACATCTGGCCAGTGATGTATATCGGACCATTTACCCATAGGCTATATGTAGACCCCTGCACGATAGTCAACAATGTTATGTCAAAACATGCCCATATATGGGCATTATCAAATATGGGCATTCCCAGATGTCCTTAATATTGATGACATTGGGACAGGGATCTCCATATATGGGCATAAAACGTATGTTAATTAATAAAGCCAAGCAGGGCCATGGCAAGTTAGGGCCTGGGTTTGATGGCTGGGGATCTCCATATATGGGCATAAGGGGATACCCTAACAGGACATGATCTGGGAATGCCCAAAGTGTATATGGACATTTTATTTATTTTATCCTTTATTAATATATATCCATATACATATATGGACTTAATATTAACGTTTTCGGGGAAGGTAGGGTGTATCGGCCGCCGATATTAAGGTAATTAATGTTAATTAATTAATCGGATATCGGACAGAGCGTCCCGATCCGAGTCCCGATATAAATAATAATAGCCTCATAAATACACAATATAGATCACGCAATTGTAAACCCATTACCAAATGTTTTTAGCATATAATTATTAAATAAACATCCCAAAATCTTCTTATGGATCAAACTTTTTTTTTGTCGCTCCTCCACCCTTGTCTTAACGAGCCACGGCTTCGCTGCACAGCAGGCATGTGTACATTTAGACATCAAAGGGGGCTTGAGCCCCTGCCCTTTTGTCTGTAAAAAGTGCCCTCTTCAGACCATGAACGCATTTTTTTACTATGGTAAAAGAAATGCAAATGTCCCCTTTCCATAACTGAAGGCTACATTCAAGAGAATTGTCCACCAAAATGCCCTTTTAGAAATGCCTCTCTAACATTCTCTGCACTCCCTGCTGCACGGCATGATGCTCTGGTCCTGCTGCGTCCTACTTATTATAACTCTATGCCTGAGACTCAGTAAACATTAGTAGCAGCCAGCCTACTTAGTGGCAGCCTACATAAAACAGATGGTGCTGCTGATTACCTTTGCAATGTAAGGATATATTCCATAATCCTGTGTCAATGTCGTCTCAAAAAAGATGAAGGAGAAAAAAAAGCATCGTGTCACCAGGCTTCCCTGCGTCCAGACGGCCAGAAGGACTTTTACTTTCACTTTCATATAAACAGAATGCAACAGCATTGCTAAATCTGTTGCAAGCTATACAGAAAAAAGCCATCCTATGAATGTTCCTTTATTTTAGCCAGTTTCAAAGGAAAATCACCTCCCGTTTCTCTGTTGTTGAAAGTCAGTTCACTTTGCTTGATGTCTCGTGTGTCTCCACACGCTGGATTAATTAATGCATGTCCAGGTGAAGCCTGTTATAGGTCGTTATAGTCTCCTCTGATAGTTTCACAAAGTACATTAAGCAACAGAAATGTATTAAGTCCCTATACAGAGGTTTTACAAGCCATAACAACCGGAGCAGGGGCATGAGGTAATAATTTTGCCATTAAATATTTGAAAGGAACAGACTTCAGTCAGACTATTGTGACGGTAAATGTCTCACCTTGGAAATGCAACCTCATTTATTTGAGCTTATAAGACGACCCTTTTGTATTAAGATAAGAGTTTGCTTGTTAAAACAATATCTATTCAATAATAATATTATTAAAAAATAATATTTGAAATAAATCATCTGAATATGTAGCCTACACATAATTTAAAAATCAATCCTCGGTTCGAAGTGAAGCGGTGAATCTTAGTATAGAATTGTCTGGAGAGCCGGTATGACAGCCGGTATAATAGGTTTTAAAAAATATATAAAAAATCCTGCTTGCTGGTCTCTTAGTTGTTTGTCAACTGCATCCCTCTATAATTATTTCAGTTTCTGTAATCTTTGTGACCTACTACATATTTCAACTTCTGCTAGATTTTCAATGTATTTACTCTTGTCTGCCTTAATGCTCCTTTTTACCATTCTGTTAGCATCTGTATATTCTTATTATGCCTTTGCTTTTGCTCTTATGCGGCTATCCTCTTATGCGACCAATCCTCAAAGTATCCATTCATCTGACCGGGAGGGACACCGCACACATATTCTGGACGTACAGGACAGATAAAGCCTATTCATTCTGAAATAAAATGACCATATATGGACATGGGACACACATTTTGCTTTTTGAAAAAGCCTATTCATTCTGGACTGATATTTTGCACGTACGGGACAGGAAAAACCTGTTCATTCTGGCCTGGAGTGACCATATATGGACATGAGGTGACATACATTGTGTTTTTGAAAAACCCTGTTCATTCTGGACTGAGATCACCATATATGGTAATTTTCAGAGACACTAGATCATAAACATTCTCCTATTGGAAGATGATATCTATGGAACTGTTCAACAAAGTTGGTTTCCCAGAAACAAAAGAATAAAGCCTCTCCAAGAGAATCCAAAGCTACCCTCACCAATTAATTGTGTTTGGCACATGGTAGAAGGCAGGTTGGTCCCCCAGCTTTAAACTTAAAAACCTCTTCAGGCCAGATGCTTGGAACTTACAGTTTGTGGATGCAAGGCAAGTGGAAACCAGTACAGGGCGTCGTGTTTGTCGTAAAAGAGGGATTTACTGCAGTGGAGCATATTATGGATGTGCCCGTGCAGCTTGGTACAAAAGCTAATTTAACAATTAAGAAATAGACCTCGAGTAGTGCCTCTAGTGAAACTCTGGTACAAGGTCTACTAAAAGGAGATCCATGAAAAGACTAAGCTTATTTCCACTGGAAACCATTGAAGTATCTCATATAACATTGAATGACAGACAAATAGAACACAGTACTATGCAGTAGATATGTAAAGAAAAACAAATAAAAAATCAAACCTCGGTTCGAATTGAAGCGGTGGACAGATAAAACTTCTATTCTGAATGTATTTGGAGAGCTGGTATGACAGTTGGTATAATAGGTTTAAAAAATAAAATAGATTAAAACACATACATTAAAATAAGAATTTGTAATTAAATAAATACATAAATAAATATAAAGTGTTTAAATAAGACAACATAAACCCTGAAGGCCAAATTATCATGTGAAGCTTGACCAATCCTCAAAGTATCCATTCATCTGACCGGGAGGGACACCGCACACATATTCTAGATGTACAGGACATATAAAGCCTATTCATTCTGAACTGAAATGACCATATATGGACATGGGACACACATTTTGCTTTTTGAAAAAGCCTATTCATTGTGGACTGATATTTTACACGTACGGGACAGGAAAAACCTGTTCATTCTGGCCTGGAGTGACCATATATGGACATAAGGTAACGGACATTCTGTTTTTGACAAACCCTGTTCATTCTGGACTGAGATCACCATATATGGTAATTAAACGGACATTCTGTTTTTGAAAAAGCCTGTTCATTCTGGACTGAAATGACCATATATGGGCATGATACACACAAAGCCATTCATTGGAAGCGGTTTCCACCGCTTCAAAAAGAAGACAGTAAGTCTAAAACAAGCAGTATATACAAAGAAGGGGCAGGGGAGGGTAGGGTTGGGCTAGGTTCATTTTTTACCAGTTGCGAACGGCTGCTGCCTGTAAGTGGTTTTTCAGGGCAATTTTAAAGGATGCTAGTGATCCACACTCCTTTATGGCCTTCGGTAAGGCTTTCCACATTTTGGTGGTATAGCAGAAAAAAGAGTTTGACCCTTTGTTGGTTTTGACTCTGGGTTGAAAGTGATCTGTGGCGCTGCCTCTGGTGTTGCAAGCATGACATTTGGCACAAATACTCTCTAAGGGACACTCTTATGGAAAAGGCGCTGGCCACTCAAAATTCCAAGATGGCAACCATTTTCTTCAAGATGGGGGGCGGGGGGGCTCCAGCAGAGGGGTCCCCCACACAGCACACATATCCAAATGCTCCACTGCTCCAGTCTAACTGGCTGCTGTCTCTCTCCCCCTCCCCCACCTGCTGGCCCAGCCCAGAGCCTTCTACCTTCGAAGAGTTGCGTCACTCCTGTTCACTTCATGGGGCCAGGTCTTCTACGCACACATCTATTGGCGTATAGTGACAAACGGAGAACCGGAAGTTTACAGAATGCATTGAAGTCTATGAGGTGTAAAGTGACAATGAACCACGTGACCAGCGCTGTTTCTGACCCCGCAGTGGCAGGACTCTCTGATTAGACGACTCTGGCCCAGCCATCACTCCACACAGCTGTGTGGAATGCAGTTAATGAGCACTCCTATAGCTTTCCCTTACCAAGACAGGAATATATGTTTTGTTTCCCAAAAAAGAAGAGCACATAAAGGTAATCCACATTGTAATTGCTCTCTCTCTCTCTCTCTCTCTCTCTCTCTCTCTCTCTCTCTCTCTCTCTCTCTTTGTTGTTGTTAATGTGGTGGTTGTTGTAGCTGTTAATATTATGGGCTCATTGGGCTGTATGCAGATAAATACATTTACTGCATTCAGCATTTAGCTTGTCAGAGTGGTCGTGTTGGAGCGCCTCAGTCCGGCAGCAGAGTTCATGTGCAACTTCTTCCAGAGAGATTGATTGATTGATTGATTGATTGATTAATGATTGATTGATTGAAGACTTTATTAGAAGTTTGCTTAGGAAAGGTTACAGTTTCATGACAGTTCAGTTCACTGGTACACGGTCAACTAAAAGGAGATCCTAGTAAGCTTTTCAGCTTATTTACACAGGAAACCTTTATGTATCTCATATAACATTGAATGACAGATATAACTCATCATTTGCAAAAGCGGACTACAAACCGAAGCCTGACGTTATTAACACCTTGGACTCTCTACCGGACGAATTGAATAACTTTTTCGCCCGCTTTGAAACCCACAACACGGACCCAGTTACATCGGTGCGAGGAGCACCCGGTGCGGTGGAGCTACAGGTGACACAGCGAGATGTGAGTAAAACTTTTAAAAGCGTTGGGACTCATAAGGCGGCCGGCCCTGACGGGATAGCCTCTCGTGTCCTTAAGTTGTGCTACGACCAGCTTTCGGGGGTCTTTACTGACATTTTTAATATGTCCCTGTCATTGTGTGTGGTGCCATTGTGTTTCAAGGAAACCATAATTGTACCCATAGCAAAGAAAAAACCTGTCGCCTGTCTTAATGATTATCGTCCTGTGGCTCTGACCTCTGTTCTTATGAAGTGTCTGGAAAAAATGGTTATATCACATATAACGCACATTATCCCTGCTAATACTGATCCACTACAGTTTGCATACTGTTCTAATAGATCAGTCGATGATGCTATTTCTCTCGCACTACACATTGCCTTGAAACATCTGGAGAAAAATAACTCTTATGTCAGACTACTCTTCATTGATTACAGCTCTGCCTTTAACACGATTGTACCATCTAAGCTTGTAAAACTCAGGGGTCTTGGTCTTGGCAGTAGTATCTGCAACTGGCTGTTTGACTTTTTGACAGGCAGGCCACAATCTGTGCGAATAGGGAACAAGCATTCATCTAAGATATTGACCAGGACTGGAGCGCCCCAGGGCTGCTGCCTCAGTCCCTTGTTGTATAGTCTGTTCACCTATGATTGTGTTGCCAGGTGTGGTAATAATACTGTGGTAGTGGGGTGTGATTGGGGCTCTGCTGTCAGTGGAGATGGGTGTGGTTCAGTGCCAGGGTTATTGAATGGCAGGTGTTTGCATTTTCACTAATGAGGTTTGTCTCTATTTAGTAGAGTGTTGGGGCCGGGTGTTGGGCTTAACAAACACAGACTGGAGATGGAGCAGGCTGCATGCAAGCGAGCTGCAGGCAAGAACTTTTGGAACTAAATCCCGCGTGGCAGGCATGTCCCCAGCTCGGCTGGGCTTTATGTTGTGAGAAGCCTATGTTATATTTGAATGCTCTGAAGTCTGTGTTAAAAGGAATAAAAGTGTTAACCTGCACCAAGTGTCTGTCCTTCGTGGCTGAGAGGTAACCACCGTAGCAACAGACTTGCTACATTGGTGCATTGGCCGGGAAAGCCTCAGCCATGACAGACCCTCATAGTCAGGTGCAGCCAGTGGCCCAGCTGGCCCAAATGCTGCATGACATATCGGGCATGCACCGGGAGCTACATGCCCAGGCGACAAAGCAGACCCAGGTGCTGGAGAAGCTGCTGGCCCAGCAGGCACCAACTGGGGGGGGAGCCGGGGGGGCGGCCGCAGCGCCCCCTACCCCACTCTCCAACCTTTCCCTACCGAGGATGACTATAGACGACGACCCTCAGACCTACCTGGGGATGTTTGAGGCCACGGCATTGGCATGTCGATGGCCATTGGCAGAGTGGACTGTACGTCTCCTTCCCTTGCTGACAGGGGAGGCTCAAACTGCAGCAATCAGCCTTCCAGCGGCCTCTCGGGGGCTCTATGCGACGGTGAAGAAGGCCATTCTGGACCGTTTGGGCTTCACCCCCGAGGACCACCGACGCCGGTTCCGATCTGCCCGGCTGGAGCCTGATGACCGGCCCTTTGTCTACGCCCACCAGCTCGAAGATGCAGCTACGCGGTGGCTGAAACCAGGGGATTCGGAGGGAGAGAAGCGGATACTGGGGCTCATCGTTTTGGAGCAGTTCATCCAGGGCCTTCCCCGCTCAACCGCCGACTGGGTCAGCTGCCATCGTCCTGAGAGTGTGACGGCGGCGGTGAAGCTGGCTGAAGACCACCTGGCCGTCCATCCTCGGAGCCAATCTCAAGGGGAGCGGGCATCGGCCACCCCTCATCCTACACCAGCGCCACGGAGGAAGTTCCTTCCATACCGACCAACGCCTTCGCCCCGCACGAATCCTCCCTCTCCGGCGCTACTTCCTCAGTTGCCAGTCACTCCACGTGCTGTTCCCGACCCACAGGGAGGTCCTCAGGCGCTGGGGCAGGGGTGTTGGCAGTGTGGGAAGCTTGGTCACCTCCAACGTGATTGCCCACTCATGGAGGTGGGACAGGTGATCCGTGTTGCAGGGCCGCCATCCTCCTCCCCCGGTCCAGGAGAGACATACACTGTTCCGGTAAGGATTCAGGGGGGGTTACACCAGGCGCTGGTGGATTCCGGCTGCATGCAGACCATTCTCCACCAGAGCCTGGTTCGGCCTGGGGCCCTGGGGAAGGCATCAGTTGTGGAGATAAAATGTGTTCATGGTGATATTCACAAATACCCAGTTGTGACAGTGCAAATTGAATATCGGGGCAAAAAGCATAGTATTAAGGCTGCGGTTAGCTCGCGTCTGACGCACCCCCTAATTTTGGGCACTGATTGGTCTGGGTTTGATGACTTAATGGGAGAGTGTAGGGGGGTGCGTTCACGACCGTCAGGGGCATGGGATATGTGCGCGGTGATCAGTGGTGACGCGAGGTCATGCGACGCTGCGTCCAGGGAGAGGGAACCCGCTGCAGTACAGCGGATTCCTGAGTTACTCTCCACGGATGATTTCCCTCTGGAGCAGTCTCGTGATGACACTCTACGCTTTGCCTTCGATCAAGTGATGCGTATTGATGGTCAATGGGTGCGCCCTGACGCCGCACAAGTATCCCCATACTTTTGTTTAAACAGGGACAGGCTATATAGAGTGAGTCGTGACACTCAAACGGGAGAAATAATTACCCAATTGTTGGTGCCAAAGAGCCGTCGGGAAATGGTTTTCCAGGCGGCTCACTACAATCCCATGGCGGGTCACCTGGGGTATGATAAAACACTCGCACGGATAACGGCCCGGTTCTACTGGCCAGGTATTCAGGGGGATGTACGCCGTGGGTGCACCTCCTGTCCAGAATGTCAATTAGTTAATCGACCAGCCATACCCAAAGCTCCATTGCGACCATTGCCGTTAATGGAGGTCCCATTTGAGCGAATTGGAATGGACCTCATTGGGCCGTTTCACCGAAGTGCACGTGGTTACCGCTTTGTATTAGTCATAATGGACTATGCAACGCGATATCCAGAAGCAGTACCTCTGCGCACCATCTCTGCAAAGAGTGTTGCGACTGCATTGTTTCAAGTTATCTCCCGCGTCGGGGTCCCTAAGGAGATTTTGACCGATCAGGGCACGCAATTCATGTCACGCACCCTACGTGAGCTGTATGGGTTGTTGGGCATTCATTCAATCAGGACCAGCGTGTACCATCCAGAGACCGATGGGCTGGTAGAACGCTTTAACCAATCACTCAAATCCATGATCCGCAAGTTCATACACGATGACCCCCGTAAGTGGGATAAATGGTTAGACGCCCTGTTGTTTGCAGTGCGGGAGGTTCCCCAAGCCTCCACGGGATTTTCTCCCTTTGAACGGAGCCCACGTGGGGTGTTGGACCTAGTTAAGGAAAATTGGGAGGAGGGTCCAAGCCCCAGTAAAAATGAAATTCAGTATGTCCTGGACCTGAGAGCAAAACTCCATTTGCTGGGACAGTTATCGCGTGAGAATTTGCTCGAGGCTCAGGAGCGGCAACAACGCTCATACAACAAAGGGGCTAAGCTAAGAGAGTTTGTACCAGGGGATAAGGTGCTTGTGTTGCTTCCCACTTCCAGTTCAAAATTACTCACTAAGTGGCAAGGGCCCTTTGAGGTCACACGGCGAGTGGGGGATGTTGATTATGAGGTTGTGCGGTCTGACAGGGGTGGGGCTACTCAGATTTACCACCTCAACCTTCTAAAAAAGTGGAGAGAGGTGGTGTCTGTTTCTTTGGTGACAACAGTGCAGGAGAGAGATGAGTTGGGGCCGGAAGTGTCCAATTGTTCTGACCCCGCAGCACCCCTGTGTGGTGACCATCTCTCAGTGTCCCAAAAAGCAGACTTGGCCCAGTTGCAAGGGCAGTTTAACGATGTGTTCTCCCCTCTGCCGGGGCGCACACACCTCATACAGCATCATGTAGAAACTACCCCGGGAGTGACAATTCGGTCTCGTCCATATCGACTACCTGAACACAAAAAGAAGGTGGTTCAACAGGAATTGGAAGCCATGTTGCAAATGGGGGTAATAGAGGAGTCCCACAGCGCCTGGTGTAGCCCCATAGTTCTTGTGGGTAAGAAGGATGGGTCTATACGGTTCTGTGTGGACTACCGCAAGGTAAATAGTGTATCGCAGTTTGATGCCTACCCCATGCCTCGGGTCGACGAACTCCTGGATCGGTTAGGTACTGCTCGTTTTTTTACGACACTGGATTTAACAAAGGGCTACTGGCAGGTGCCCTTGTCGCCAGAAACCAGAGAAAAGACGGCCTTCTCTACTCCGAATGGTTTGTACCAATTTGTTACACTTCCTTTCGGGTTGTTTGGTGCCCCGGCCACCTTTCAGCGTCTTATGGACAGGGTGCTGCGTCCACATATTGCATACGCTGCCGCCTACTTGGATGATGTTATCATCGATAGTGACACCTGGGCGGAGCATATGCGGCATGTGACCGCCGTGCTCGAGTTGCTGAGACAGGCTGGGCTCACCGCCAACCCGAAAAAGTGTGCTGTTGGACGGAGAGAGGTACGGTATTTGGGGTACCGCTTGGGCGGAGGGCAGGTGCATCCGCAGCTAGATAAGACTGAGGCGATCAGTGCCTGCCCAAGGCCCAAGTCCAAAAAAGGTGTGAGGTCGTTCTTGGGGCTTGCGGGTCATTATCGCCGTCTCATACCCTGCTTTGCAGACATGACCAATCCCCTGACCGATCTCCTCCGAAAGTGTGCCTCGGATCCGGTCCAGTGGACGGAGCAGTGCCAGGTAGCATTTGATGATGTGAAACAGGCTCTCTGTGAGGAGCCACTTCTTTACACCCCTAACTTCTCTCTCCCCTTTATTCTGCAGACAGATGCTTCGAACAGAGGGTTGGGGGCCGTTTTGTCCCAGCAGGTGGAGGGGGTCGACCGCCCAGTGCTCTACATCAGCCGGAAGTTGTCAGACAGGGAGTCTCGGTACAGCACGGTGGAGAAGGAGTGTCTGGCAATCCGGTGGGCGGTCGGTTCCCTGCGATACTACCTCCTGGGGCGCTCTTTCACCCTCTGTTCGGATCATGCCCGCTCCAGTGGCTCCACCGCATGAAAGATACCAATGCCAGAATTACTCGGTGGTATCTGGCTTTGCAGCCTTTTAACTTCAAGGTGGTCCACAGGCCGGGGTCACAGATGGTCGTGGCTGATTTCCTCTCCCGGGGGGGGGGGGAGTAGGCTCGGCCGGGTGTCTCCCCGGCCTCGATCCGGCGGTGGGGGTATGTGGTAGTGGGGTGTGATTGGGGCTCTGCTGTCAGTGGAGATGGGTGTGGTTCAGTGCCAGGGTTATTGAATGGCAGGTGTTTGCATTTTCACTAATGAGGTTTGTCTCTATTTAGTAGAGTGTTGGGGCCGGGCGTTGGGCTTAACAAACACAGACTGGAGATGGAGCAGGCTGCATGCAAGCGAGCTGCAGGCAAGAACTTTTGGAACTAAATCCCGCGTGGCAGGCATGTCCCCAGCTCGGCTGGGCTTTATGTTGTGAGAAGCCTATGTTATATTTGAATGCTCTGAAGTCTGTGTTAAAAGGAATAAAAGTGTTAACCTGCACCAAGTGTCTGTCCTTCGTGGCTGAGAGGTAACCACCGTAGCAACAGACTTGCTACAAATACTATTATCAAGTTTGCGGATGACACCACGGTTATAGGACTAATATCCAACGATGATGAGAGGGCCTATAGGAGGGAAATTGAAGAGCTAACCCTATGGTGCCAGAATAACAACCTCTCTCTAAATGTCAGTAAAACAAAAGAGATCATTGTTGACTTTAGGAAGTCTAAAGTCAATCACAGTCCCTTAACCATAAATGGTTCACCTGTAGACATAGTGGACAGTTTCAAATTCCTGGGTGTATACCGGTACATAACAAACTCACTCACATGGTCTCTAAACAGCAAAGGTATCCTTAAGAAAGCGCAGCAGCGACTGTACTTTCTGAGGCGCCTCAGGAGATTTGGCCTGAGCACCAAGGCTCTTGTAAATTTCTATCGCTGTACCATAGAAAGTGTTTTGACAGGATGCATCACAGTGTGGTTTGGTAACGTGACTGTTCAAGACAGTAAACAGTTACAGAGGATTGTGAAGAGAGCTGCTAAAACTATTGGCACAGAATTACCACAGCTACACACAATCTATAACACACGCTGTAAGAAAAAGACAGAGAACATCTTAAAGGACAGCAGTCATCCCGCCCATTCCCTGTTCTATCTCCTCCCATCCAAAAAACGTTACCAGAGCATCTCATCGCACACCACTCGTCCCAGTAAAAGTTTTTATGCTCAAGCAATCAGGTTGCTTAACGAAGAAATGAAAGCGAGACGAAGGTAGTCATGTGCACTGTACGCAGTTTTTAAACTGTACACTGTTACACTGTATGGTTTTTGTTGTTTTGGGTTGTCTTGGGTGACTTGTTGTTGTTTTGTTGTTTTGGGTTGTCTCGTGTGTGTAATAAGGCTGAGAGTGCTCCTGGCACAAGCATTTCATTGTATATCTGTACCTGTATGGATATGCGTGTGACAAATAAACCTGAACCTGAACCTGAGTTCTTCACAACTCTCTGCAAGTGGTGAATTGGCTGTCCAGAAGATCTGCCATTCTTCACCAAACTTCTTCCATCCCCAGTCAGCTGGACTCTCTGATTCTGGCTGATGCTGGGTGGACTGACACCATATGCAGCCTGTCTGATACGCAGCATGTTTAGTGTGTTGAAGCAGAGTTGCTCTTGTTGGAGGAAATATCCCATGTTTGCCAGGCAGTCTTTTTGCCTTTATTGCGAAAGGCGGATACGGTATGGCAAACCAGTGAAGGCATGAAAGAACAGTATGCCTTTTGTCTTTTCTGGTCCAAAACAGCGGTACAGGTCATGTACACCAATCCATCTTAGGCCCTGACCATGACCAAATGCAACCCACAGCTGCTGGAGACCAAGGACCTGAAGTGAGGGAAAGATGCTTAATCCTATGGGCGGCATAGCTCAGGGGTAGAGAAACCGTTATTAGAGCACGAAGGGATCCCAGTTCGAATCCGGGCTCCCCCTGAGTTAATGTCGAAGGGTCCCTGGGCAAGACTCTGAACCCCACATTGCTCTGGTGAGCAAGTTGGTGCCTTGCATGGTTTCCTCCGCCACCGGTGTATGAATGTGTGCGTGAATGAGTGAATGTAATGCACAATCTCTGTAAATCGCTTTGGATAAAAGCGCTATATAAATGCACCATTTACCATTTATGACGAGAATGTCAGTATCATTGGCCTTGATCAGGATGTCTTTGCTACCCTCCTCTGTGGCATGCCTGGCATGTACAAAGATCTGTGTATCGGCTTCTTCATGGAAACATTTGTCTAGACTAACCAGACTGGTTTCAGAGGTACTCAAGACATCTGGTCCCTTGGATTTTTGAGTGGCCAGCGCTTTTTTCCATAAGGGTGGCCCTAAGAGAGTATTTGTGCCACATTTCATCCTTGTATCACAACCGGAAAGATTATATCAAGATCTCCTCTGATAAGGTGGCTATCAGAGGAGACCATTTTGAAAAGAATGGTCTCCATCTTGGAATTTTGAGTGGCCAGTGCCTTTTCCATAAGAGTGTCCCTTAGAGAGTATTTGTGCCCAATGTCATGCTAGCAATCAGGAGGTTCTTATGAAATTAGCCATTAATCTGCTACAGTATATGCTGTATCTCAAGAACCGTAATAGATGCAATGCCCGTCTTTATATTCGACTTTCATACATTTATTGGCCACCATCTTGAATCTTTGCATTTTGAAAATAATGGGATTTGAAGAGTATATGTACCAAGTTTCATGCTTGCATCACAAAGTGAACGATTCCCTCATTAATCTGCTTGACTACACAGGAACCACTTCATGTATCTCATATAACATTGAAAGACAGACGGATGGAGCACAGTAGGTTACTTTGCATAGGATATCAGTAACAAAGGGAATGGTCTTTTTCATTGTTTTAACCAGTGGTACTCAGTGGTGGTGGTACCAGTGAACTGTACCGTCATGAAACTGTACCTTTTCCTATGCAAACTTCTAATAAAGTAGTCAGTCAACCAATCAAAAGTATCATCAATTTTATCAATGTTTTGATCAATTGAGTACAAAGGACCCCATGGAAACAACCATATCCTACTTATAGCCTACTTTTTTGGAAACATAATTTTAGCAGATCTTGTAGGCTACTGTACTGTACTTCTCTGTAGCCTACCTGTCTCTGCAAACTGTAAGTAATCAATCAAATCAATACTGTGATTAAATACTGCGATTGGAACAAGTTAAACTCAGGAATAAAAAAATAAATTAGGCCTATTGGTATCAAAATATAATTAAAGTAGGCCACCAGCTCAGTGGCCTTGTGGTTAGTGTCCGCCCTGAGACTGGGAGGTCGGGGCTTCAATTCCCCGGCCGGGTCATACCAAAGACTATAAAAATGGGACCCAACGCCTCCCTGCTTGGCACTCAGCATCAAGGGTTGGATTGGGGGGTTGATCACCACTAAGGTCCAGGGACTACAGATGAAAATTAGCCTGTGGCTAACTCTGGCTCATTTACATTGAAGTGAAAACTGACATGTCAAAAGTAGAAAGTGCTCACTATGCAGAATGTTTGACAAGTTATCAAATGTATAAAATTATTTTGAAAATAGCAGATCTACAAGTTCACAATTTGTCACATTGCGATGCGTTGTGAGCTTGTTGATGGTTATTTTCAATACAGCAGTAAGTGCTCATAATAGCCTAACCTAGTGCCTGGCCCTAGTTGGTTCTTGTGGGCTTGTTTTTTTAGGCCTTGGTTGCCCATTTCGGTAGCACTTTACAATAATGACCTGTTATAAATCATTTATAAACATTTATAAGCAGTTTGTAGATGAGTAATAAACATGAACAAACTATGAACAAATGTTTACCTAAACATTTATAACTGTTTTAAACATCATTTACATGTTATTAGTAAGGTATTAGTAAGTAGTAAACTAATCATGAACAAGCCATTTATACACATTCATAAATGATTAATAAATCATTTGTAACTAAAAATTATGCTTTATTTATATGCTATTTGTAGATAAGTAACTAATCATTTAAAAGCTATCTATATACCTTGTAAAACATTCCTAATATATCTATTAATCATTAGTAGATGTTATCAAGAGCCCTAATGTAAAGTGAAGACTAGGTCGCAAGTTACTATGAAAACCTCCACCGGCTGTCTGTCAGTCCCTCTGTCAGTCTGTCCGTCACGTCACACTTTTGGTCCTACTCTAATCTCCGGCACCGTTGCCCCTATCCATGCCAAACTTTGCACACACACTCCTTGGCTGTCTGTTAATGTGGCCTCCGAGTTTGTTCATGGTTAACATATGCTTTGTAAAACATTCCTTAAATATCTATAAATCATCAGTAGATGTTATCAAGAGCCCTAATGTAAAGTGAAGACTATTCATTATTTACCAGTAAGACTCCCTAATAGAGAGATAAGCGACCGTCACATCGCATACACAAACTTTAGAAGGCAGTCGTAGCCAATCAGGAGGGAATATGGGAAATGGGACAGATCCATGTTGATGACATGACTTTAGCTTTGCGTGATTTTAGGCCCAAATCTGTAGGAGCAGTGTCAAAAAATGTATTTGAAAAAATCGGCCTGATGGTGATGCTAAATGGGACAGATCCATGTTGATGACATGACTCTAGACATACTGTGTTCCGCTTTGTGTGATTTTAGGGCAAAATTCATAGGAGCAGTGTCCAAAAATGTGTGTTGCAAGAATCGGCCTCATGGTGGCGCTAGAAGAGGGCCATGTGAGAAATGAGGGGTGGAGGTTGTGGTTTGGCAGTCAACTGTCTGTTAATGTGGCCTCCATGTTTGTTCATATTTAACAGACATTCGTAACTAATGAATAGTCTTCACTTTACATTAGGGCTCTTGATAACATCTACTGATGATTTATAGATATTTAAGGAAGGTTTTACAAAGCATAATGTTAATCACTAGAAAGTTGCGGCGCTAACGCGCCGCTCCTGTCTACCCACCCTCGCCTCGTTGTTAACGCGAACGCAGTTAAATGTAAGCAGTTGAAATGATTGATTACCTGTGTGTTTCTGCTGAAGTGTTGTGTCCGGCGTGCAGATGAAGACTGAAGAATTAAAAGTCAGTGCGTCGAAAGCGAGCATCCATGCACGTCCATATGAACACAGCAGCTGAGAGGGACATGGGTTATGAAGGCAAAGGTGAATTCAGTGACGTAACGGCGGCTCCGGCAGAGAAGTATAGGTTCCACTTGCGCAAAGGCACGTCGCTTCCGCATACGTCATGGACGTTTACTTGAGAGACACGGAAGAAGGAGAGACTGTAAAGGATAAGTTATTGTCGTCTCAGGAAGAAGGACAGACCTTTCAGGAAGAAGGATATGTGACGTAGCACCGTTCGCGGTTGAGGCAGAAAAGCGGAGCAAAGAAGGTAAAAGAATGCATAAAGAGTCAATAAATAGCGACGGTCCAAAAGCGAGAGTTATGATTGTGCTGTCGGTTTAATGGTTTTGGGAATTGGGCCGTGGGTGTGTGCTAACATAGCTGCAGTGTAGCAGCGGGATACAGTACAAGGGGCGTGATTAACTTCTCAGGGAGTGGCTAACTTCTAAGTTGTATATAAGGAAGAACAAACAAGGAGACCACATTAACAGACAGCCAAGGAGTGTGTGTGCAAAGTTTGGCATGGATAGGGGCAATGGTGCCGGAGATAGAAGTAGGGCCGTGACGGACATACTGACGGAGGGACTGACAGACAGCCGGTGGAGGTTTTCATAGTAACTTGCAACCTAGTCTTCACTTTACATTAGGGCTCTTGATAACATCTACTAATGATGTATAGATATATTAGGAATGTTTTACAAGGTTTATAGTAAATGATTTATTGTAAATGATTAGTTACTTATCTACAAATAGCATATAAATGATGCATAATTTTAGTTACAAATGATTTATTAATCATTTACAAATGTATATAAATGGTTTATTCATGATCAGTTTACTACTTACTAATACCTTACTAATAACATGTACATGATGTTTAAAACAGTTATAAATGTTTAGGTAAACATTTGTTCATAGTTTGTTCATGTTTATTACTCATCTACAAACTGCTTATAAATGTTTATAAATGATTTATAACAGGTCATTATTGTAAAGTACTACCCTTATGTCTCATAACCTGGCAACACTACCAGAAACGATACATGACGCTGTTTAGATGCCTCAATAAAATTATAGTGTGCACATAAAAAAATATATATATTGATTGGAAAACAACCTGTGATATGCATTTCTTTTTATATATTACTGGACCGATTAACTGACAAAGTACGCAATCGTTCAGAAATAATTTATTCACAAGCATAGTCCAGCTTGCTGCCATCCTTCTGCCATAGACTCCAATGCAGTTCACACAACTTCCGGTTCAAGTTTTGGCTCCCATGAGCGACAATGGCGCATGCCCGGCCAGTTTATCGTCACTACCTTCTTATATAAAGTACCTTGATATATCCACCTGTTTCCGTGTGAATTTACTGTAGCATTATCTGCGGGACACTTCCGGTTAACAGCAGACATACAAGCTCACGTCGCGTCGCAGATGCAACCGTTGTGAGCTTGTAGATCACACTCAGCTGCACAGATCTGCTGCAAATGGGCACACGGGGACATGGGGATATATAGAGAGAGAACCTATGGAAGTTTTTATTGGACTTTATTTTTTCGTAAGATTTTTCAGTGTATTCGTAAGGTTTTTCAGTCTACTCGTGCATTTTGTGTGTTTCGTCTTTGAAAATGAAACACTTTGCAAGAAATCACTAAGGTACACGTGCATATTGTGCTTTGCGTCTTCATAAATGAAACACTTCGCAGAAAAAAAACAACTTCACAAAAAGAAAAATAGCATTCGCAGAAAGAATTATAAGCTTTGTACGTGTTTGCGTTCCCATTTTTTCTACGAAGCATGCCATTTAACTACGACGAATAAAGTCAAATTTTTACCTCTCCTCTCATCGTAATTACAACTTCGTACACAATCGTACACAAGATACCTCGCAAGAAATCACGAGGCTACGCGTGCATATTGTGTGTTTCGTCTTCGTAAAATGAAACACTTCGCAAGAAATCACTAAGGTACACGTGCATATTGCACGTGTACCTTAGTGATTTCTTGCGAAGTGTTTCATTTTCAAAGACGAAACACACAAAATGCACGAGTAGACCTTACGAATACACTGAAAAATCTTACGAAAAAATAAAGTCCAATAAAAACATCCATAAGAACCAGGGGCACGGGGCCTTCGCCGCTCCACTCGCATCCGACTTTGGGGTCTCGGCCTTGGACCGACGAGTGGCACACGTGCCACGGACCACCTCCAGGGACCCCTGGCGATATAACACGGGATATGGGGATATAAGAGAGAGAGAACCAGGGGCACGGGGTGGCCGCTGTTCCTCGAACCTCTGCGGGGAGACCCCAATGGATTTCCTGTCCATTTCAAGCAAGGTACGCTAGACAGGCAGGGCTCGTTGGTCTAGGGGTATGATTCTCGCTTCGGATGCGAGAGGTCCCGGGTTCAAATCCCGGACCAGCCCTCCAAACAGCCTTGGGATACAAGTTAACCTACTGTGCACTCACAGGAGGTTTCCTCGCGGACCTTGCCCTATACTGCAGTTCATCCATGCAGCACGAGTGGTTCTTGGTCATCAGCAAAGGTGCATCCTGAAGTTGTATAATTGCCCCAAGGATGTCGCTGTAGGACACTGAATGGCTAGTTTTGTTGTTAACACAGATATCAATGAGATATTTCAATGAGATATGCATCCAGATAATTTACATTGGTTCCGCGGCACGCGTGCCACTCGTCGGTCCGAGGCAGAGAGACCCCAAAGTCGGATGCGAGTGGAGCGGCGAAGGCCCCGTGCCCCTGGTTCTCGAAGATCCTCTTCCACGCCCAAGATCCTCTCCCACGCCCAATCGCCCCATTGCAGCTGTGCAGCTGCGCCGAATCTGTCACAGATCCTGTACCTCCGGGCGCCATCATTGCCTCGAGTTACTCCTGACTCCACTTTCTGTGCAATGCACGATGGGACGTTGGAAAGTTGTGGATACGAAAGGCTAGATAGCTCACGCATGCTGTTGGCCAATGGGGACTGACGTCGTCACAGGTCGGCCATCGTGGTACAGGGCCGGTCGCGCAGTCATAACATTATGTCTATTGTGCATATACCATTTAAATGACCATAGCGTGCTCAATGTTCAACCTATTTTCAAACGGTTTGGTTTGTTATAAACATAAGAAATGTGGTAATGTTACTGTATACTTAGAATAATTATAACCATGGACTTTCATATGAAAACAACATTAAGTAGATAGGTAAAGCAATAGCTATACACTGTATTTATATTTATATTTAGCAGGTAATAGTTCCATTATTATTAATATTTATATTATTTAATACATTATAACAATGTATTTAATTAATATAAAAATCTGTCTTATTTTGCTTATATTTATTTAATATAAAATAGTCTCATGTTGCCATTCTGTAAAATGAGATTAGAGAGGGGGCACTCACCTAATGGTCCTTGCCCTATACAGCAGTTCGTCCATGCAGCACGAGTGGTTCTTGGTCATCAGCAAAGGTGCATCTTGCAGTTGTATGATTGACCCAAGGATGTCGCTGGAGGACACTGCATGACTAGTTTTGTTGTTAACACAGAATTCAAATTTACATTGAATAGACACTGATTAATTAACCTTCAGTAAAGAAAGCCTTGCGTAGTGGGCAGGACTCGAACCTCTGCGGGGAGACCCCAATGGATTTCCAGTCCATTTCAAGCAAGGTATGCTATACAGGCAGGGCTCGTTGGTCTAGGGGTATGATTCTCACTTTGGGTGAAACGAGCCCTCCAAACAGCCTTGGGATACAAGTTGACCTGCTGTGCACTCACAGGCAGTTTCCCTGCGGACCTTGCCCTATACTGCAGTTCATCAGTGCGAGTGGTTCATCCCGGACGAGCCCTCCAAACAGCCTTGGGATTCGAGTTTACCTACTGTTCACTCACAGGCGGTTTCCTCGCGGACCTTGCCCTATACTGCAGTTCATCCATTTAGCACAAGTGGTTCTTGGTCATCAGCAAAGGTGCATTCTGAAGTTGTATAATTGCCCCAAGGATGTCGCTAGGACACTGCATGGCTAGTTTTGTTGTTAACACAGATTTCAAGGAGATATGCATCCAGATAATTTACTGTACATTGAATAGACACTGATTAATTAACCTTCAGTAAAGAAAGCCTTGCGTAGTCGGCAGGGGGGAAATCGCGCTCTTTCAAACGACCATCATTTCGACCGGAGGGTTAGCTACTCACTCCACAGAGGTTAGGGTCAGGGTGAGGGTTAGAGTCGGGTGTCGAAAAGATGACATGTAGTAAAAGCGACACGCTCCCGATTGATTTCTATTCCATTAAAAGCAAGTTATGAAATATGAACAGGGATCGGGGTATGATTCTCGCTTTGGGGTTCAAATCCCGGACGAGCCCTCCAAACAGTCTTCTGCTACAAGTTGACCTACTGTGCCCTCACAAGCGGATTCCTTGCTGACCTTGCCCTGTACTGCGTTTCATCCATGCAGCTTGAGTGGTTCTTGGTCATCAGCAAGGATGTCGCTGGAGGACACTGCATGACTAGTTTTGTTGTTAACACAGATTTCAATGAGACATGCATCCAGATAATTTACATTGAATAGACACTGATTAATTAACCTTCGGTAAAGAAAGCCTTGCGTAGTCGGCAGGACTCGAACCTGAGCGGGGAGACCCCAATTGATTTCTAGTCCATTAATAGCGAGGTATGTAATGCAAGCAGGGCTCGTTGGTCAAGGGGTATGATTCTCGCTTTGGGTGCGAGAGCTCCCGGGTTAAAACCCCGGACGGGCCCTCCAAACAGCCTTGGGATACAAGCTGACCTACTGTGCACTCATTCATTCATTCATTCATTCATTCATTCAATATTTATTTATTCTCGAAATTACAGCTGAGTCGTTAGACTCATTTTCAGTGTCGTCAAGCAGTACATTAGAGGTAAAACATCAACAACATCAATGTTGATAAACAAACAAAACAAAAACACATTACATTACATTTAGAAATTGAAATATAATAAATAATAAAAGGCATATGTGGCATATAAAAGTTATCATAGAAATACCCCCCCCCCCCCCCCCCTCCTCCCCCCTCCCTCCCGGCAAACACACATGTTTCTGTTGTCCTAAACTGCGCATGCACGCGTGGACACGCACTCACGGACGCGCCTGGTCCGTGCACACACATATACACTCGCAGTCTCACAACATACGATTCATCATCTCAACAAGACAACAACGACATGCATTGAGTACAGAAGAGAAACAAGAGCACCTTTCCTGCACAATGAGTGAACAGGTATGTTATCCAATTTCTTACTACACGATGCCATTATGTGTTTTTATAATTAGTTTATGTAAGAACGGCTAGAAGTTGGCCAATTACAGCATGGCAGTTATCGGTAGCTTTAGCATCAGTGTAGGCCAGCAAGCGAATTGAAATACTTGTCTCTCGAGTGACAATGGACAGCTAGGTAACAGGCCAACATCTGTTTTCTATCTTTTTAGGCCGGATTCTCCGGCGATTCAGAAAGCGACGATGAACCCGTTCGACTGCGGCCCCATTGTGACGCCAGTCATGTCAGAAGTTGCCGATCCACCGCAACTCCTCAACCCATTGTAGAAGCTCCTACTGAGCGACCTCGAAGGAGACGAACAAGAAGCAGAGGGGCAGAGGTTGTAGAAGAGCCATTAGATGTCCCGCAAGAAGGGGTTCCTGCAGCAGCGCTACCAGCTCAAGCAGCTCGAGGTGGACGCCGAGGAAGGGGCCGAGGAAGAGCGGCAGAGGTTGTTGGAGAGCCAGAATAGACGACCCTCAAGAAGAGTTCCCTGCAGCAGTGCTACCAGCTCGAGGTGGTGGAAGAGGAAGAGGCTGAGGAAGAGGGAGAAGACGAGGGATAGTATCTGCACAAGAGCAGCAAAGAATTGCTGATTTCCAGGAGGAGAGAAGGATCCTGACAGAGGTGTTTACTATACATATATAAGTGTGTGTGTGTGTGTGTGTGTGTGTGTGTGTGTGTGTGTGTGTGTGTGTGTGTGTGTGTGTGTGTATGTGTGCGCGTGTGCGTGCGTGTGCGTGTGCGTGTGTGTCTCTTCTCTGGATCTTGCAAGTGAAACCTGATCTCCCCTGCCATAAAACAGTAAAGACAATAGAGCCACAGGCTCCTTGACAGCTGTGTGACATTCCAATCTTCTCATCATGAAGTGTTTCATGCCACAGTTATATAGGCTATAAAAATGTGATACATTACAGTTAGCGACATGAATAAATGCAAAGTAATATATTATAATAATATAAATTAGCTTCATCAATGCACAGTAGCTTGTGTATCTGTAGTGATATTCATCCGAGCAACTAGTCCTCCCCAGGATTCAAACCCCACCTCCAGTGTGACCCCCGAAACCTGAGCAACAAAGACCACGTTTTATAAGAAAGTTGTTTCCATTATATTACCATGCAATAACCTTTTCAACCACTAGGTGTCCTACCTGACCACATGTTCTAAGCCAGGCATTTCAACCCTTAGGTCCATTATTTATTGCACATTTCTGATCCATGGACCTCCATTTGATGAGATGTGGCCTCTCAAATCCAAAATGTATAGATTTTGTCGATTTCCTATAGGAGAGATACCTGTATTAAACAGGCAAGAATTTACCAAAATAACAATTCCTCTGCATTCTGTAATAGTGTAGACTTCTTGTAAATTAAGTAAGGCAGATGTTTAACAATAATTTAAGAGAGAGTAAAATTAAACAAGCAAGGATACATTCGGTTACCAACTCTCCCTCATTTAGCTGTGGACCACCTGGAGCGCCCTCAAGGACCACCTGGTGGTCCCCAGATCTAAGGGATCATGAGGGAGGGAACAAACCTCCTCCAAACATTGAACACATGTAGGCCTAGATATATTGCGTTATAATATCTTTTTAAAAATCCTTTAAATTGCTTGGTTTAGATGGGATGTGTGAATACCAATATGGGTGCGACAAAGAAAGCAGACACAAATGTGTAATTCATATACGGTAGTTGAAACATTCATTCATTCATTCATTCAGTTGGTGCCTTTATGTGTGTGTCGTGGAATCTCAGAAACCTTGTTCTTACTAAAAAGATAAATAAAATATGATTTTATCCCTGCATAATATTCACTTTCTGTGTGTGATTATTTCATAATATAATATTTATATGATGGAATAATAATGATGTTAGAAAACACACACACACACACACACACACACACACACACACACACACACACACACACACACACACACACACACACACACACACACTAATTTCTTCCATAAACATTTTTTTTTTAAATTTGATGTCATATAAGACCTTTAACTTCCTATTCTTCACACCCATTACCAGACCCTGAGGGTTGCTACTGCTAAAAGTGCTAATTCATCACAAGGCATTTTCTCACCTTTCAGAATTCTGACTTAACAAGTTTCACATAGCATTGGATTGGGTCAGGGAATATACATAAAAACAGTCTTTGAATAAATTAAATAAATGGAACAATTAATGTTCTGTTTAAAAATATGGATAAATAAAGACCTGTCTTAAAGTATGTTTTTGTGCTTTATTGCTGAAAAAAACTGTATCCATACCGTAATATAAAATTCAGTTCTGATTATCCATTCCTCTAACCACCAGTGGTTAGGGGTTGAGTTACAGTTCTTCACGATTGTTAGTACACACACATCTAAAACCACACAGACACAGACACACACACACACACACACACACACACACACACACACACACACACACACACACACACACACACACACACGTCTTTGATATAAATTGATGAGGCCCTCTGGCCAGACAGGAACCAGAGGCGTTTGACTGTGGCCTGAACACATTTTAGATTTAACATATTCCGCAGAGGTTTTCTCTCTAAAATCAACATTGTGCAAACATGGGAAGACCCACCGTGCTGGGCCACATGCGGAAATTGAATATAAGATTTTAGTTGCATTGGTTTCCTTTGATGAGGAACAAGGTTCCCATGGCAACCCCCAGCAGACCCAGGGTCAGCCCCACCCCACAGAACACAGCTGGACCCACGCTGGGCTGGTCTAGGAAATGATCCACATCTGGAGAGAAACACACACACGCACGCACGCACACACACACACACACACACACACACACACACACACACACACACACACACACACACACACACACACACACACACACACGATACACAATACATGGTTAACTTGCCCGATACGTGTTATAAGTGTTTGTTTCATTTTAATTCAAACTTCAAGTCTGTCTGTCTGTCTGTCTGTCTGTCTGTCTGTCTGTCTGTCTGTCTGTCTTTCTTTCTTTTTTCTGTCTTGAAATTAATAAATGAATTGTTAAATTGTTAAATTATGTATTAATTAATTATAGATATGAGTTTATTAATCAGGACAGCGTTCTTACCCCACATATTGGTGTCAGGTTTGCTCAGTGATGAGTGGTTGACATTGCAGCTGTAGACGTCTCCCTGCTCTGGTGTGAACTTCAGACTGGAGAACTGGTAGAAGGTGTTGTCTTCTTTGAGGTACGGGACACTGGAGTTGATGTTGCTGGTCCATTTGAGGTTGTTCCTGGTCCATGTGATGTGGACCGGGGCAGGGTAGAAGCCAGTCACGCGGCAGATGAGAACGTTGTCCACTCCCAGCTTCACTTCGTGCTTGGTGTAGATGTTGCAGTTAGGAGCTTCTAGAAGACCAATGAAATACACAAAGACACTCAGACATTATATAATCCAGTAGCAAGGTCAGCCACACACTGAACTGGTCTTGGATCTGAACCACAACTGTTTTTTTTTTTTTTGGAATGTAATATATATATATATATATATATATATATATATATATATTAGGGGTGTAACGATATAGTAACCGTATCGAAATATAGTTTTTAACTTAAAACATCGAAGTACGGTATATCGAAATGAAACAGCTAAAATCGAATCGTATCATTTTATTTTGTATCGTATCGAATCGGCAGTGCAAAGAATCGATTGTATCGATACTACCTACTTGTGCATTGTATTTAGCATTTTTAAGAAGAACACATTAAAAGGAGGGGTTTAATTACTTTTCCTTTCCATATAATTACACTGGTCTATCGATAAATGTGTGTAATCTCTGGGTTCATGTCAAGGTGCAGGTTTGTCAATATACAATGTATTTGGCAGATAATCACTGTTTACTTATTTATATCCATAATAATACATGTTTCCCTTAAAAACCTGCACTATCCACACCTTTCACACAGATTTAATTTCTTTGCTAAATAGTTACTATATAATCATTGAATCGTATCGTATCGCCATGAATGAACCAATATCGTCCGTCAACCATGTATTGTGATATGTATCGAATCGCTATTAACAACTTGGGAGCCAAACTCGTTCAGTAACGAGTTAAGGCCACTAGGTGTCCCCCTGCCAAAAGGAGCTATCTCGTTGAGAGACGAGGCAACATAGGGTTAACTGTACGTGACTGCAGCCTGCCCTCTGAATGACCCGAGTCCATTATGTAACCCCGCTGCAGGCAGTGAGAGAGAGGGGAAGAAAATGGCGGCGGCAGCATTGCTTTATATTACCCTCTGAAACATAAGAAGGGTTTATCTTTGAATGAGATGAAAAGAGCGCCAGGGAAGCAGAGATGTGATTGTTTTCACGGCGACACTTTACCGCGATGGTCGGCCCCGTTTTGGATTATAGTTTCGCAAGCTTTTGTAAACAAAGGGATTATCTTCCTCAGTCGGCAGCGGACACCCACGTGCACACGCACAAAGCTTCCAAGGCACTTCAAAATAAAGCGTAAGTGAACGGTGGCAGCAGCAACAGCTAGAAATGTTATAAACCTTAGCAGCCCATGTGTTAAAATGTATCGTTACATATATAATATATATATATATATATATATATATATATATATTAGGGATGCGAATCTCGACCACTGAGGCGATACGATACGCACCTCGATACACTGCCAGCGATACGATATAATTGCGATACATTGAAATCCTGCCGATAGGATACATCACGATTCACCCCTGTTCCCGACACGATGCGATTCACGATTCACCACGATTCAAGCCCACATCCCAAAATTTACAAAACATAGCGACTAAAAATGTATGAAATTTAAATTCAAGGCAATTTATTGTTTCACTGTAGTAGGCTCTGTCTAACAACCCAACATATAGTATTCTGGGAGAACACAAAGCTGCTGGCTATTGTAGAATTGTTTGATAACTAATCATATAGAAGGCCTATGTCATTATTAGTATATATGTTTCAACTGGGGGTCAGGGACCCCAATCCAGGGTTGTTACAGGGGGCCTGCCAAATATTTGTGTGATACAGTAGGTTATAATACCTAACCTACAGCGAGGGTCCCTGCTTGATCTCTGTCTGAGCTAAGGGGTCCTTGACCTGAAAAACAATAAAGTCCCTCCCTGGTTTGTATATTATATTATATTATATTATATTATATTATATTTAATCCAGGATTATGCAATTTTTATAGCCAACATGTTTTAAAAAACAGACCTACAAGCTCACAGCGCGTCGCATCCACAACGCATTGTGAGCTTGTAGGTCTGCTATTTTAGGTGCGACACCCTTGTACTGCGATGTATAAATTAGGCTTCTTTCCCAGAGCAGAACTAGCAGCAGAGAAAGTGAGAGAGTTGCTTGCATCATTGCAGGAAAGTTGTAGAACAGTGACAAATACTTTGTTTTAAACGCAAGCAGTAGTCCTACAACACCCAGCAACATTGTTGTTGTGTGTGTGCAGTTAATATAGCGCAGAAGATGATCTCAATCAATTGTCCGTCGGAGATTCGCTAAGAAACGGCTGTTGATTACATCACTCAGCCTGTGCTACTCTGTGACAACAATCAGCGCAGCGGACTTGGATGTTATAAAGCTAAGTAGCTACTGTACCACTAATCTTGCATCTTTTTAACCTGTGGGGCTGCTAGTTTGTCTGTGTTGATTCACTCGCATTTCGCTGCACTGTCTGTCTCCCAGGTTGCTTGCATGCTGCAGACAGAGTGCAGATGTTGTCTGTCTGTCTGTCCGAGTCGCAGCTCGCGTTAAAGACTGGCTTTTGGGGAGGGGGCTGAACGGCTGATGATGGTGCATTCATGGCGCCTCGGAAACACAGGATAGAATGAAATACTATATGGAAGAACCGATACAACCGCGGAATTTACCGATCCAGACACTCACGGTACGATCCATCACGATTTCAGCCGTCTATTGTACCGGTACACACTGAATGAACCGATTCACTCGTATCGCGCACGTTTGTATCGCGATTACAATCAGTACCGGTATATCTCCGAATGGTTTGTTGTGGTCCTTAAAAAAACCTCTATAACAGGTTCATTGTACTCCTTCTTAATTGTAAAATGTCATCAAGATGTATAGGTGTTGGACGACAGCACATAGGCCTACACTGTGTACGTAAAGGTCTGGAAAGGCTGGTCTTGCATAAACCTGATTCAAAACAATACAACAGTGCATAAGCAATGGCGAGTATTATACGAGAGGTTAATATTCCTGGATTCAATCAGATATCAGGGCAAAATTACAAGTCAAGAGGGTTTCACACAGTTTTCTTTTATATTCTTTCACAAATTCATCTGACCAAAGGTGTGTGTGTGTCTGTGTGTGTCTGTGTGTGTGTGTGTGTGTGTGTGTGTGTGTGTGTGTGTGTGTGTGTGTGTGTGTGTGTGTGTGTGTGTGTATGTGTGTGTGTGTGTGTGCGCGTGTGTGCGTGCATGTGTGTGATTATGTGTGTGTGTGTGTGTGTGTGTGTGTGCGTGTGTGCGTGTGTGCGTGTGTGTCTGTGTGTGTCTGTGTGTGCGTGCGTGCGTGCGTGCCTCCATGCGTGAGTGCAGGCGTGCAACGTGCGTGTGTACAGGCGTGCGTGTTGCCGTTGTCTTATTTATTTTACAGGGGGGGTCAACTATATGTTCAACAATGTAGCCTAAAATAAAATGTTTTTTTTCCCCTTTTCATTCATAGTTATATTTAGCATTTCTGTACCTTGTTTCAGTGCTGTGTTATTCATGGCAGTGCGAATATGATTCAGGCTGATGTTGCAGAACATCTGCTTTACCAAAGCACCCTGATAATCCCAGGTGAGTGGATCTATAAACGGAGGAACAGGCTCCTCCCCCTTTCCTTTGTTGAAGTCTGCGTACCACATCACTTCACCATCCAGTTCAAACATCTGTTCTTTGTTTTCATCTGGGTCTGAACAGCAAGTGACTTCCTGGAAGACTGTAAAGAAAACAAAGTTAAATAAATTACAATTATACAACTAGAAAAGAACATTTGTAAGACATTAATGCCTCAGACATGAAAGGGTTAAAAATCCAAGCTGCCGGCCGCCTGCTCCGTCTGCGGCCAGTCTCTTATTTTGAAGGCCGGAAGTAGATCGAGCTAACTAAATGAATTCCTACTTGGCGGAGATTCACCCGGAAGTAGTTCTGGTCCAGATGTAAACAGGAGTGGAAGATGGATCCCTTTATACTTTTGCTATTTTAGTGAGAATCCAATGCTATCCTTAGCATCAAAAGTGTTTTTTGGAGAAAATGGACTATAAAGATGAGAAAGACCGTTGGCTTCCATGTTATGGGCACACTATTGTGTGCACGTGGATGCGCGATGATGATGAATCGGCGAGTCCACCCGTGCCAGCACTTTCCAACGGACGGTACGTAGCCCTTGCCAGCTTTACTGTATATACAGTATATATCGCGCGTATACGCAGGATCGGCACTCTAGATACCTTTTAATATTTCACAAGTATTTGTGGGATCGGCTTCAGATGGGTTAAGTGTGCCTGCAGCGAAGTGTGTGAAACCTTGTGTAGCGGTGTTAGCATTAGCATTAGAATTTTTAACATTAGCATTTTAGCATTAGCTTTAACATTAGCATTTTTAGCATTAGCATTTTTATTAACATTAGTTTTAGCATTTTTAGCATTAGCTAGCATTATCATTAGCATTTTTTAGCATTAGCTAGCATTAGCATATGTAACATTAGCATTAGCATTTGTTAGCATTAGCATTTGTTAGCATTTAGCATTTGTTAGCATTAGCATTACCATTACTATTTTTAACATTAGTTTTTTTTAGTATTAGCATTTGTTATCATTAGCATTCTTTTAGTATAAGCATTTTTAGCTCTAACATTTGCAGAAGTAGCGGTTAGCATTAGCGGTTAGCCGTTGGGACTGGGGGACCACCCACCAAGTTTGAGACCAGTAACGTGTTGGGAAGTTGAGTTATGGACAAATAAGCCTCAGCCAATCAGATGAGGGGGCGGGGCTAAGTTAAACCAATTTTGGTGAAGAACTCTGAAACAAGTCAAATGACACCACCCACAAGTTTCAAACGGTTGATGAGTTATAGCCAAATAAAGTTTCGGCCAATCAGAAGAGGGGGCGGGGCTAAGTTAAACCAATTAAGGTGAAGAACTCTGAAACAAGTGAAATGACACCACCCACAAGTTTGTACGACAAACGCTTGATGAGTTATAGCCAAATAGAGGAACAATCACGTTTCGACCAATCAAAATAGGGGGCGGTGCTAAGTTAAACCAATTAAGGTGAAGAATTCTGAAACAAGTCAAATGACACCACCCACAAGTTTGTAGGACAGCCGCTTTGATGAGTTAAAGCCAAAAAAAAGGAACAATCAAGTATCGACCAACCAGAAGAGTCGTCACTTCCTGTTTGGCGGGCTGTTTATATCTCAGGCAATAGGAAGAGAGGGGGCGGGGCTTCAGCAATTACAGCTCATTCCTATTGGTTGTCTAAGTACACACAGCGAGTTTCGAGACGGTACCATGCTGCAAACTGGAGTCATAGCTGTTTAAAGCTCAGCAAATAGGAATATATGGGCGGGGTTTACGAGGGGCGGGGCTTAAGTAAAAAGTCCCTTTTGGCCGTTTATGTCCAGACACCAAGTTTCAAGACGGTACCATGCTGTGAACTGGAGTTATGGATGTTTAAAGCCCAGCCAATAGGAATGCAGAGGGCGTGGGGCTTAATCAATTACAGCTCGTACCTATTGGCCGAGAAAAGCCCAAAGTTGTGTGAGCGTTTTAAAGTTTAAATGACGTTGCTAGGCAAAAGTATGCACACCATTCCCGGCCGAGCCGCACGTTTTGAGGTATATATTGTGGGGTGGCGTAAATCGTGCAGCAGTTATTACGTGCTGAAATTTGTGGTGACATTACTTACTTACTTACTTATATAACTAAGTATGGCAGATTACAATAAGTGTTTTGCCATTGCATTGCAGGCACACTTAATTACACACGCACATGCACACACATGCACGCACACGTACACACTACATGGATACTTTTTAAAAGCTTGTCTAACTTAATGTTGTCAGCACAGTCTGCAGAGCATGTTTCAAATGTGACAAATAAAACCTCTTTTTAATTAATTCATTAATCAATGTATTTACTTATTTAAAAGTAGATGTACAAACACATT